>NW_021939632.1:9550457-10082914 GCF_001715985.3 Manacus vitellinus | reverse complement strand
CCCACCCCTTCCCTTCGCTCCCGACCGTGCCATCTCCGACCTGACTCCTTCCCTCTCGCCTTCCCCCTCCCGCCGGCGGTCCCTCCTCTTCCCCGGGGCTCTCCGCCTGTCTCCTCCTTCCCAACCACGTCCTCGGCCACCCCGCCACAGAGTGGAGCGCTGCGGGCCCCGCTCCCGCTGCCTTCGCCCAGTGCAGCCCCTGGAACGCAGGGAGAGGACCCGAAGTTCAGGCGGCAGGGCCCGGCTGAGTCTGCCATGGCCGTCCTTCAGCCACCCTGGGGTGGGGGTGCTGTGACATCCCGAGGGGTGGCAGGGCATGCTTGCTGCTGCGATGGGGATGGCTGTAATTCCAGTTAAATACGGGCACTGGGGAAGCTGCTGGACTCGGGTGGATACTCATTGTCTGTGGAGTTGGACCTTTGTGAGCTGCCACCTCGCAGTTTTCGAACTGGATTAAAAAACGCATTAAGGGTCCAGCTCCTGATGGTTAATGTTGTACGCGGGTAGGCGGCGTTTGCAGGAATATTGATGTTAGCAGTTCTTGTGGTGGTGGATCTCCACCTTTTTTTCCTTTCTCCTTCAAGTCTGTAAGGGCAGCCAGCCCCACTGCTCTAGAAGCATCATGCTGCAAACTGGCAGATGCAGAGGTGGTTGCATCAGCTGTCTGGAACATTTAGCATAAGCCTTTCCAACCACCAGTGTCACTCCTCACAAATCAAAACAGACCCATATGAGGCTTCAATGTGTGAACTTTTTTTAGAGGTTATAACCGTGGTGTGGGGTTTGGTTGTGATTTTTTTTTTCCCTATTAAAGCATCTTGCCTTTTTGGCAGTGACAGGACAAGAATTCCCTTCCCTTTATCTGCACACTTGATAGGCTCTTCTTTTTATTGTGTTTGTGTTACTGTATTGTGAAATGTATTTTTTACTGCTTGGCTGAAAAATAAATTCAGTTTGACGGTCATGAGACGTTTTACAAGGCAGCAATGAGAAGGCTTTTAAATGCGCGTTCACATATACAGAAATTGATAGAAATGTGATGAAGGTCTTTAGGTGATTTGAAATTACTAATTTCTTAAATGTCTAATCAACATCGGGCTAAATAGTACAGACTATAGCCATTTAAAGATTGTGCTACAGAGCAATCACTTCAGTACTGTTTACATATATATTTTGAATGCATTTTGAAGAAAGGTAGAATGCCTAAAGGACAGCCTTTTGCATCACTTAGCTTTATGACTATATAAATATTCTCAAATGAAACAAATGTCTTTATTCAGCAGCTTTTACCTTCATGGTTTTGTGTGGCAATAGTAAGTTACAAACCAAGTACATAACATGGAATATATACAAAGCAATGTCGTTTGGCTGTTTTGACCTGTAAATAATTAAAGAGGAAGATAAACTGTAATAGCTTACAGTAGTTACTAGAGAATGATCCTAGAAATCCATGATCCTATGAGAAAGCATGGTGGACCATCTTTTGAAAATGTTTCCTGTACAGATAATTTAATATTGATTTGTATTACAGTCAATGACATCTTCAAAGCGTCTTGTAGTCTTTGCTATAAAATTATACGACCTGAAATTACATTGCTCTGTTTCACAGAGAGAACACACAGCCATTTGACGTACACACATGAAATGAAATATTTGGGATCCAGTGGAAGTTTCCTGTTTTCATAGATCTTGATTTTATAAAAGAAATAAATGAAAAAAGGTGTCTCCTTGGTATAGATAAAAGGACCAGTAATTGTAAGTTTTGATATTCAAGTATGCAGAATCCAGTAATACAAGCAATCTTCTCCCCTTGGATCCTCTCTGAACGTGTAGAAATATTAATTTAATTCATAGTTTTCAGCTGTTCTGTTCTTTGAGCCTTAAAACAGCCTCTTGTCCACTACATGAACTATTTCAGTAATTCTGGAGAAATCTTTGTTTTTTATTAAAGACGAATGATGATAGAATTGAATAGCCTTTGCTGAATGAGTGATGGGTGATGGTATGTGATTACACTGGGGGAGGTAGGAGATTTTGAAACTAGAAGTTTTGCTTCTTATTTAAATAACAATGAAAAATCTGCTGACTAATAAACTGCAAATTGATAATTAGGAGGTGACAGGAATTGCTTGAAGATGAAGTTTTTTCTGTGGAGAGCTCAAAAATACTCATTAGAAATTGCATACATTCCTAATGGTTCTTTAGGTTAAAATGTTGATGTGGTCAACTATTTTAATTGCTACAAATATGTTATAGATTATGAAAACAGATTTGTGTTTGACTGTTATGATCTCACAGTCTTATTTATGAAGTATTCAAGCTGGTTCAATGATATATTCTGGGAGGAAATATAAACATTTGCTGTGATTCAGCACCTCCCTCCCCCTAGTCTTAGGGAGCTCAGCATCAAAAGAGATTAGTGAAACCATGGACTTAAATTAAATGAACAAAATTAACATTGGAAGAAGGTGTAAGGCTTTTAATATGAAAATCATTATGGAAATGAAAATAGTTTGAAATGGCTTTAAGTTGAAGCTTGTAAAACCTTCATTTTTGAGACTGCCACAATTTTTACTCTGGCAAATGATATGTCTGACATATCTGTAAAATTTTTGTGTCTTCTAATGAATGTATGTTTTATTACAGTTCCTATATTGCAGCATTGTATGGCTTGCCAGAGAGCATCAAAAATATTTTCAAGTTTAATGGATATTTCTAATGGTTTAGGTACTTTAAAAACAATATTTCTGTAACATTTGCTTTTCAAATTTCAACTCAGTTGTATTTCATTTTCGTACTTAATGTTTTACTTGTAATTGAGAGATTCTGTATTTCAACATTTTGGAAAATTATGTTCGTTAAGACTGTATGTGTTTTAGTAATGCTTAAAGGCCTGTCTGCCCAGGAGTAAAACCTGACTGTGCCAGGCAGAGTATTTTAAAGTTTAACAAGACAAAGTACACATAAACAAATACAAATGTATATAGACATCTCTAGGCCACAATTTGCTTTGGTCAAATAAGAAATAAAAGTGAATCCATGCTTTGTTTCCCTTTACCAAAATATCAAATGGAATTCAGGGTCACGATGCACACAACGGTTTACAAATAAATCATGATAACTAGCTGTTTTACTGTTTTTTCCTTGGAGAATAAAGTGACAATATGACTAGTTTCACTAACAGGCTTCTGTATCATAAAGGAAAGTTCTTTGTATAAAAGAGAGTTAGTAGAAGATGGAAACATTTCCTATAGATAGCGTGGTTTATCTGAAGTGCAAGCTTTTAATAGTCATAGATAATACTTATGTGATACTTGAATTCTATTTATTTTGTATGGTATTAGGTAACAGCAACACAGAAGAAATGAAATCCTTGAATCTTGCTAAATTACCTTAAAGTGGACCTTGAACTTCATAATTTGAGAGCTACAAAACTGGTGCCCTGGCAGCTCTGAGAAAAGCTAATATTTCTAGAAGTTTGTGTAGGTTTGTAGGCAGGACTGTAGACTGATATAAACTGTAGTGAGCAGGCAGATTCTGCCATGTAAAAAACTGGTTTTCAGGCTGTTCAGTGCAAACTTTAAAATGGGAACACTTCACTTTTATCCAGACCTGTTGATGGTAGAGTAAGAACAGAACAGATATGAAACTTTATTATTAGGAGACACTGGATAATCTGCAGTTAAGTGTCAATATATGAAGTTAATAGACTGATGTAGAACCTTCTGCTTTAGATGCTTCTAAAGCAGAGGAGGTTGGACCTGCTAATTGTTTGCTGCTGATGTATACCTTGGCACTGCATTCTGTACCAAGCACAGGTCTGTCACCCTTTAAAAAGTTTTACTAGCTTATGAGCTGATTTTAATCAGCATAAATGATTACTAATCAGTTTAGTTAGATTTGTTCTGTATGCACTATGACTACAAAATCTGTACATAGTAAAAGACAAGTTTACAGTAAAACAGTGCTCGTGTTTATAAGGTTGGATAGAAATAATTTGCACACTCTGTATTCTTGGAAGTTATATTAATTGTCCATAATTGTGATCTCTCTAGTTCTTGACTGGACTTAGAAATCCATTAAAAAGAAAGAAAAAAAAAAAGCACAGATTAGCTGCAAGCAAACTTTTTGTCTCCACACAGTTACCTGATCCTGTTAGCCTCCTCAGCCTCTTGAATGTGTTCTCTCCTGTTCCAGCCAGCCTGGGATTTTATTGTGCAACTACCCGAAGAATTCTTTCAAAAAATGTATTATATTGTGGAAAGAAAAGAATTGTAAAATTTATCCATTTTAAGAAAAACATGAGAGGCCTGGTGGTAAGGTAATCCCTCCAACTCTATAAAATGTACATCCCAGGGGATGTAAAATAGGGAGAAATGAAGAGTGTTACCTAGAAAGAGCATTTTCTCTATTTCCAAACATTCCAGTCCAAAACTGGGAGTGTCTGTTTACATCCATCCATCAGACAGACCACTGGTCACAATGATTGTTCTGTGTAGTTGTTCCAGCTAGCTTGTTTTGTGAGGGACATCTCTATCCTTGTCCCAGTTATAGCTACTTTTAAAGTTTGGTTCAGGTGGCTTGCTATGAACTAGAAATATGCCCTTCAGAAAGTATTTCTAGAAACTCTTGCTAGAATAATTCTTAAATATGCAAAAGCCTTTCTGGAAATGGGTTGAACAAAGTTCATACAAAGCTCTGCAAATGTCTGTCCTCCTTGTGTGGAATTACTCCAGTTTTGAACTGTTCTATTGCAGAGCTTTCATGAGAATTAATGTCAGATTAGCCACCTGGGCAAATATGCATTAGAAGCAGGATGTAACCAGACATATTGTTAATAGTAGTGACTTCAGGAAGGCTTAAACTGAGATACTTCATGCTGGGAGCACTGCACTGTTTAGTGGTGTCAAGAAGGATGTATGTTAATGTATCATGTACATTATGGTGGTGTCAAGAAGGATGTATGTTAATATACAATAATGTGCATTATTGTAACTGTTTAAATAACTCTGATAAAGAAACATGAAATGTAGAAACACTTCACAACATCATTATCTTGAAGACTGGCTTCATTGAAGTCAATGCGAGTTACGCCTTTGTTTTCAGATAAGCAATATGTACTATAATGTTAATTTATGCTTGGATTATGCTGACCATGCTTAATTTGGGGGGGATCTGAAATGACATGGTGGTCATAATCTTCACTTCAGAGGAGCAGAAGTTAGGGAGTGCTTATAGATTGTGTGATCAGGGCTGGAATCAAGGGGAAGTAGCAATGGCATCCATAATGTACTTATTTTGTATTTTTTTCCTAGGGAGTCTTTTAAAAAGAGTTATAAAAATGCTGCAACTTTCCTCCCTTAGTCCAACCTCTGTAGAGAAAGCAATGGTATAAATATACATGCACTAGAGACTGATTTTGCAAATGACAGAGTAAAAAATATTTCCTCCACCAAATTAATGGTAGAAATTACAGGTTCTTATTAGCTTTGTAATTTCTAGAAGTTTGAGACTAAACTCATCCCTAGAGTTCACTGTGCTTGATGCCTAATTTGATACTGTGTGATTGGCGTCATTTAAGAAATGTCAACAAAATCTTGGTCCCTCTCCTTGATTCTGTAGTAACTTTACTGCAGACATATGAGCAGATCCTGAGTGTGATGGTCTTAAGGGACTGACTGACTTTTACAAAAAAGTGATAAACCAATATATGACTTGAAATAGACTTGAAACATTTATTCAGTGCTTTTTTTCTTTTGTGTTTGATTGTTAACCCCTCCAGGCTCCCGGTTTGTTCCAAAGCCATTTCTGTGAAGTTTATATCCAATAGGTAGACAACAGCTGCAAAAGCCCAGAATTACACAGTCTGTCTGATTTGTACTAGTGTATTTTCTAGCTTTACCTTCAACACAGGATCCCAAGGCACTCATGAAAGGTGTGCAATAAGTTTGTAGAGGGAGAAGTTAATTTTCTTTGAATAAAATAGTTCTTTAGGTTTGGTTTTTTTTTCAAAACTCAGGTGAAACTCTTTATAATGACTGTAGTTTTTTCTCATTCTTTTAAACCACAGTTGAGCATGATGTTTAGATTCGTAAACTTATTTGTAAAGGGAACCCTATACTTCAAAATACTTGGCTTCTAGTTAGAGTATAAACCTTTAGGTCTCAGTCTCAAGGATGAAATTTCCTGAGAGCAAATTTCTAAGCTTCCACCTAGTGTTGAAAGAACAAACAAAAGGTAGGGAAAATTATTGACATTTGCTAATGAAGAATAATACAGTATAGTAAAGCATTGTTTTCTAAACTTATTATTTTATAAAACAATATATTTAAGAAACATATCTATTGAGGATATACATCAAAAAAACCAACTTAGACATGGTTTTTCAGCTGCTTTGAAGTCCAAGCAAGTTTAAGCTATGAATGTTGATAGCAGATGCATCACTCTTACTCAGAAAGGTAATTGATGCTGCTAATCCTAATGAAGGACACTTGATCGTGGTAGTAGTAAAGAAGTTTGAACAAAGGTGTAGTAATCAATAGGAAATTATAGCTTGGTACAGATACATATTTCAGTTTCAGTCTTCCATAATCAAGAGTGAATAACAATGGTTTCAAAAATAAATTTTTTTTCATTAAATTATGCTTTTGGTTTGAGAAATAGTCTCTTGAAAAGATGTGCTTAGATTTAGCTAAAATTATATACTTATTTTCATTGTATTGTATAGACTTTGTGGCCTGTGCAAAGTAGCGATCACAACTATTTCTACTGGAAAAACTCCTGCTTTGCTAAAAAAGTGAAAAATATTGGAGAAGCATGCTGATAAAAATCTCTTCTGCCTGAGTTTAATTCATTTCAGTCAAAACAGACACTCAACAGATTCAGGTCATATTTACTGTGGCTAATAGGTGATGATTATTATCTGACTTCCTGCATCTTAGTCTTCTTCAGCTGAATATACTGAGATCTGCATTTAACTGTAATTTCAGTAAATTCTAAGCTGAATTATGTTATCTCAGAATTGAGGAAGACGAGCTTGGACCCGAGTATAACCAGGTACCATGACTCACTTGTTTCATGGTGGCTTTTAAGCACTGTGCTCTTGTTCATGGTCTGAGGTCATAAGAGCACATTTAGCCTCAATTGCTCTGACTTGATGAAAACATTTCAAAATATATTTAAGCTAAATTTCTGAAATCTCAGCACACATGTAAGGCCTATGAAAAGTACTTCAAAATCGTTCCAGGTAGATAAGCAGAGCTTACTGATACAAAATGGAACTCAAAATGTTTGGCGTGACTCTTGTGCATGGAGAGGAAAGTATTGATCTTTTGTAGGGAGATAGAGTCAACGGGCTTCACTTTGTAAATTTTACAACAGGTTAAGAACTGAATTCCCTTGCTTGTCTCTTGGCAACACACACTGACACAATTTTTACAGCAGTTTGTAGGCTGTGGTAGTATCTGTGACCTCTTCTATCCCTCAGGCCATAGCTACATAATCACTTTAATTTTACATAACTATGCGCAGCAGCCAAAAAGGACAATCTTGTCTTCCCCCATTGCTCCCAGCAACCCATTCCTCTCCCTTCCCCTGTGCTGGCACAACCATTCGTATGATCGTCAGTGAGCTGAATCAAGAAACCAGTCTGGCTGAAAACTAACCCCAAACCCACCACCTGCAATACATTTTTACAGTGGAGCAACTAATGTGATACTTAAGGAGTTTGAGATTTGCGTGGCTATAGGTAAAGTTGTCTCTGAGAGAAGTACATCCTCATAGGCCTCGCTTTTGTCCAACAAAGTGGTGTTGTGTAGCTTTTCTGAATAAAAGGTTTTCTGGGGCCTTGGCCCACAGACCTCTTAGGTTAGCAAAATCTGCTGATTTCACATATATGGTGATAACTGTTAACATAATTTTTCTATGACTTTATCTTTTCTTTTACTCTTTTAAATTGTGTTAGATGTTGGTTCACTAACTCTGCGCTAAGGGACAGACCCTTTTGGGTCTGTCTTTCATTCTTAGGACCAATGATTGTGGAAGTAAGTGTGAAATAATTTGCTGAGAGGGCTTAAGTTAGGTATAGGCCTGGGAGGAAAGAAAGAATCAAATGTAAATGGAACTTCCAGAGGCCTTGTAGCATAGTGTTGCATCTAACTTTCCATTTTCAGCACAATGCAACATTGATATTTTATTTCATTCTGGGGAAAGAGGGGAGAAGGCTGGCACTTCAAATTAGCAGCAGTTGCAGAATTAAGACAAGGGTGTTAGTGACTCATTTGGAAAAGTACTAGCTAAAACATTCTGTCTCCTAGAAAAAACATTAAAGAAGGGTTTATGATACAAACTTTGAATTTCATTAATAGTGTCAGTGACCCTCTGTTTTCCTCAGGGTGGCTTTCCTGGTTAGTGACCGTTTGCATTTGACAATGGCACATTAAAGCGAGGAGAATAAACAGGGACATTTTGGAGGGGGAAACATCTCTCTTAACAGGGTCAAAGACTTCAGAATGCCTCCTTCTTCTTTTGACCCAGTCAGTTAGCCAAAAATTCAGATTCTTAGTAGGCTATACTTAGTAGTTTCTTTGATGTGTCTGAATTATTGACAAAGAGTAGTCAAACTCCAGTTTCCTTGAACACAGGGATCCTGAATCATAGAAGCAGTTTCTTTGTTCTCAGTCCCAAATTCCTTTCCCCAGTTCACTGTTCTCACTGCTCAGGCCTTTTACTGGATTGTATACTCAGGTTGTACTCTACTCTTTCCATATCCGTATTTCAGTGACTTTTTTTCCTTTTCTGAGAAATATGTATATTCCCCTGTTTTATGCCCGGGTCCGACAACCAGCTTTATTTAGCTTTAAGAAAAAAAAACCTAAGGGGAGATCTAATTGCTCTCTAAATGTATCAAATGAGAATGTATAGACAAGGTGGAGCCAGACACTTATTGAAGATGTACAGGGATAGGATCACAGGATAATTCAGGTTGGAAGGATCATCAGGAGCTCTCTAATTCGGTTTTCTGCTCGAATCAGGGTCATCTAGAAGATCAGACCAGTTTGCTTAGGCCATTATTCAGTCTAGCCTTGAAAGTCTCCAAGGATGGAGATGCACAGCCTCTCTGCACTGGTCCAATACTAGTGATTTTTTTTTCCCCTTATGTCCAGTCTGAACCTCTCTTGTTTTGACTTAGGCTCATTGACTTATCATCACGCCATGCACCACTGTAAGAACCTGGCCCCTTCTCCTTGATAACCTCCTCAGAATTTTCCATTCTATAAATGGAAAGCTGCTATTAGCTCCCACCAAAGCCTTCGCTTCTCCAGCCTGAACAAACCCAGCTTTTCACAGAGCATGTGATCCAGCCCCCAGCCCCACCCTCCACTGAACTTGCTCTAGTTTATCAGTGTCATTTACTGGGGGCCCAAAGCTGCATGTGGTATTCTAGATGGAGCCCTTCAAATAGGGGGATAGTCACTTCCCTCACCCGAATGCAACCCAGGAGGAACACTTGCCAGAGCATGCTGCTGGCTTATGCTTGGCTTGCTGTCTCCCACAGCACCCAGGTCTGTTCCAGCAGAGCTGCTCCTCATCCTGTCAGTTCTCAGCTGACGTCATTTCAAGGGACTCTTCCTTCACAAGTGCATCATTCACTGTTCTCTTCTTGTCTACAGAAGCAGTTGTTTTATCATAGAAGGGAATAGGCAATAGGATGCAACACAATGGACACAAGTTGTGACATGAGAAATTTGTAATTAGAAATTAAGAAATTCTTTTTTTTCACCATAAGGGTGGCCAAGAACCTGAACAAATGCTGAGAGATGTTCTGGAATCTCTTGGAGAGGGTAAAAAAACTCAACTGGACAAGGTCCCAAGCAACCTGCTGTACTTGAACCTGCTCTTGGAGGGCAGTTGGACTGGATGACCTCCAGTAATTATTTCCAGACTAGTGTGTAATTCTGTAAGGTAGGCTCTGGTAACTGTCCATCAGTATAGGAGGCTCTGAAGAAACTGTTACTGCTCCTTTCATGTTCCGTCATTGTAAGCTGTGCTATGGAATTTGGAAAGGAAATCCCTTTTTCTGTTTAACAGAACATGATTGTATAATGCATGTTATATATGCAAATGATATTTCAATAATCATAAATCTTGCAAATTCCCTATCCCATTTTAGCAAATATCTTATTTAAGCTGCTTAAAATTTAAGGTTTTAGGTTTGTCTATTTGTTTGTTTTTCTCCTGGCAGAACATTATAGTGCTACAAAATTATGCTGTAAATTGTGACAGACTTGTAAATGTTCTCATACCAAATCACCTCTTTAGCCTGACATTTCTTGTTCCTGCATCAAATCTGAATGTGTTGATAAGTTTTTGTCTTGAACATGGATTAAAAATTAAATAAAATAATAATTAACCCCCAAATAAATCTTGTTTCTTTCTAAGCAGACAGTATTTGGAGGAACAGCAGAGTACTGAGGAAGGCAGTGTTCTGACTTTCTAGGAGAACAAATGGGAAGAATTAGCATGTTCCTCTTGCTTTTCACTGACAGTTTTGCTATATCTCACATGACTTTTCTTCCAAATTACAGTAAGTTCATCAGCTGCAGAAGCAATGGATACATGAAAGGCTTCCAAACCCACCCACCCAGCTTCTTTAGCCCACTCTGCTTTTATTAGCACTTCTTTCCAGTGTCTTTTATATACTTACTCCCCCAGATTTTCTAAGGATTTTCAATGGCAGGTATAATAATAGGAACTCACATGTTACCAAATCCTGAAGTTAATCTTAAAGATGCTGCTTCTACTAGATCTTAAAAAAAAATAAAATCACAGCCATGGTTGTCAGCCAGATTGATGATAAGAAAAACATGTAAAACCCACCAAATGTCAGTTAATTTTTACACTGCTAACTAAATAATCTGATCGTGGTTGTCCCTTAATTCTGAAAATCAGGTTTCTTGTTAGGTACCAGAATATATATTTAGGGACCCAGCACTGGATTAAGTTGGCCTTAAGATGACTTTCATGACCAGGGAGTTGAAGAGACAGCAGTATTGTCAATCCAAGTTATTATCACAGAAAATAAATTGCCCAACTGAACACATCTTTATTTTCTCCTTTATCCTGGAATGTTTACCTTGGTGGTGACTGGGCTATCTGAATATAAAAAAAAAGTACAGATTTTTACAAAAATATAGAATTGGGGGAAAAAAACAAGATACATTTGTGCACTGAGAATGTTTTTGTTCTTAGGGATTTTAAATGCTATTCTTGGACTTTCGTTTAGTTGAGGGCTTGGGAGTAGGGGGTAGTGTTACCAAGCATCTAACAGTTACATACTAAATAGCCATGCTGCTTTCTGGGAGAAATAGCAAAATACCATGGTAAAAATGAAAGAAGAATAACAGAAGTTTGCTTTGCCATGTTGCCCCCAAAAGAGTCAGAAAAGCAACTATGCATATTTTATATTCGATACCTGTTTTCTTCTTTTAAAATTGAAAGTGGAATTCTATGTCAGATGAATAATTGAATAATGAACACATGAGTTATAGATAGCTTTTAATACTCATATGAAATATAATGGGTCATTTTCCATGCTTACTTACACTCTATTCAGCTCTGTCAAGGTTAGTATAAATGGATCCTCTTTACTCATATTTATATGAAGTTTAGAAACGTTTATATGCTGAACAACAGAACTCCTGGCATTTCTGTGACACACCTTTTAAGAGTAGAAATTTATCTGAGTGTTGTCTTTCAAAATGTATTCCATCTTTTTCATTGATGGAAATCGTGCTGTTTTTGTCATCCAGGGAGGATGCTGCACATCCCAATGCTCTGGTGGCAATTGTATACACACATTTTTAAAAAGTGTTGGATATATAGTCTAGTTTAGATTTACCTACCAGTTGTTAGAAAATATCCACAGTTGATTCAATTTTCTTGATTGACTAGTTAGTGTTATTCTTTGGTCTTTGAAAGTGTGGTGTCTACTCTGCAAGACAGCCTGTGCTTCGAGTAATTTGGATATTGGGCAATCTAGTGAAGTATGGATGTGTGCGTATTATTTATAAAATATTCTGGCTTGCTGTCTATATAATGAAGGCATTCATGTGTAAAATGGGGCCTAGTTGTGATTTTTTCATAAACTAAGACCTTAGTCCTTCTCTTGACACTGATACTGAGCTCCATGTGTTCTCTAGTTTACATGTCCACAGAATTTAGTCTTTGCAGAAAAAATCACGCACCAGAATCTTACTTTTATGTCAAGCAATAATAAACATTATAATATTAATTTTAGTATTTGTTTCATTATAGCCTCCCATTTTTCAGTTTAAATGATCTGCAAAATCTCCAGACCATACCAGACAGCATATAGCTTTAAAGCAGAATTCTGGAGCCTCTAGATGCCTTGGAGACAGTGGAAAGAAGCCTTGCTGGTATCCAGGGTTGTATATAAGTTAGAGTAACTCTGACTTGCCTAATTACTGGAGGATGTCAGGAGGCTGAGCTGGGATTTCTGTGAGTAGAAAGCTGAGAGCCACGTCTAGAAATGAAAAAACATTTCACAGTTCTAGTGAGAATCTTTTGATAATTGATACTTATAGGAGTAGCATCTGGAAAAGAGGAAAGTCATGTCAGGATGCCATTGAGATAGCAACAGAGAAGTAATCTGGGTTCTGCAATTTTATATAATATTGGATTCGCCAAAACAGCAGGCAGCTTTAGAAGAACTACCTGCTGTTAGTCCTTACTCCCACATTGAGACCCAGAGCACCTGGTCTTGAGAATGGTGGGTTTGAACACAATAGAAATGGTTCCATGGGACTGATCCAGTTTGCTTTCTCTACCCCTGAGCATTGAGCTTATCTCTGAAAGTAGGTTAAATAGACTCTTAAAAGCTGGTTATAGACCTGTCTCTTGAGCCTTGTGCTGTCATTTGAGATAGGAAAAGAGGAAAAGGTAACTGAAAAGTAAAAAGCCAGATGGAGGGAAAACTAATTTTGAAAGAGGTAAATTGCTGTAGAGAACAGATAAGGAAAAAGAATAAGTGAAAAGAGCAGAGAAGAGCAAAAGCCCAATTCAGTGGAGAGGCTGTGGCATGTGTGCCAGAACATGGCACAAGAAGACACCTCCAGCTGCCAGGCCATCCATGGGGAGTTGCATCTCCAACAAAAGGAGATTGAAGGCAGTATTCTGCAAGAACTCAGTTTGGGGACTGCTAAAGTTCAGCAAGAATGAAAGGTTATTTTTACAAAAACAATGGACAGATTTGGGGAACAAACAGGACCTCTGGGAAAGGCCTTGTTTTATACAGATTGTGAGAGGACAAAAGATGCTCTTGGGGCAATTGTGGCAGTCATCTTTGCCTCAACTTCTGCAGCCCTGTTGTGATAATGTAGATAAAGTTACGGAGGTAAACTCAGAACTGAAGAGTTTGCCATTTCTTTTTACTTCCTGTAGATTGTACATCTGTTTTCTTATTACACTGAAACTAGAGTAAATGCAAGAACTTCCTGAACAGGCTCTCAAGTGACGTGGTGATGTTGCAATTCTTTCTGGTATTTTATTTTTATGGAATTTTCTTATCCTGATAGGTGTGGCATGAATCTGAATCAAAGAAAGTATACAATATAACAAAGAGTAAATGTAGTTAGTATCCACTTAGGAGCCAGAATATCACTATACTATATCACACACTACTCCTAGCAAAAGTGGCTAAACAGAAAAGAAACCCAGAAGGCACCCATCTCAATATGAAAAATCAAAAGAGTATGCTTGAGAAATAGAGCTCAGTTGAAATTTTACAGTACATTAGCTAGAATGAAACTTAGAATTTATAGTGACATATTTTCATGTCTTTAAACTTCATACATAGAAAAATATGCTTTCTTACATTAAAGTTTTCATCATTCATTTGTGCTGTTTGTATTATGCCAGAACCCTTATGTGTCTGGTCATATGTCAGCTCAGAGGCTAAGGTCCATCCTACCAGCCTTGAGTGGATTCTGTGTTTGGACTAGAAATAAGATTCCAGTCCAATTTGGTGAGCAGAGAAGTGGGCTTTAAGGTCACTTTTAGGGAAAAGCAGGACCAAGAGCAGGTTAGAAGTGCTCAAGTCATCGCCACAGAATAGCATTTGCAGTTCCTGTAACTGAGATAGGATGATCTGTATATTTTAATTCATATTTTTTGTGAAATGGCCAGAATCATTCTCAGCTGTGCTATGGCCTTTGGAGATGGTGGAGATCATGATACTCCAAAGGAGTAGCACGGAGTTTATATTTTTTTTTTGTCACAGTCTACCTCTGTGGAGCAACACAGCCCAAGAAAGGTCTTCAGTTTTATGGAGAGGGAGTCACAAATAAGTCACAGTGATTTTGCACTTCCAGTATGTTGTCCTGAAGCCATAACTACATCCAAACAAGAGTAGATCCTTTTTATTTTGTTCATATTTAATGTCTCAGTTTTGTAGCTTTTGGTTTTGTTTCTTTTTGTTGTTGGTGGGACTTCTTTAATCATGGGTTATACTGGTGATGTTAGCTCTGAAACATTATATAATCCCAGACTTTTGCGCATATAGTTTCATCTTGCATTTCTCTTGTTTGCAGTGATCCTCTGAGAATGGTGTTTGGCATCTAGTTCCTTTTATTCTGACAGCAGGGATCCTTGAGAGGTAACTGCAGTGCAAGCACTGGGCACAATACTAGCACAGCAAGCACTGGTGGAAGGCCAGGTATAAGGATTTATTAGGTATTCTGGAATAATTATCCCCAAATAGTTTCAAGTGAGCAGAGCTTTCCTCTTGAAAAAGAGCACCCTCGTCCAAAGCAGCTTAATCCACTTTCAAAGCCAGCTAAGCAAGAAAAGGCATTCTTATTCTGCAAGGTGATTGCCTTGTCATGGCAGTTACTTGGAGATGTTTTTACATTTAAATCTGTTAATGGATGCACGAGGCTTCTGTTCCTGCTTCTTTCCAGGATGAAGCTTTAAGGGTTTGATGATACTGAAGTAAACACATTGGAGTGTTAGAGAGTAAAAGCTGTCAACGGTGCACAATATTGACGCTAACAAGATTTAGAGCTTGTATGCACTTAAAAATATAATGGAATTTATAAGGAAATACTTTTCTGGAATTACTGAGTGTGTTAAATTCCCATATAGATGTTCACATATCTACATGTCCCTATCCGAGGCTATTTCTTAGTGGTTCCGGTAATTTTCCAAACATAGACAAGACTTAATTAAGCTGACTCAATGTGCTAAACTCATGTAATCTAAAACTCTTTTAACTGTATTGTCCTCTAATTAATAATTTTAATAGTTTTAATTATATTACTAAATCCAGTAATAGCAGAAGTAAATAAATGCGCAATAAATATTTATTCACTTCACTAAGTGAGCATTTTGCCTGCCTGCAGCATTCAGAACTGGGCTGCAGAGCACGTGTTAGAACACAGATGAGATTTCTCTGCATACTTTTTTCAAAGTCTCCTTTCTTGAGAATTATAAGTACTGAAATTACACAGGTATCTTGGATTTAATTTTAAATTGAAAGGTTTCTAGAATGTGCAGTAATGCAAAACACAACTACACGAATGTATCATAGTTATATTAACACATTAAATAGTAAGAGTTTTATAGGTAAAAAATTATGTTACACAGAAGAATGAAGTTGCTTAGCTTTATAAAAACCACATTTACAATGATGTATGCATAGACTTAATTTAATTACTTTAAGTGTTGGCATGAGAGACCAATTCAGCTCAGTTGTAGCCCTCCAATTAAAATTGGAGGGGAATAGAGTTAAATAAGTAACGCTGAGTAGAATTTGATGCTAAATACAGAAAAAACTCAGTTGTAGTGTGCAACATGTTCTACTTTTGTGACTCTTATAGACTTCAAAGAGAATTGTATGTTTGCATCCCAGGGCAGAAATTGGCCATGTGCTTGGAAGCATGAAATCTCTCAAGGTAATACTTCATAACTATGGAATGTATCCCAGGACTGATATGTAGCTAGGAACTGAGAATCAAATTACACTTTAGAAATACTTGAAATTAAATGTTTTTCTAGTTAAAGAGAGCACTATGCTGGGTAAGCAATATATGTTTTCTTTCTCTAGAGGTGCATTGGAGCATAAATATATGAAGCATTTAAATATCTGTGTATGTATTTCCTGGTCTTTATTGGATTTTAGTAAAATTTCTTTAGGGAAAAAAAGTTTTTTTTTCTTGACTTCATTTATTAGTGTTTTATGTTTGCATCTACTTTTAATTTCTTTTTACATTATTCTTTTTTTCACTCCAATTAAGTTTGAAATTTCTGATTTTTTAATTAATTTCCAAATTAATTAATTTCCAATTAATTTCCAAACATACAGACTTGTTTCATCAAGGAAAGGAGCAAATATCACTAAATATTGGCATCTGCACAGAAGCATTCAGTATAGTGCTCTCAGTGGTCTTTTATTAAAAAAAAAGCTACCACGAACAAAAAATAAATTGATGATCTTTGTTGTTGGTGCACTGGAGATGGACAATAATTTCCTGACTATTCATTCTCACAGTGACCCAGACCCTTGCAGGTGCAAACGAGCTGTTTTGTCCTCGAGTGGACATACCTTCTGTAGTATCAACTCCACTCGCTTCTCCTGAATCCATTCCCAGTGCAAGCCAAAGCCCCATACTGATCAGGTTTAGTGAGGGGTATTGGACTCCATCTATCTTGTTTTCTTCCTGTGATACTACTGCCCACCTAGAACGTTGTTGTGCCAGGGAAGGTGATGATCACGATTTCAGGTAAACAGCTGTCATATTTCGGGAGACCCTTCTCTGTTGACTTTGACTGTTGTAAGGAATTGCTGAGGATCCAGCTAAACCTGCAGAGAGCAAATTTTGTGGGAAACAGAAAAGGATATTTATTTGAAATAAAATAAATAGTAAAGAAAAAGCAGATTTTTGTTCTTTTACTTGATGTTCTGTTCATATGAGCCCTGGTGGTTAGGAGGATTGTCTCTGGAAGCTGGGTTTGTGGCAGACTGGAAGGTACTTGGCAATTGATATGGCTTATTGATTATTACTCTTTATACCCTTGAGGTGCCCTGGATGTCCTCTACACAGATCAGGCATCCATTGAGATAATCCTTGGGTTTAAGATAGATTACTACTTTTTTAAAACTTTGTTGCATTCTGTGAGTTCAATATCCTGTGACTAATGGGTACTATTAGGGAAATCTCAAATGTCAGGGAGATAACGTCAGGCTCATCGGAGACCTGATAAAGAACAAAGCAACACATTAATCTCAGTGTTGAAAGACCTATATACACCTCAGCTGCAACAGAGATGTTATTTTTCACTAATACTTTATTTCTGTCAGTTTTAACAACCTTCAGCTCTACGTCACAATTCTTAAAATGCTTAATCATGGGAATATCATTTGGACCTATTAATGTAGTTAAGAGTATTCACATGGTTAAAACTTTGAAGTTCTATCTGACCCCAGCAGATCAAGTCTGAAGTTTTGCCTATCTTTACTATAGCTCTGAATTGTCTAGATTCTGACAAGCACATCAGTAAAAATTAAAATGTGCTGTACTTCACATAAGTTTTTATATGTATATAGTGGGGGATTGAAGAAATACTATACTGGGTTTTGTGTTATGATGCAAACTAAAAGCCATTTACAAAAAAGCACATCTTGCAGTACTCATCCCCAGAAAGGGATTTCACATGAAGACCATGTATTTGTATGAAATACATTTCTTCAGTGAAATTTCACTGTCCAGCTGAAAATAAAATACAGCAGCACTTATATAAGAGAAACCTAGAACACTGTAAATTATGTCCTTTGAGCAATAAATGAACTTTCTTCCTAAATTGAACTGAAGTTTAGGAATGCAGTGTTCTTTGTCTTATAATTGTCTGCCTACACACACCCAGTCTGCACTTAGAACAACTCACCACTGAAGAAGCACACGTCCTATATTTTTGTTCTCAGATGTGTATTTTTGTAGTGGAAGATGTCTTTACATTAACAAAAATAACTTCATAATGATTATATATTAGAGTTAGTGGTGCCAGTTTCACATTATTATATGCATACATACTTGTTAGAACATGAATAATATTTTCAGAGTAACCATACATTTTGTAGAACTTTTAAATGTTTTTGGCTCCATTAAAATATTCAACAACATATTTGTTGCATATGCACTTTTTTTCTTACTAATCTAGTATTGCCATTTGTTAGGCTGTGATGAATATGTTCTCCAGACAAACTAACAAAAGACAATAGATCAGTTCTGCATCCAGGAAAACAAAACGATGTAAACAGAATATTAGACAAGGGCTCTAGAGGACAACCGTCAGTCTGTAAAAGAAAAAGGTCAGCCCGGTATGATATCTCTGATGTACTTCAGAACAGGTAAATATAAAACTATAAAGAAAAGCAACTGTCATTTAAAGCTAAGTGTAAAAAGCACAAGCTTCATTATCGTGCTGATCTGGATGAACCTTAAACAATGTTTACTGTAAGGTTTGGAGAGTTGCCTAGCACTGGAGTATACACAATTAAACAACATAGCTGAACTTTTCTTTCATGTCAGCATACTGCTAAAAAGACCTTCATTGTACTCATATGATAATCATTCTTGGAACTTACAACATAAACAGGAGGAGAGAACATTGACTTGTAATTCTATCCCATGGTAGCTGAGTGCATTGAGGGGCATGACTGCATTTTCACCTGTACAGTTTAAGAAGTAAATTAGATATACAAAATAATGGTAAGGGCATAGCAAAACCTGAACTCAGCTCTGACATGTGAATGTGTACTTGAATTTGGGAGTTGCAAGTAAGGACTAATAGTTATTTAACATATTGCAAAATTAATTTTGATTGGTTTTTTGCAGCCTTATTTCTGTGACTAATCAGCATCTATATACTTATCCTTGCTTTGGTATAGTAGCCCACAAAAGGCAAACACAAATTACTGAAGGAATAAAGGAAAGTTAAAGCAACAAGCCAGTTGATAGACTTTGAAAGTGGATAATCTGAATTGTAACTACCGTTTGGCATGTCATTAGTCCCAGTAATACTTGTGTTTCACATTATAACACTAGGAGTTTCCAGAATTGCTAATATGATTTTATATTTTTTCTAGTTATTTTTAAAAGAAATTATTTTGGATACAACTTTTGCATGGGTATACATCATAATAGTTCTTGTAGTGTTTGTAACTAATGTTATTTCATTAACTGGCCACCCTCAGTTCCTATTAAGCTGTTAATATTTATGTAGAGCCTCTATATGAATGAACATTTTAATGAAAAGCTGTTAAAATTAATGGCTGTTTGTAAAAATGGAAGTTAATATAGGATATGAATTTAAATGTGTAGTATATGACTTGTTTAATATTACAACAATTAATGAGATTGTGTGCAGTTGATGACAGCAGAAAGATGGACACTAATTAAATGATATATGAAAAATGTTCTGAACTTTCATCAGTATCCAGAAGAGAAGAACAGTTCAAAGCTTATGAACAAATTACAAACACAAATCACAGAATGGGTCAGGTTGGAAGGGACCACACATCTGGCCCGACCTCCCTGCTCAAGCAGGGTCATCCAAGAGCGTGTGGCATAAGATTGTGTCCAGACAGTTCTTGAGTATCTTCAGTGAGGGAGACTCACAACTTCCTTTCAGATACTTATACACATTGACGAGGTCACCTCTCAGTTGTCTCTTCTTGGGTTTCAACAAGCCCAGCTCTCTCAACCTTTTCTTGTAAGAGAGATGCTCCAGTCCTTTAATAATCTTTATAGCCCTCTAGTGGACCTGCTTCAGGAGCTCCACATATCTCTTGCACTGAGGAGCCCAGAACTGGACAGAGCCTTCCAGGTGAGGCCTTACTAGGGCTGAATAGAGGGACAGGATCACCTCCCTTGACCTGCTGGCAATGCTTTTCCTAATACACCCCAGGATACCATTGGCCTTCTTGGCCACACGGACACACTGCTGGCCCATAGACAGCTTGTTGTCCACCAGGACCCCCAGGTCCTTCTCCACACAACTGCTTTCCAGCAGGTCAGCCCCCAG
Organism: Manacus vitellinus; assembly: GCF_001715985.3. Taxonomy (NCBI): domain Eukaryota; kingdom Metazoa; phylum Chordata; class Aves; order Passeriformes; family Pipridae; genus Manacus; species Manacus vitellinus. Next base: position 10,062,814 of record NW_021939632.1, on the reverse strand, counting down.
CCTGAGCATGGGGTTATTCCTCCCCAGGTGAAGGAACCTGCATTTGCTTCAAATAGACAATGTTTTCTTTCAAATTTTCTTTTTCTTAATCAGGACCTCTTGACCTTTGCTTTCTGTAGGAATAGTACTAATCCTGTGACATTCAGATAATCACAACACTCACTCATCAAACATGAAAACAGATTTTTGTAGTATTTGTAGACTTGAAATTAAAATGTTTACCTATACAGTCTTTTCACTTTCACTGAGCCATTTCTACTGCTTATAGACCAAAAATTATTCACACTTTTGTCTGAAATTGCAGTTTATTACAGTTATGATAGAATAATTATATTCTACTCTATACTAGAGCTGATAATAAGAGGAAAAATAATAATTTTATGTTGTCAAGACCCTCAGTCCCTCAGTGGTGAATAATTTTTTCATTTTTAAAAAGAAGCATCTCATTTGTCTGGACAGATACTCAGCTGGAGATCAGTGATATGCCATTATTATTGCTTTAAAATTTCAGAATTTAGGAGTAGTGCGTGGACTCTTGTGCGAGTAGTAGATAAACAATTTCATTAGCAATCCTATGGCATGTTTGCTAACAGCATTAGAAAGTGCTTCTTGAAGGAGCCCCATCAAGAAGTTTTTTTTGTCTATGAATGTACAGGAAATTTATTACCTTTGAAATATATTTTCTGAAAATACTGTCCTTTGAATTAGGCCTTTCTGCCAGATGCAATTGATATTATATTGCCAGCTACTACCAATTGAAATTATATTGCTAACCTTTCCCTCATATTTTTAATACAAGAAAATTCTTTCAATATCTAATGAGTTCTTGCTTTTTAAATTAGACGGGGTTTCTATATCCTAGGAATCCAAAGAAAGGTCCTGGATTGCAAAGTCCAATGAATATTTCGGTGCTCTAGGATGGATAGTCACTGGTAGACCAAGAGCGGAATTCACCATTTGCTAAATGCACCTGGTACACAGCTTTGTGCCTGTAGGCTGGAAACAAGCACCTGTGGGGACACCCTGGGTTTAGATGGTGACTGGTATTTAGGTGTGCAAGAACTGTAGTCTGAGCAGAGTAAAAGGAAATGCTAAACCTAAAGGCACATGGCTGCTGCACATCAGTAAAGTCAAATCTGTGTCCATTCTGGACTGGAGAGGTTTCCCTGTTACCTTCAGTGGGGAAATTACTTTGTTGCTATCTATGGGTAACTTCACAGGTATTTCCACCAATTTGAATGGGTTTATACCCAGTGAAGGGAAAGAGAAACTCTAAAAGCCATTACATTTAGTTCACTTTCAATTGCAACTGCCATGTTTTCTTTAACACTAAGAATATTGTGCTACGCTGCATGTCCTGTGGCTGTAAAGAATTCTATCTTAATAAAATTTTGATGTTTGCTAATATAAATCTACCTCCTCACTGGCAGCACAGTTTTCTTCTAGTAATACCTAATGACCTGAATTTGTAGCAACTCCCTCTGTGTACTGGTGCCAGCCATCCTGGTGCAGATACAGGGTTGTCACTGCTTCCATGATAAATTCGTATTAACTAGGTTTAGAGCTAGAGCATATTTCATTTGTTATGTTAACTCGTAAGCTGGGACTTTGCTCAAAATGAATTTATAGAAAACAATTTGTACAAAATATGTTTCTCTGATTTTTTTTATTGTAAAAAGAAGCTACCATCTTATTTGAGTGTTACTTATCTTTCAACAGAGCCTTAAATTAGCTTTTCAAAGTAAGTGAGAGGATGTTACCTGATATTTCAAAATGTGGGCCAAATGTCTTTATGCTATAATGATAATATGGCTAGATTAATTTTCTAAGGCATTCACTCAAACATTAGTGAAGTAAGTGCTGAAACAATAATCAAAATATAAAATATAAATAAAATACATCTTCTGGTAGATATTTTCTGGTATATGTGTGGATCTAACTCATGTTGTTTTAAGGTGCTACAGAATGATGAGGTCCTGTTTATGTACCAAAATAGGCCTAAAATGATACATGAGAAATGCCCAAGCATTGCATTAGTTTCCTGCCCAGATCCATGAACCAGTTTCCCAACTGTTGTGATTATCTCAGTAGACCTGAAACATGCAATTGCTATACAATCACATCAAACTCTCTTCAAGCTCACTTCAGCTATGCAAATCATTATTTCAGTGGAATTAATAGTCCTGTGTTGTACCCCAGAAATTCAATGATATATGTTCACTCAATCTTACTCATTGTTTCCAGGGAAAACTAAAATGCATTTGTAGAACTTTCTGTCCAACACACCCAGACATGCAGGTTTAATTTTGTGCAAGTATTCTTTATTTGCATAGTTCCTAACCACTGATGTGCTTGGTGTTAGATAAATGAGGAATCCAGATGCAAATCATACAATAGGCTTCCCTTCTAGTCATCCTCATAAAATCTTGATGCTTAACCTATAAATTGTTTGAATAGTTTTGGGTTTTCTTTTCAGATAAATTTTAAGTACAAATCGCCAGAATGTCGCTGTCATAAAGTCTTACTGAAATTTACTGAATTTCCATTTCTTCATCAATTCTTTCAGAAAGTTGTTGTTGTTTATTTTTTCATGACACAAAAAAGCATGACAAAAAAGGCATGAGCCAGTTCAACTCGTAGACATAAAAAACCCCAACCAATCCACTATAACCCATTGAGCTAATTTTGGTATTAAAAATTGATATCTACAGACTCCATGCTTCTGTTTTTAACTTCTGCACAAGAATGAAAATGGTTGTGGCGTGCATATGAAGCAACATGAATTTGCAGTCAGAAAAAAGAGCTATTGACAATAAACCTCCATGGATGCAGTCCTGAAGGACTTTCTTTCCAAATGTGTCTCGTTGTAAAGCACTGGGATTACTCATAGTAGTAAGGATTTGTTCTGGGACTTTTACAGGGTTGCCACCCAACCATTTTGTGGCTCCCAAGATATGCAGACCTTTTATAAAACACAGAGGAGCCAAAGAGCAAAGGGAAAGTACTTCTTTATATGTAGCATTGCCCCTTCAGAGACACCAGGATGTGCAGGCCTTATGGTGTCATCACATTTTAAGCAGAACTCTCCAGTGCTTTCACAAGCAAGTTGTACTTGAGAATTGATGGCAAGAATATGACCCCAGTGTGCTGTGTGCTTGCAGGCTGAGCGGTGGTGGGAGGCCAGCTGTGGAATGTGGGAAAGCGGCTGAACTGCTGAAGTCATGCAGGGAATGTTAAATGTGTCTCCAGCTGGCAGGGAGCTGTGGCTTAAACACAAGCTCCAGGTCCTGGGTATTGCTGAGCTTTCCCAGCACCCTCAGCTCCTGCTGCCCTCAGCATGGTGCTCATACAAGTCACAAATGGATCGAGAAGAAAATGAAATGCTTGTCGACTTTTAGGGGAGTTTTAATGGCAAATGAAGTGAGGCAGTGAAGGCTTAAACTTTCTTACTATGAACTAAGTGTTATGGTAGCCCAGTCAGTGAGAAGTATGGTCCAGAAAAGTTAATGCTGCAAAGAAAAATGGTTCTCATATTTTTCTTTCTTATATCCTTGGGGTATGGTCCTCCTAGAGAAAATACAATTAATCCTTCTTTAACAACCCTCTAAATTAGGGGGGTGTTCTCCCACAGCTTAGCCAACACATTTAGTTTCATGGTAAAAGCACCAGACTGACACCTACCTGGTGTGGCAAAGGGAGGAGGGGGAATCAGTGTGATGTGATGCAGCTCTTCTTCTGGGTGGGCAATTAGAATTTCCTCATGTCTCCAGCATTCCTCGATTAGCAGAGCAACTGCTGCAAATACCCCTAAGGGATACGCGCACGCATTTTCACAGGATTTTTTATCATGCTGATATCACTTTCTCTCAGCCCAGAGTCAAAGGGAAACCATGCTGGGGCAAATTCTGCTGAGGTGTCAGCGAGGTGACTGCTGGTCCAAGGGCTGCATTACACTGCATTACACTGCAGTGTAATTCCAGGTCTATAGGAGGAAGATATACCCTATCTGTAGATATACCATATGTTGTCTAAAGGTATACAGAGTGACAGTATGAAGTAAAGCTGAGAGGTGGCAACCTTATTACGAATAACATAGAAGTTTAGAGAGTCTCTTAAATATCATCTCTTAAATACCATCTCTTAAATATGATTAAATCAACAGTAGCAAATGGCTTATTACAAACAGCAGCATTTTACTGCCAAACTATGTAAGTCCCTAGCAACAGTCCTCATCTGGAAACTCCTTGTTGCCTTCCTAACGTTAATTTTCGTAATAAGATTACAGTTTCAAATCATCAAGAGAAAGCACTGATGGGCTGTTTTTCAGCTTTAGCTTAGCTAAAGGTTCCACCCAAGTAACTCTGGTCATAAGACATTTTCTTCTGTTAGAGTCATAAGTCGGGATGTGTCACAAATGCCATTAACGTTGAAACAGACATGGGCTGAGCCTCTGTATTTTTAATCCTGACCACAAACCTCTTGACTCTGGATCAGTAACAGAATGTAGAAACACGAGAAAAATGCATTCTTAAACTTTTCCTATGCAAACAATAATTTAAAAGGGTTTAGAAGTTACCTCTGGTGAATCTTGCGCAGATGTCAAACATTACTTTCCCCAGCTAACCACACTCCCTCCTTGCCTAGCCTGTCCCTACTCACACACCTTCTCAGCAAAGGCAGCAAGGGGACACCTGCCCATGCCTCTGCTGTTCCTTTGCAGAGTTGCGCTACCACTCAAGTTTGCTTTACTTGATCATACAGCATCATCAGCACTGCTTCTTGGAGGAAGATGTCCCACCTTGGTAACTACAGGAGGCTACCTGGGAGCAGAGAAGAAAGTTTGCTGTAGGCAGAAGGTGAGAAAGGAATATATCTGGGACAGACATGAAGCTTCATTGAAGAGAATCTAGTTGGGAAAAGGGGTGAGGACATGGCAGCCAAGGGAATACAGAAGAGCAGCTACAGAAAGAGTACTTCGCAAGCACATGAAAGCTCACCTTCCAGCCTCCTCCTCAGTCTATCCTACATGAATAAAATTCTTCTCATAGTCACGAGGTGGAGTGCCTGGAAAGTAACTGTAGTGGTGCAGGAGTGTGGGGAGATGTGGGGGGAAAGGGGTGCTGAGCTGAGATACCACATGCTGTACTTGGAGCAGCTGAGGCCCAAGCATTCCCTTCTGCTCCCTCTGCCATTTTTGGCAGAAGAGCAAAAAGGACACCTGGAGGCAGCAATACCTCAAATTACTAGAAGCAGGCTTGCAAATATTCATCTGCCAAAGCCTAACTTGTAGTAAGAACATTCACTGCTCTCCAGTAGTCAACAAACAAAGTCATTGCTGTATGGTATCAATAGAAGCAGCTGGTGGAAGTAGTGGGTCTAAAGGAGAGGAACGGGAGACAAACATTAAGTGCTCGTAATTTGTGCTCCAAGGTCTGCAGCTCAGTTCAGATCAGTATCCTATAATACAGAAGATGCATTGTAAAACTAAAGCTGTGTTTTCAGATGTATTCTTTTGTAGCAGTACCAACTTTAAGCATCCCTCTTTGTCTCCAGCCATTCTTTCTCCCCACATTACCCCATCAACAATGCCAGCATAGCTGTTAGTAGGGCCATACAATGAAATAGATCTGGGAACGGGTCCAGGTTAAAAATAAACAGCAAAAATGAATACCAGGAACAAGCAGGATAAGGGGGGAAATGTTTATGCTAGCACTGTTGCTGAAAGAAATATAAGAACTTTTGCACTAGTGAATTCTCATTCACTGCTGGGAGAAAACAACCGATGATGTGCAAAGTAAAACATGAGATATATGTCCTGGCAGTCTGGGAAAAGCAATCACAATTGTTATTTACCTTTATATCTTACGAAAGGGATTATATTAATGTGAGATACTGTTAATTTATTAAAATAATAAATAATAAAAAGCAATAAAAATTGCTTTTGTGCTACAGTGGAGGAAAAAGCAATTATGGGACTCAAACTAAAATTAGAGAGTTTCTGAGAAAATCCTGTGCTACAGTATTATGGTATTTCAATACTAGAATTTGTAGTCTTCAGTATAAAACAGGCCATGATAAAAGTCTAATGAAATGTATAAAAAAATGGATATTTATTTTAATCATTACAAATTGAATGAGGAAATTAATGTCAAAGTATGGCAATAGGGGGACAATGAGCTACATTTTCTGTGTAAACATTAATGACCATTGTTGTGGTCATTAAGAATAAAAAAATAATCCAATCAGTCAGTCTGTTCTTACTGATGAAATCATCATACCACAGGACATGAAATAAGTTTATAAAGTAAAAATGGAATGAGAAAAGCATGTTATATTTGGGAAGAAATCAGATTTGCAAAGGCTAACACAGTCTATCTGATGTTTTTGTAAATGGGTCTTTTGATTCATGTAAATAGGGCACAGCACACTGTAGTTCATATATGCAGTTAGTTAAAAACAAACAAGCAAATCACAGCAGCGAATGACCGGGTGTACAGATGCTGAGATACCAGCATTCCCCAGGTACACAGTGAATCAAGGTCCCACAGGCAGAGGTCTTTTCACACCCAGAGAGCTTTGCCAACCTCTTCTAACATCCCAACACCTTGAAGAAATCTATTTTGCCTTAAAGCATGGATCTGTTAATTAGTTTCAAACACAGCCATATCTTATCTGTCTGGGGTTTATACTTTATAAAGTTTGGGGGACTATCATTTATCTGGTAAGACAAGAGCTATCTGAGGAAATTATTTTTTGAGTTCCTTAAATTTGAAAACTGGGAGTGGAAAGCAATGCATTTTGCAGTCCACCTGCAAAGGAAAATTTTTAATCCACCTGAAATGGATCATTTTTAGATTTCAGTGAAACAAGAGTTTGAGAGCACTCTGCTTCAGCCTGAGTTAAGTGTTTCTTTGCCCCAGTTAATTTTCAAGATTTTTGAAGCTCACTTAAAAGGAAGTAAAGATCATTTTGAAATGTTATATTTAATCATTTAATAAGAAAAAGGTCAGAATGAAATAAAGGGGTGTACTGGCATATTGTCAATAACTGTTGTGAGGTTTGTTGTTGCTGCATGGTGCTTATCCCTGATTCTGATGGAGAGATTAGTTCAGATTTGTTGTATTTTGTCTCTGGACACTCCTTGTGTATCCACGTTCCAGATCAAATGCCTCCTTGTATATTCAAAACTCCGTCCTTATTTGCATGCCTTGATTTATGGAAGATAGGGGTGTATCTTTTATCTTTCTGGCTAATAAAAGGGTTGATTGGACTACATCGCTCTAAGACAAATAATTTTTAATCAAGTGCTGCCTCTGTGGCCTGCTCTCATTACTTTTGCTTTTCACAGATTTTCAAGTAACTTCAGCAAAAGTGATATGGTTTCTGAGAGTTCAGTTTTCACTTATTTTACATCTGGCAAATTGTCATTTATAATGTTTGAGATTTTAGAATGTAGTTAATTTATAAAGGCATGAATGATGTTGAAGTGACTTTATTCCAGCTGATTTAAAAATTACTTATTTCTCCCAAACATACCTAATTTCCAAGCTGATATTACTGTCTAAAGTCATAGTAGCTAGTAGAAAGGGAACAAAGTTGTCAGTGTTCAATGGCTGTTTGTTGGTGATGTGAAATGAGATGCTGGTCTCGGCCTGTGTTTGTTGTACTTGCAGAGGCCACTGTCTCAGTTGTCACCCTTCCTTTAACGCTCAGCAGAGAGTTAAAAAAAAGAACTGCATATTTGTTCTTTTTGAAGCCAGACCTCCAAAAGCAGTTTTGAAGTAAATCCACAGGGAAGTTGGGGAAGCTTCCTCTCCCACTGCCCACATTGTACCTCTTTTGTGGAAAATGTGATCTTGTCATTTCCAGAGCTACTAAACCAGCTTTGAGGTAGAGAAGGAAGGGATTTGAAGTTTAACTTCAAGATGAATTTAAGTTTTAACTTTGTTTTTTAGCAGTTAAGGACTTGCTTAAATTTGGATTAAGGCATTAATCTCAAACCTTTTGAGATTTAATGTGAAAATAATGCAATGCTGGCTGAGGCACAATAACTGAGGGCCCAGGCCAGATGCAGAACACCTTTTCTGTAATTGTCTTGCCACCAGTCCCTAAGATTTCAAAGGCAATAAGTCAGATCATGTTCAGTGAAAAAAAAAATGAAAAATTGTGTCATCAGGCAGGTTCTAAGGTCACAAAGAGGTTGGGAATAACAGTAGCAGACTTTTTCAATACTACTTGTGCCCTAGAATGATCCACTACAGCTAACTTGGGAGCTGTTATTTATTCCTTATTTAGTCAAGGAAGTTTAAGACTAAATTACATTTATATTCTGACCCTTGTCAGTGAGGTCGAACATGGCACAGATGAGCAAAGGATTTTATTGTTAAGGTATTAAGACACTGAGTACTCAATTTGTTGCTGTGTTAGTGAACAGGCTTTTAAAAACCAATGCACAAATGGAGAAAAGTCTTTAAAACTTGCTGTCTTCTGTTCACTCATGAGGATAGCTCCCTAAAATGGTTACAGATGTTCCACCATCTGTATATGAAGAATTTAGTAATAGTAGTAAACAATAATAATATATATGAATAGTAATAATAGTGTTGAGAAGCTTCATTATTTGTGGAGTTCTTCAAGAATGAAAAATGTTAAATAAATCTAATTAGCAATAAAAGTTTGTGCATGTAATAAAAAAATATGCCAAACAACTTAGTCTGGAAAACAATTATCCAAAATTTAGCGTCTTTAGTCCATCTTTTGTGGAAAGATGAAACCCATGATTGTTATTATGTACACTGTGAAAACTGAGTAAGAATTAATGGATATTTTATAATGCAATGACAACATATCATGTTTGTTAGTATGTAGTTATGGAACTATGATCCCATATGTGACTGTAATATATTTTAATTTTTTAAAACATTGTATATTTGAATGCTGCACACAAGCACAACTTCTGTAAAGCACAACTTCTAATTGCATGGTGAGATCTGACATTTCAAATACTCAGAAAACAAAGTGCTGTCTGACAGAGCTTACAACAGGCTTGCAGAACTTTGTACTTGAAAATAATGAATTCAGGAAATACCTTGTGCCTGACCCCAGCAACAATTTCTTCCTCCCTAAGAGTGATCTGTGCTCTGTGCTCCACAGTAATGGCAAACACTTAAACTTAGGGCAGGGGGGGCATGGAAAAAGAATCTATAGCTAATGCGAATGTCTCCTTTTTGTATGGATCCATATGACCATTTTTGCCTACACAAGGCAAAGTTCTTCTGTCAGGAAAGCTCTGCATTCTGCAAATGAAGGCACCATTTTCTTCTCGAAGAATAGGCTAATACATCCTAAAGCTGCGTAGGATAGCAGCCATGACAGGATAACATTTTAAATCCAGTCTGTCTCTGCTGTTCACCCACCATTTTCATATCATTATTATGCATTATTTCCGTAATTCTCCTCCCCTCTGACCTGAGTTCTGTGCTTTATTATTGAGCAAGGAATCTATACTTAGATCAAGAGAGTCAGCATTATTTTATGTTGTGAACTTATCTATGAATTCAGAAGATACTGTGGAGTTGTTTGTTTTATCTCTAGGATTGGTTATATCTATTGATATACCTCTGACAGAAAAAAAGAAAAGAATACATGAACATGTGTTAAAGAAACCCCAATGATTTGTGTTGGTGGACACCTCTTCCCCCTCCTTGTGAGGGCTGAACCAAATATACAAGAAAACAAAGAATGTCCTTATTATTGCTAGCTGATGATTGTGATTTTTCTGTGTGTTCCTAACCAGGAGAGCCAGACGCTGTGACTCTTTATTGCCTTGCCCTCAAGAAAGTATTTATAACTAAACAAAGTGGGCATAATGTGTCTGTTACCCAGAATCTTCAAATAAATCTAAATTAAATCTTCAGTAGTCTTCTAACTCTAGACTAAATGACTTCCAAGAGCATGGTGAATTCATGAGTCAGGTCCCACATCTCCCCCATTGCAGACTACCTGCTTGTCATCCACTTTCCAGTAATAGATAGCTTTGGTAGTCTGAAAATAATCGGGACAAAAGGTTGTTCCAATAATAAGCAAGACAGTAGGAAGTCTAGCAGCAGGGCCACCTCCTAGAACACTGCAATTCCTAAATTGTCCCTTTAGTTAAAACGCTTTCGTACCTTCAAAGAAATAAATCCTGACTCTGCATCTGATGAGTGATACTGCAACTGTGTAATTCCCTATTACAGGTTAAGAAAGTTCTAATTTGCTTTCCTGATGCAAGGTTGGCCTGTCAACACAATGTCTGTTTCTCTTGTCTAAACTAAAAATTCAGATTGGTCCAGCAGTATATATAATTCTTTTTTGTTAATCAGATGCTTAGATCAAATCTAGTCCCCATTATGAATTTTTTTAGGCTACAAAAGCAGAGCTTTCTCTCTGGTGACTGCCTCCATATTTCCATTTTCCATATTTCATATAGCCATTATCTATTTCATATTTGCAGTAGTCTGCCAGATCACTTCAGCAAAGTAGATGGAAAAATGTCACTTTCCCCTATGTACCTCTCACAGTTTCTGTTCTCTCTTGTTATTTTTCCCAGTCATAACCAGCAGCAGTTAAACATGGATAACAGATTACTAGTATTTATATTTGCTTGTGTATTAGCCCTATATTTTTTTAGATTCTTCTGTTTACTCTTAGGTTATATTTAATTATCCACATTTATCAGCATATCAAAGTAGAACAGTAATCAGTGTGAAGGGAACAGTACTGGCTCTGGTTCTCAACTCAGCACTGCAATGTAAGGAACTTTTCACTGTCCCACTTGAATGTATTGTTTGTCTCTCATGTTGACTACAGAGGTTTTAAGACACTACAGTAAGGATTAGGTGACAGTAATGAGTTGGAGTGCTGTGCATTCTGCCATAATCACCAGAAGAATAGTATGGACCTGCTTTGTAGTGTTTATACCTGGTTTATCCACTGTTTTGATGTTCTTCTTTGATATTCAGACCTGAGGTCAGAAAAATAATTGAAACATTATTCCACCCAGTGGCTTTTTTGACCCTGCATAAACCAGTGCTTGTCAGACAAATATTGATTGCATGTTTCAGTAATATTTTATTTAGATGTTATTTCTTCATAGTAAATGTTCTTCTGAAGTACTGTAAATATTCTATTCTCTCTTCTATGTTATGAGGAGATCAAAAGCATTACTAGATTGAGAAGAAGACTGAATTGGATCTCCCAAGTACTGTATGAGTCAACTACTTTAAAAAAGATTGGCATAAACATCAAGATTCCAAACAGGTAACATGAAACACAGATAAAACTATCAAATAGTATACTATTTGGGTCATGCTACAAGTGTAGAAGCAGCTCTGCTTTAAAGTCAATATTAATAACCAATATTGGATCAAATAAAAGGTCAAAGTACAGCAAATCTTATTTAAATTCCAAGGGTAAAAAAATGTTTCTAGAAGTTTATGCAATAATAGGTTTTTTATAAATGTTCAAATATGAATGGAAAACTAACAGTAGATAAAGAGCAACTGTAGCTCTAATATCATAGTATTAATGCCTCCTTTTTCATTGATAGGTTCAAAATAGCTTTAAAGTATGATCCCAGGATTATCAGTGTATTTCACTGCAGAGAGGAATGAATTCGCAGTGGAGGAATCATGCAGTGGTAGAAGCAGAACAGAACATATATAGCTCTCTTGCATCCTGTTGTGATATGTTAAACACTAGACCCCTTTACCTTGAGTGCCCTCTTTTGCTAGGGGGCCCAAAAGCACAAACTTTAAACTATTTCTGTTTCCATCTCCCTTTTACATTGGCTTTGGAAACCTGGATATTTGTACTGTAGTCCTTTTGTTGGAAGAAAATGAGTTCAAGATTAGTGAACTGTTTAGAATCTGAGGAGTAGTAAGCTGTGATGATGTGGTAACTGATACATAATTAAATGATAAAGGGTATTCCAAAATTAGCATTCTGTTACTGAAGTTTTAAGCAAATTGGTAATAATATGGATTTCAGTGGATACAATAAAAGCATGTATTGTCAAACTTGATATGAATAGACTCCAGTCTGTTGTCACAAATAGGGCCTTTTACTACTCAAATCTATGTCTCAAGCTTTTATGCAAAGTGGTTTTCTCTTCCTTTCCTTTCTTGTAGCAACTGTATTTCCTAAGGAGAAATGTTGAATGGGCAAAGCAGAAACTTCTAGCTATGCTGTTAGTTCATTTGATAAAAGCAAAACACATCTCTTCTGCACAAACTGCACTTTGTGAAGGGGCTGTAGAACATTTTGGATGGATGGAAATAAACTGACAAATACATCCCAGGACTGTACCCAGTTCTGTAGCTTTTTTAGCTGATGTCCTGGCCCAAGAGCTGCCTCATTCCTGCAAATTGGGTGGAACCCTAGAGGCGTGGTGTGGAGAAGCATGAAGAGACCCCTCCAGTTTGGTGCATCTAGAGCTAACTCTGCCCCCACTGGATTCATAGGCAAAACATCTGATGGTTTTAGCAAAACCAGAATTTATTCCATATTCCAGCACATCTGCCAGGGAAGCCTCGCTAGGGTAGGGTTTATGATCCGCATTCCACTTGCATGCGTGCAAGTCGATCTTCCTTTCAGACTGAGCATATGAATATAGACAATATTTTAGGGGCAGTTTTGACTTCCACGCTATTTTTTAGTGCATTATGAACTGGTGAGTTTATATAAATACTGCGTAACAGTGATAGCCTCAAAACTTCAAGGTTCCTTTATATACTGCGATGAGTCAGTGAGGCTGTTGGCAACGGAGCGGCCGCTCTGCAGCACTGGAGGCTGTGGGCGGGCGGTGCAGTGTTCTAAATACATCACATACAAACTTTCCGAATAAGTAAAAATGTAATTTCCCTAATTGTATATACTTTTATTCTTCCTATCTCGGGGAGTTTCGGGCTCCCTCTAGCGGGTAATTTTAGCGTGAGGAGCGTTTCTCACGGGCTTGTGCGCGGGGAGTGTTACAGCGGAGAAACAAGATGGCTGCGAGAGCCTCCAGAGTTAAAGCTCCTCCCGCGTTTGGCGCTGGGCGGTTGCAATGAAGTCAAGGGGAAAGTTAAGGAGAAAGTTAACACCCGCTCTGCCCGAACGCCGAGGCTCTGGCAGGGCTCGTTCCTCAGGAGCTGCCTTTGCTTCAAGCCAGGACTTAAAAGGGCACTGCCGGGCTGCGCCCGCGTCCGAGCCGGGCGGGTTTGCCGCTGCGTCCCGCGGGCGGACCAGCCGCCCCACTTCCCGCTTTCCACTCCCCGCTCCCTCACGCCCCAGGCCCCGTGGAACCCAGGGGTGTTTCCCCACTGTGGTCGGAAGCGCCGGACACGGACGATAAGGAGGCGGCCCGGGCCCGAGCCCGTCCTGGTCCGGCGGTGCCGCGCCCCGCGCTCGTCCGCCCGCGGAGAGCGGCTGAGGCCGCCTATTAACGACAGATTGTAAAAGTCTTAAGTCGTATTATGATGAAACCCATTTGTTATTAAAATGGAGAGCGTTTTAGGGACCTCGCCTACTCCTGACTGCTTCAGAGAGTACGTTTAGTTGTAGAAAAGACAGTAATTGGTTTCACTTTCCGCCACCCCCCGTTTTTTAGTCTGTTTCACTTCCTGGTTCTCGTCTCAAAGCAGGAGAGTAGGGATAAAAGTGGATTGTTACCGGGTATTCCTACTAGTGTTAAATTTTAGTTTCCTTAGTTATATTTTTAAGGTTCGGATTTTTTTTTTCTGAGACTATTTTAATACTGTTTTTAATTATGCGTTTGGGGCTTATTTGACCAGACAGTGCCCTGCTAAAGCTCGCATTGCACGGAGAGTGTGTGCTTGTCATCCGAGATGTGTGTAAAACACCCAAGGAGTTCCTGCAAGGAGAAATGGACGTCTGGGCTGCTGAATGCTGAATCCTGCAGTTATCTTAGCTGCAAAAGTAATTAAATTTGATTATTTTTCTTCTCATTATACCGGCACAAAATAAGAGTGGGAAAATATCACTGAAACAATTAAAACTGGCAGTGAAAAATAAGAGGGTTTTTTCTTTCCCATACCTCCAGCACAGTTACATTTATAACTGAGTATGTGTCTCTTGTGGTCTCGATTACATCCTGTGTTTTTAGCTGGCAGCGTTTCCTTCGCAGAGGCCCTGTTCTGTATGCCAGCATACATGTCTGTGTATATTAAAAGAACAGAATCAAGATGAAATAGTAAATGAAACTGCATCGCCCACCCCCCTCAAAAAAAAAAAAAAAAAAAAAAAAGTGGAGTTTTGATACTAATGCTTGGCACAAAATAAGAAGAGGTATATCTACCACTATGTTTCCTTTTGTAAAAGCAATGAGTCTGCTAGCTTTGTGTTGTCAAAGAAGATTGAGCAATTTGTTTAAGTCATCAAATGTGTTAAACAGACCTCTCTCCGTTCTTTAATATTTAAATATTTGAAGACTGTATTTCTTCAGTAATATTTTCTGGAAATGGAGCTTGGCTGCGAATCCTCACCTACAGAAACATCTTTTTTTTTTAGTTTGCATAGAAGCATTTTTGGAACAGTGAGCTCTGCTAACAGCTGTATTCAATCTTGAGTAAAATCACTTCCTGAAAAAAGTGAAATTAAACTTAATATACAAGCTTGCTTGGAATATAATACCATGGAGTTAGGGAACTTTGTGATTATGAAACCAAATCCATTCACCCTGCTGAGGTAATTTCTTGTAAATTGTACACTATGGAAATCTTTAATCAATGTCAATGTTTTTAAAGCTAGAATTCATATGATTCAAATGTGCTTTTTATTTCCCCTCACACAGAGAGTTTGGTGGGTTTGGTATTTAAAAAAAAAAAAAGAATTTTCTGCATGGTTGTGTGAGGTGGGAGAGGAGTTAGAACACATAGAATGGCACTCTTACCTGCCCCAAGTGTTTGGCATCATAAGTCAGGTCATGAAAATCATGTGACTGATTAAAAAAAAGACAAGTATTTAAAAGCTATGTTTGATTTTGTAGAAAGAAAAATTGATTAGAAAATCAGACCGTTCTTCAGTTTAACACCGCAGTCTTACGCAGAAGGGGTGGGAGGTGTTCTGTATTTTTCAAGAATTTAAGACAAAATATGAGATTCTGTATGTATTTATGCTGCAATCCGAAGCTAGAATCTGAGCTCACCTGTGTACTGGTAAGCGTCACTCCTGTGGTTATAGACTGAAACCATGGAATAATGCTCAGCTCACAGCCAGACTTACGCCATTGAAGCTGAAACCCACCTTGCGGAGACTACACTGACCAGGGTTCAGGAGCTTCAAAAGGCAAAACAGAACCAAAAGCATCCATGAACTGAAGTGATATGTTAGAATTGTTGATGTAATCTATTGTTCATCTGACTTCGTGATACAAGGCCTTAAAACAAGACCTAAAAAAACAAGACACCAAACCCGACATTCTCAGTTGTATTTAATTTTATTTAGAGGAACAGAATATTTGAATCCCTATAGAGGCTGAGTGGCTGAGTCAGTCATTGGGGCACTCCAATAAAGCCCTGCCTTAACTGGTATCTAGTTCTGTGGGTACCTAAAGATCTAAATATACTCTGCGTGTATTTCTGCATTCAGTAGCTTGAAAGCAGAATTTAAGAGTAAAGATTCAAATGTGGTTTTCTTATATTTGGGATGAGTGCCATAGCCACAGGTTAGAGTCTTCTTCCTTATTAGCATGTCATTATATTACATAAAACTGTGACCATGTTGATACCAGGAACTGAAACACATCCATGCCTGAGTGCTCTAAACAACAGGCACTAGGGTGGGGTGCGAGTGCTGGCTCCAAGTTGAATTTGGAGCTCCTGTTTTTCCACCCAGATGTTCCAAATGTGTGTTTCTTTTGCAGCTCCTCGCATGTATGGCTTTCTTCTGAAGCATATGTGGTTTCTCTTCCCTTTCCCTTTACTCATGGCATGAGTAACCTAAGGGCCTACCTTGGAGCAGGAAATTCCAGAAGGGGGAAGGCCACCTACTATGTGCTACAATAGCCAAGTGACTGACAAGCTGCCATTTAACTTCTCATGCGGTCAGCTTTAAAGAAAAATTCTCCCTTCAGCAGAGTTTTGCTTTAAAATCAAATCTCGTTTTCTGATTTACCAGGAGACAACAGGAAAAAACGTGATCTGAAATATTGTAGAATACTCAAAATTCTAAGAAAAATAAAATTTTGTATGAGCTCTGACCTTTTTACTCTATTTAGCTAACAGAACATGCAAAATTTCTCCTATGTGTCTTATTGTTGATTCTGGAAAGTAAAAAAGGTAAATGTTTTAACTCTTAAGCAACATGCTTATGTGCACAACATTTCCCTAATGATAAATCCAGTTTTTAGTAATATTTGCTATTTTTATGATTCATCAGTCTAGAGAACTTTCACAGCAAGTTAATTATCTAGTGTGAAGTGGTATATGCATTTTTCTTTATTGTTGGATTATCTGACTTTTTTTGTGAATAATATAGGTGTAAATTGCAGTACAAGTACTTTTGTACAAAAATACCCATTGAAATTTTTCTTTCAATGCAAATAAAAACAACTGCTTTCATCCCAGCTGAGCTTGGTTATGGCACTTAGGGAAGCAGAGTATATCTTAGGGCTTTGGCTGCTTTATGGTTGGAACACCATATTTGTGTTGGCTTACTTATGAAATGTGGCTTGTATGCTCATCTGCTGGATGATAGAACCCTCTTGGGAACAAAAGTCTTTTTTTTCTTAGCATGATTCCTCTTTGTTTTATCCAAATTCATGTAACTAAAATTAAAATTCGGACCACCCCGACCAGTTTTTTTTTCGTTTTGCCGCTGACAAAAGAACTGAGCATTTTTTCCATTCCTAGTCCAAATTGTTAAGATCCCCCGAGGACCTTTGTTTACAGTGTCTTCTCATTCTTTTTTTCCTTGACATTCTCCCCTCCCTCCAGCAGTGAGATACTAATTAAAGAGAGGACACAGTGACCCTGGGTTGTTTAGAAGTCACAGGGGAGTGGTGGTGGCACAATGACAAAACCATCCCTGCAGGAAGTAATCAGACTGGAGACCCAGCACAATACTTACTTCCATCACCTGAAAAACCCTTTCAATTTGGAGATCCAGCCCAGAAGCAAATTCATTTTCCCTTTATTAAAGTATCTTCATTACAAACAAAGCCTCTTCATCTCTGTGTGTCAGTCTGTTTAACAGGGTTATTATACAAGTACTGGGTTTTCTTAAATGATTACTGAAAAATATTTCTCTTAACAGTTTGTAAAGTGAAAGCAATATTCATAATAGCATGTTAGCAAACATTATCGCATTTATCTTTAATTTCAAGGAAAAAGTAGTTGGTTATCATTATATAATCCAGAAGGATTATGGTCTTATCTAGCATATAGGAATTTTCAAATTTTATGATAGCTATTATTACTTAATTACTAGCTCATTGAGATTTGTGGTGCTTTACAAGCACCTAGCAACAGAGAAATCCAGGATTCATTCCAAATTAGATTTTGTAAACTGGACCAAAAAGTCACTTTGGGTTTACACCGGTGAAAATAACATTTCTGTTTGTCCAGAACTCTCCACTGCAGGGCATTTCCAGCATAAGGTGAAGGCTGGGTCCTGCAGTGTGCACTGGGGTACCGCCTGCTCCTGTGCAGCATTCTGCTGGCAAAGCCAGGGAGACTCTGTTGGTATGTTAGTGTAGCCAATTAGATAAAACAACAGGCTCTAGCCCTAGCACTCAATCTTCAGCATTATCTATACAGTTTTATCTTGTACCATAGAAGAATCCAGCCGATTTCAGTAGCTCTCCACTTGGGCTGTCCTGCATAAATCAGATTGCAGCATTGAAGCTAGCAACATGATACCTATCATTCCTTTTGAATATGGGGGGGGGGGATGAAATCCCACTGTCTGGGAGCTGGATCAGACTGTAGACAACGTGCACTTTAAAATGCATAATTAAGGGATTTTTTGATTTTTATCTTTATAGATTTTTTTTTAGCAGTAAAGAATAAAATTAGCTAGGAGAAACATTTAGAGGAGTACTATTTGAGGTAGAGAAGAGAACACCATTGTGTCTTATTCCACAGCTTGAATGAGTCAGTGTCTTAAAGGTAATCTCTTAACTAAGGTTTTGTCTGTTCGGTTTTTTTAACTAAAAATTCTTGGAGGCATGGTGATACTGGAAAAATTGTAAGTTTTAGTGTGCCCATTTCACTGAATATCCATCTCTGCAACAAGATTTACACTTTAACAATTAAACATTGTCTCTTCAGCCCAATTTAAAGTTGGAAGTGTAACTCCAGTATGGTAAACATGGATCCATTGGATCAGTCAGTTCCTTTTGCTTTCAGGTGAAGGGATGTAAAACATATAAGACAAAAAAAAAGTCAGCATATGTGTACTTTCAATTATTTTGTAAAATCTTTGACTATACCAGTCAAAATTATCTTGATCAAATGTAAGGATTTATGTAAGATTATTTATATTCTAGATAGCAGGCACCAGAATTTTGATAGCATTTGTACTGTTTGGATTTTTTTCATTCTTATTTTTTAATGACCTACTGATCCCTCAAAAACTAAGGTGCTGTCTGTTTATATTGGCTAGTGGCCTTGCATCTTCAGGAAGGCACTATGCCCCATCACACTAAACTGTTCTGGAAAACAGATTATATCCTTCCCTGCAGTGACTCTGTGATCCTTCACACCTACCCAGAGTGTGAACTGTCTCTGTAACTAGAGACCCACAAAGTTACTACTGTCTGGGCAACAGAAGAGAGCTAATAGTATCGAATACTATCAAAACCTAATACCGTGGCCAGATCTGTGCCCTGTGGGACTGTTTGGCTGTACATACATGGTCCAGGGGTCAGGTACAAGCACTCAGGAGCTGCATTGCTGCTGCTGAGGCAGAGTGCACAGTGCAGGACTTATGACTGTAGAAGCAGAGCAGTACCTGGAGCCCACCTGGAACTCCTTGCAGCTTCCTGTGTCAGTGCCCTTTTCTTTCTGCTTGTGATGCAGGCAGTGCATCACAGCTCTGGAGCTGGCAGGATTTCTGGCATAACTAAAGGAACAGACTTACTGTCACTGATGCAGCAAACACTGCCCTAGGTAGAGCAGTGGTGGACTGGCATCCTCCCAGGTGTTGGCTTTTTGGGTGTTTGGACCATTTTTGGGAGGCAAAGATAGGCGTGAATGCAGTGACTGTCCAAAAGAAAGAGCCTGCTTAAAATGAGAACACCGACCTTTTGGGTACCACTAGGGACTGTGAGGTTGGAATAGAAAGTAGCTGAAAAGGGACTAAAAAATGCCTCCATCTGGGTAATCTTCAAGTTCAGAGCAGTACAGATGTTTGAGGCTATGACGAGGCATACCTGTTGCTGGACTAAAATTGTCACTTTCAAAAACTTGGAAAAAAGATGACATACAGTTTTGTTTGTAAATAATTTTTACCAAGGAGAGTCCACTAGTGCCAAGTTTTCACTGCATTGCATCGTGCAGCCTTGAATAAGCACAGAGTTTCCTTGACCTTGATTTATATCTCAGGGAATCACAGCATCATTGATTCCAAGAAAAAAGTGTCAACCAGTGTTCTTATTGCACTACCCACTTGACTGGATTGTTATTGTTCAGATTCCTTTCTGGTTTTGTAATGGCTGCATTTCACATTAAAGTTCAATGGTTTAATTAAGGAAATGACAGAATAGGAAGTTACTGTAACCATGATTTCAGCTATTGAAGAAAGATTTGCCCTACACGTGAGGAAATTTGTGAACCTAAGGTTTTTGTTAAATGTGCAACATATCTGCTTTGTTTTTTAAACCACTGATATCCAGATGAATAAATCACATCATTTTCCATCTCTTTGTGGAGCTGTATTAGTTTGTTTCCAAGCACATAGTATATTGCAGTGTCTTTCCCTAAATTATGGTTTTAAACAGATTATTTCTTTTGCAAGTTTAATTGAGATCTGAAGACAAAATTAAGGACAGTCTGTGTTTGTAAATGTCTCTTGAAATTAAAACATTTTATGTGCTGCTATGTAAAACCCTGAGTAGCTGCTTGCTTTCAGTTTTGGGGCTGGTCTGGGCTTTGCAGTCAGACTGCATCTTGATATTCCTGTTCCCTCGGCAATTGGGTGGGATTTAGAAGTTCTGCCTCCGTTCCCAGGTCTAGCCAAGCCTGTTATGTATTACAGCTGCTCTCTACATCAGAACACTAGGAAAAAAATATATACGTATATCTATAGACTTAAACTGTATCAGTTTTCTTTTCCACTTCATAGCACACCCGCATAAACAGTAGATTCAGGCCAGCTAAGGAGTGTGGTAATGTCTGCTTTGAAGGGTGGAATAAGTGTCTGGCATGGATGTGGAGAGGGAATGCTATGGCGGGGAGAGACATCTCTTAAATCAGATCTGATACCAAAGAAGTAGCAAAGTCTCTGCGCAGAAAAGGAGCTGACATCTACTCAAGTAGTCCCAGGTCCCCACTCTGCCAAATGGTGTGTTTACTAGTTTGATCAGCTACCGAATAATTAGAGTGGTACAGTAAATAGCATTAAGTACTATCTGTCATCTGAAGCCTGGAGTTTCTCAGCTTGCAAAGGCAAGGCTTCCCCCCACCCCTCCCAGTATGTTTACTTTATAGTTTACAATTCATGAAAGGAGCAAGGAGCAGTCTAGTAGTCCAGCACAAACTAAGATCCGTAGGTAGGTATCATAAAATAATTTCCATAGTAGGGTGAACTGCCTGCAGGCAATCGACAGTCAGTCAAGAATTAGCTGGTGGATGATGAGAGGCACATTGCTTGGCTGTTTTAGCATTTTAACAGAGGAGTTCTAGGACAGTTTTGATTCAACTCTTAGATTTTATCAGCCAAACACAACAGAAAATAAGTAATTAGACAATTTTAAGCATTTAAACCAACTGTAGCTGAGGAATCTAAAATATAGAGTATAAGGGAATGTACTATTTTAAATGGAAATGCTATGGTAATACATTCTAGAATTAACCTTTTAGTTAATTTAAAACTGCCTTTGTTTTGTTAAAAAATTAAATGTTGTCTACATTGGTGACATTTCAAAGACTGATTTTTTTAGGGGAAATAAACAGATTTTTTCTGTATTCTAAAATGACATTAGTAAAAACTACAGCAAGGAACCTCGACATGAGTTACTTGTTTTGTGTGATTCTGCTTAAGTTGACTTGTGACCAGATATTACATATTTTTATACGAAATACATATTTTATTGTTTAATTTTTTAATGAAGATGCAAATTGGACTTTATTTTGCAGTTTAAGTCATTTATATCTCAAAGACTTGACTTCTCCTATTTTTCTCTTCCCTTCTGTGAGAATGAAGAAAGAACAATTTGGTGAAATGTGCTAGTGAAGCCAATGTATAGCCCACTGAATATAGTCACCAAGGGATTAATGCAACTCTCTCTCTTTTTTTTCACTCTGGCCTAGTTCCTGCAAAATCATGTGCCTACATGATTTACTCCTGTGAACCATCATATTGTATGTTGTCACTAGGAAGCAGAAGTTTATTCTTTCTCAAGTTACTGAATACTGAATTAGATTTAAGAAAGCCAAAGACCTGGTAGTGTCAAAAAAAGTTAGTAGTTAGCTCCTTGCTGGTGTCAGGAGCAGTTGAAATTAGTATTAAAACATAAGGGTTTTTCTTTACTCATACCTCTTGTCAGTACACTTGTAGTTCATTTAAGAACACTCCTTTTTCTCTGGGTAATGTCACTTGACTGCATACATGTAAGTGCAGAAGTTAATGATATGCTTACACAGTCTGAGGCACTGTTGGGAACAACCCCTCTGTGGAATGAAGTAGCAACTTTAGTGGAAATATAATGAACAAGGGGATTAAAGTGGAAGCATTTAGGCATAGATTTTTAACTTTCTTTTCATGTCTTTTAAATGATGTCTGTAATTCTGATAAAAATTCTTCTTGAGTTGTGAAACAGTGGGCTCTACTCAGAAAACAATCTGAAATTTCTTGGATGCAAAATGTATTTTTTTGCTTAGTGTAGAATGTGATTTATATAACATCTCAGCTGACGTGATCTGACATGTTTTTATGAATTCCTTTGCAAGGCAAAAGTGCCTCTAGTTGCAATTTATAGTAATGAGACTGTCTGCTGTAAAGTAACTGATTACAATGATGGTATAAGAAGTAAGCATGTTTGCCTTTCCAAGCCATTACCCTTTCCTTGCTTCTGGAGTAGCTAACCCTGTGTTCTGCAGCAATGGTATCCATTGGTGTCCAAAAGCATTCTCTTTGTCCAAACACAATTTTGTGTACTTCACCAAATATAGTTGGATGGTATTTTGGACTGGAGTTCAGCTAATTTGGTTAAATCCTGGATCTGACAGGTAAATTTGAAAAATACAACATACATACAAATATTCACGTGAAAACTTTTCCATGATCTTTCAAATAATGGAGGGTATATTGTGTCTTAGGGTCAAAATATGAAAATGCCCAGTTGTCTCCATTATGTACTTCTGGATTACATTAGGGGACAACTGGGCCAGGTCCTGAAGTGGACAGTTGTTTACTTGGTAGTTTTGATGGATGAGTAGCAAAAACCTGAGATGCCTGCATGGGCACATGTTCACATAAATTCATGTTAAAATACTATTGCGAAAATCATCCAAATTTGCTTCCTACTAGAAGAAGATCATCTATTTCCTCTTAGTAGGTAGTCATAGAAAGTTCCCGTAGTCATTTCCTGAAATAATTTTTGTCTCATTCAGCAAACACAGCTGGGAGTTTTGCTCTTCTCAGAAATGTGTAGCCAGTTGTACTTACAAGCACGGAAACATTGTGAAGATCTGGTCCCTGGGGAGCTTAGTGCAAAATTCTTTTTGAAGATCCCAGAATGGAGAAAATCCTCTCTATGCAGAGCTTCTGACAGAAGCTGCAATAGTGGAAGATAGGGGAAGGAGTTGCCAAGGCACTGAAGAACTTCAAAGAACACTGGAACGAGGGGCGAAAGTTCAGCCTAATTCTTGTGTTATCTGAACTCACTCACCCAACTCTGTTGCAGTACATCTGCATAAAATGGCTGGGGTCTGGCTTTAACAATAACCTCATTTTTCTGGAATATGACTGGAAATGCATTGTTAAAAAATTGATTGCCAGTGAAAATGTTTTGAGTAAAATTCGTCAAGGGAGCCCCTAGACTGAGAGAAGCCACCCAGCCTCCTCCCATGGGAGACACACACCTTCCCCACCTTGCCTTCTCCCAGCTGTGTGCTCCTGCCACTTAACTTGTGATGATCTTGTTAGACATCTTGGTGACCAAGCTCAATTCCTTACAGTGGCAGAAAGAAAAGCTGCTGGGTTATTGATTTGAATCAGCAAGCAAAAGAAACATAGGACTAAGCTTGAAATCATGAAGCTCAGAGCAGGAAGGGGGAAGGGAGCAGAAGCTTTCCTCTTTTTCAGCATCCCTCAGCATTAAATGTTTTGAGGAATAAACTCAGTAATCACAAAAGCACAGTGTAAGTGCTTTCATTCTGGGTAAAATCTTGGGTCTGCTGGTAAAGCTATTGATCAGACCAGGGTTTAATTCCAGGTTTTATCTTTGATTTATGTGTGTTGATATTGGTGAACAAACTGGTTGTGCAGTATCTGATAGATACTTTGAATCTGACTCAAGAGAATGTGTTGAAAACAACTCTAAGAATCTATTTACTTAAATAAATGTAAAACTTAATTATGATGCAATGAAATATTTTCCCACCATGATTTGTGCTGCTGCCAGCCCATGACACTTAGTATGGAACATTAGTAAATCACTCTGTGAGTTACTCCCTGAAATAAATTGTCCTAGCCATCTTGATTAATTTGCTGATTACTGAACATAAATATTCAAATCATATCTGAATTTGAAATTGCAAGAACTGAAATATTGACAGTGAAAACACAGACTTGGGGTAACAATGCAGTTGGTTGCTAGTTGAGCTCAGAGTGGAAGTGGCAAAAAAGCCCTGTTTGCAGCTGATGTATGTCAGAAGTGGCTTTGGTGTTCAGCTCCTGCTTTTTACCTATCTGTGGTGCATCAGCCACATACTGTACCTTCAGGTGTAGGATCCTATAGCCCTTCAGGGGAGGGCTGCATCAGCAGGAGCTACACCCTTCTTGTACCTCAGAGAGTGGGCTCTGCCAGTTACTGAGGCATGACCTTCCACTGCTGATGCTGAGTGCCTTGCTGGTGGAGGTCTTTGCCATGACCATGGGCCAGATGACCTTTATGAGTGCCAACTTTATGTGGGAGCAAGAATTTTCTTATTCTGAAGATATATCTGTTGATCATTTTGTTCTGTGTTATATTGATGTTGAGGAGATGCTGCAAATGTAGCAAGTACGCAATTTCAAAACTCAGAGGGGCAGATTGTGTATTTCTAGGGGGAAAATACAGTTTACAGCTTCTTTGGCAGACATCCATGATGAAAATACAGTTTACAGGCATCCATGATGCCTGTCAGAGATGTAAGCTGTACCAGGTACTTCAGGAACAATTACATCAAGGTTTATGTGGATACTTTTATTTTAAAGATATTGAAAATGAGATAAGATTCAGATTCATTATTGAATGTTTGCTTAACTTCTGACACATGATCTTGTTTCTTCACTTTGTACTCTAAATTAGGTCATTAAAATCAGATTGTGTGTTATAAACAAGCGTCTTTCTGTTTATATGTGATTATAAAACAAACTTGGAGGGTAAAGACTGTAATTTTGAAACAGATAAAATTTATATGCCCTTTTGAAATCTATATGGAAATTAGTTTCTCACACTCCAACTGAGATGATGTAAATGGACCCCAGAGAGCTGGTACAGTGTTGTCCGTGTACTCGGGGGAGCTGGAACAGTGTAAAGACATTTGGAGGTCAGAAATGAGGTTAATTGACAGGGAAGTGTGTGAGGACAAGAAAAATTTGCACAGTGCATGTCAGTGGGTAGAGCTGTCAGTTCTTCACTTGACTACTAGTATTTGCCAAACAAACATGACAAGACTTCATTCCAGGGAAAGGGAAAAAAACCAAGAAGAGTCATCTTAGGACAACAACATTGTTTGGAAAGAGTGGTGTTTTGTGGATTTGTTCCAAGATACCCACATGTATACACCTACTGTACACAATTGCTAGTCTTGGCTTGTCGCTTCTGCCAGTGTGACTGCTGTCTGCAGCAGAGGTTTGCAGAGCAGTACCTGCTTTGGCTTTTCCTCAAGTATTCTTCAAGCCTATGGTTTGAGTGTGCAAGCCTGATTTAACACTAGTGACAATAACTCCATCTTTTTTGATGTAGCATATCATAAGTGATTTTCTGTCTTCCTCTTTTTCCATCAAGAGACATTTTTGATTTAGTATATGTTGTGATTCCAGCCTGCTCCTCATGGCATTAGTACAAAATTTGCTAATAATGCAAATGGTGCATATTTCAGTCAAGGCTTCAAAGTATATGTTCCATTTTATAGACGTGTAAAGACCAGATAAGAGTGTGGGGTTTTTTTCTATAACAGCAGAGCACTGAAAAATCTGAAGCTTTCACGGGCTTGGATACCAAGAAAACAACATGCAAAAGAACAAGATTTATGTCTGGCTGATTTTTGGTCAGACCTTCCACTCTAACTATTGTGCGGTGATTTATTTTTTCATTATCGTTAACTGTTCTCAATCTTTAAATGTATTTTAATTGTAGGAGTCTTTTAATTTCTTTTTTTCTTATTTCTAAAATTCTTATAAAATAGTAACCATTCAAGCCTGATTCACGTGATGAATAATTTCATCCAAGAAAACCCAGCACATTAAAATTGAACATTTTTTCAATATTTCAATATTGTGGCTAGAAAGAACCTCTTTTCTGTTTAAAAATCAGCAGATATAACCCTACTTTAGAAATCCAGTAACTGAAGTTTTAGAAAAAATGTTTTTGTATTTCCAGATTTTACTTTACCTGTTATTATTTGTATTAAAATGTAAATATGTAAAAAATATAAAAATAAAATATCTGCATAGAATAATTGTTTCCTAGAAAATACCTTGCAAATATTTTTGCTTTCTTCTTCTATTGTTCCATAAACTTATTCTGCACAAAATGTAAAAATACACAGTCAAGAAAGCATGTCAAAAGAGTGAGCTCCTCTTCGTAGTCTCACTTAAAAAATAAATATGGTTTAATATAATGTTGAACTACTTCCTACATAGTTAATAACAAAGCAGAAAAAGCAATATGCTTTGTCATTTTGGACAGACTTTATTATTTTATTCTGCAGTAAATTTGGCAACTGTTTACACACTTTGACTGCTTTATAGTTTCAAAAAAGTGTCTGGCAACATTATCAAGCTAATGGCAGAATTGAGATCTTGAGGAGTCATTTCAGTCCATTCCACAAATGAGGATTGGATTTTGTCCTGTGTTTTTATTACTGATTATGAGCAACCTCCTTAAATTTCTGTTACATAGTAATCCTTTACAGTAAATATGTTTCATACTTGTGCTTCCCAGAATATACAAGGTATGTTTAGGAAGGGCATTTGTTACGCAGTGAAAATGCTTCTATAAGAAAGTATCTTGTTGTGGCTTTCAAATAATAAATAATGCATTCCATAATATAAAATGCTGTCATGGCATTAACAAGAGATTGTGTTGCTCTCTATGTTCATATTCTTAACACTACTCATCAGTGAAGGAATGGCAATAATTACTTATAATTGTGCAATTTATATTAAGTGTCTTTCCAAGAACATTTAAGGAAGCATGGAAGGAATGAACTGCAAAGCTAAAATGAATGGGAGGAGTCAAAGCGTGTCATTGGAGGCGCAGCCCCAGTGGCCGCAGCAGAGGCATTCTGTGAGCACTGCAGGGAGCAGAGAGCTGCTCTTTTTTTCAAAGAGAGCCGTTGTATTTAAAGGAAAAATACTGCAGTAGAGGTGATGGGAAAATCAGAGACAGGTTGGAGGATTCCCAGAGAGAATGAGCTGATGAGTTCAAATAAAATGTTACAGTGATTGTGCACAGGTATTTTATAATGAGTGATAACATGGTGTTTTTGTTTTTTGGGTTTTTTTAATATTCTAATGTAGAGTTTAAGTAATTTGATACTTCAGTACCAGTGTTTAAAATGGTACAGCTGGAAAAGATTATTTGTCTTCCCCTTTTGGTTGTGATCATCATGGAGAGTCATTTCTTATTGTTGAATATATTCATGCAATTATTTTGAAGACTGCATTCTTAAACAAGAGCTTCTCATTGTGTATGCAATACCTCACTCTTAGCAGATCATATACTTCTGCAGAAATCATTCTTTCTTAGTACTTTTGTTTTTCTAATAAAAAAGAAAATTTACAGAGGATTTTATGTAGAAAGTGTTTGGCATGTTCACAGCATTACTATGTCCCATTTCTACCCACCTTTCCTCCTCATCCTGACTTAGAAAGATACAGATTTTTTTTTCATTGCCTGTGTACTGGGAATACTTAAATAATAATAAAAACCATTAATTATGAGATTACTTATCTCTAAAGGAGCTTCCCATGTAATACAGTTTACTCTTTTCCTTTGGCTGTTAGAAATGCTTTCATGCTTTCAGAATCAATGAATTTAAGCTTAAAATTAAAAGTCTGCTTCTGTATGATGCTCAGCCTCCCATACTCCTTTGTTAACATTTTACAGGAAACGTTTAGTATCTCCCAAAGTTCAGCCCTGCACGCAGTTTCTTTGGCTTGCATAGGGTATTTAAAAGTATTTTTGAATAGTTGTGGCTCAGCTTCCTGCCTACTCTGGTTTCTATCTTCCTCCATGTGACTGGGTGTGATGAGAGGATGGATGCTCAAGGAAGTGAGCACTGTGGTGGAAGCCCGCGGGTTTTCTAGGTCTCCTCAAGGTGGGTAAATGAGGTGCCCACAGCCACTTTTCTACTAGTGGGTCTTCAGAAGGCCCTGAAGTGGACAGGAGAGCAGAGTTGTAAGGAAATTCAGAAGATTCAGTCTGGACTCACAGGGATTTGCAATAAACTGTAAGTTTCCCTTTTAAAGCAGATCCAGTGCTGAGGGACCATCTGTCCTACAGAGGCACTGAATGCCCTAAGGGGAAATAGCTACTTTGTTTGAATTTTGAGATAAGTAAGAGAAGCCATGAATTTGATTTAGAACAGAAATGGTAAAGTTGCAGCTTAAATGTGTAGAACTGTTTTTAAAATAATGCTTCATTTTGCCAGTCTACTATTTGTTAAGATTGATAAACATTACTGGAAAGATTCTTGAGTACTTTCAGTTGTCCCCAGGTTTTCAGACAAATTCTTTCTTTTTGTATTTAGCTAATCTCTCTGCAAACCTAAATTTCTGAACTGTACATTAAAAAAACCAAAAGAAACTAACTAAACAGAATATGTAATTGCAACATTGTAGTTCAAAAATGCACAGAGCTGCTCACAAGTTTTCCTTTTTTTTCCTGAACAAGCAACTCTGGGTAATTTAAAGAAGCTCTGAATGATTTATAGAGGCACTCTTAGACCCCGTGGTCACCTTTTTCCCTTAGGATCAAAATGAATTGCTCATTTATAATTGCAAACAGCAAGATGCCTGGCTACCTGCAAGTCTATTCACACCTGTTGTACACAGGTAATAACAAAGTCCTTGAAAATTGATTTAAATAGGTGTCTCAGTTTTGGGATTGCTAAGTGAGTAAGACTGAGACTGTTCTTTGCAAACAAGACATGCTTTTTGCATCCCAGAAAATATGTAGGGGAATTGTTATCAGTACTTGAACTGATACATCACTGCACAAGTACTGAAAAGTCCCGGGAATTATCTCGAGCTTTATCACCTTAATCTCAAATACAGGGTTGTACACAGAAATCAT
Organism: Manacus vitellinus; assembly: GCF_001715985.3. Taxonomy (NCBI): domain Eukaryota; kingdom Metazoa; phylum Chordata; class Aves; order Passeriformes; family Pipridae; genus Manacus; species Manacus vitellinus. The sequence goes on along the minus strand of NW_021939632.1, from coordinate 10,033,884 downwards.
TTTCCCTATATTCTGGAATAAGAATAAAGCAACTTTCTCGTATGAGCATAGGTTCAGATCGGAAGGGACTCTCTAGTCTAACCTCCAGCCCAAAGCAGCATCAGCAAAAAGATCAAGTAGGGTTGCTTAGGGCTATCTGTGTGCGGCCTGGTCTGGAAAATGTTCAAGGATAGAGAGTGTACAGCCTCTCAGAGCAATGTCTGGCTGTCCTGATGTCCAGTCAGAAATGCTCTTGTTTCAATTTAGGTCTGCTGTCCCCTTCTCTCCAGACACATTGCTGTAAGGAGTCTGGCTCTATATTCTTGATAACTTCATCATAGCTATTGGAAGGCAGCTATTTCCCTGTTTGAGACAAAAATGGAGACAGATTACTCAAGCCTCTTAGGAAGAACAGAAAATGTTGATAGGCATATTAACACTTAGGAAAGGACATCAAGTTTTCTTCACAGAAAATTCTGTAATGATTCTTTCTTTAACAAAAATAAATATTCAGATACCGTTTGATTGTGATCTAGTAGATGTTTACATGATTATATTTGTTGATGTGTGTTTTCCTAATATGTTAGGAAAGAAAGTACTGGTAACCAAGAGAAATGTGCCACATACTGAATCTAAGAGAAGGAAATCCACGACCAATTCATGGAAAGCCGTGGGACATGTGACAGCAGAGAGGGCAAGACAGCAGCATTTCAGATACTGCTTTGGAATATTCTTGAGAGCCTTCCCTGGTATGACAGTGACTGAGAATAGGCCCAATTGAGTATATAGTGTTTACATCCCTCCAGCCTCTTCCCTGGGGGATGGGGCAGGAAGAGGAGAGGGAAGGAAGCAAGGGATGATGGATGGGTTTTGAAAAGCTTTTCCCGTGAGGGGAAGGTGTGGTCACTGTACGCATCTCCAGCTAACAAAGCCCTCCCGTAGCTGGAGCAGATGTAAGCTTTGTCTCCCCTTTGGGGTGACTACAACACTGCCCAGAACAATATTGTTCTTATTTTTTGTTTAGGAATAGAGATTTTAGCAGGGGAAGTAGCCTGTCACCGTTACAGTTTGTACTGCTTTAAGACGGCGCTTCAGCACTGAGTCTGACTATGACATCTGTGACCAAGGGGCTGTAATAAGACCAGAGCACAGATTGCCTACTGTGTGTGGTACATCTTGGGAAGGCATGAGCATACAGCTTCATTTCTGTCAAATTAAGCTACAGGTACATGAACATATTAAGCAAATATAATCTGATATTGCTCCCCAAACAAGCACTCATATCCGTCCTCTCGCCCCTGCCTATTTTTGCTTACATGCTACCTCCTCCATTACACTGGCACAAGCAGCAGCACAGCCACATACTGAACCAGAAAAGGAAATGATGTGGAAGAAAATTAACCTGATCAGAGAAAAAAAAAGGTTTCACCCAGAATCGGTTGCTGAACTGTTGCTTTTTGAGCAGTGATGCCAACTGATGTTGTTGTAAAGCAGGCATGAAGCCTTAACCAGACCAGGGAGTGTGAATTTATCTTAGCATTAAGTCCATGTGGTAGCTTTATGCCAGCAGTGGGAATACAAATGTTCCATGACCCAGCATGAAGTTAGGGTAGTACAGACAGACGGTACCTGATCTGACATAAAGTCTGCTGGTACAAACTTATTCCATCAAACATTTTCAAGTGCCAGTGATCCCCACGTCCCTTCAGTGCTTTTCATCCAGTACTAGCAACCCTTCAACTTGTATTATCAAATCAAGGCCAAACTGAATGAGATCCATTTTAGGACTTGAAAGCGGGAAAAAAAGGAAAGTTATGCAGAATGTAGTTCTGCCAAGTGGCGATGCTTTCTTACTGTCAGCTGTACTCAGATGGGCTCTGATTTGTGGTGGCAATATATTAGGATACCAAAATACTTAGAGATTATTTCTAGGGAAGTGAATAACTGAAGATTGTGGCTTTTGTAAGTACTAGTGTTGTCAGATGTTGTTCAGCCTTTCAGTAATGAACTACCTGGCAATTTTCTGTTTCTTCGCAGCTGTTTCCCCTGGTCATGTTGCAGTGTGCGCAGTCGGGGCCACAGTAGTATCAGAAAGAGGAAGAGAAACCAAAAGGTGCCTAATGATGCATGTTTGTGATAGAAGGTCTTCTGCAGTGTCAATGATCAGAGAGTCAGTGGCCTGACAGAGCTGTAGCTCTGGACTTTCTTGGAAATTAGATCACCAACATCACTAGGCAGTGTAAATGTAGTAATCTAAACAGTGCAGAGTACTAGTGAGTGAAGTTGGAAACTCCTTCTCTCTGTGTCCCAGTCTCGCTGCCTAAGAACTGTAACGTTTCCTAGGCCCAAATTTTGAGAAGAAACGAAGAATTTCCTCCCGCTTCCCAAATGCTGCCTTGAGGCACTGGAGAGGGCTGTGACCGGATGTTCCTTCCCCCTCCCCATCCCTAGTCAAGAAAAACTTGAGAGTTAAAGCCTGCAGTATTTATCGCCCTCGGAGCCGTCAGGCCCGCGGTTCGGGGGGTACACAACACCCGGCTCTCCCCGCACCAGCCGGGGCTCTGCGGGGCGTCCCGCGGCACCTCGGGGGTCGGGACCCCGCCGGGCGCGCCCGCGCGGAATGCGCGGCACGCGGGCCCGCGCCCCCCCGCGCTCCCGCTCAGGCGCGACCATTGCGCGGCACGGGGGGTTTTGGGAGGGGGGCGCGCCCCTCCGCCTCGCTCCGCGCTCCCCTGGCGCCGCGCCCGCTCCGCGTACCCCGCCCCGCGGAGGACGGGGCGGGGCGCGGGCACCGCGCCCCGCTGCGCGCACCCACGGCGGCCCCGGCGGGCACCCGCGCGCTCCCTCCCGCGTTCGGGCGGTGGTTGAGGCCGGCGGGAGGTGGGGCCGACGGGGCCGAGCCGGGCCGGGCCGGGCTGGGCTGGGCTGGCTGGGCTGGGGCAGCCGGCGGGCGGTCAGCGGGGCCCGTGGATGGCAGGCGGGGCGGCTGCCGGGGGTAGGGTCGGCGCGGAGCGGGGCCGGGCGGGGCGCGGGCCGAGCGCGGGGAGCGAGGAGCCGCAGCCGGCGGAGAAGGCACGGAGGCGGAGAGCGCCCTGCAGCCCCGCCGCGCCGCAAGCCGGCGGCCGCCAAAGTTGCTCCCCATCCCGAGGGGGAGCGGGGGATCAGGCGGGGCGATGATCTTCCCCAGCAGCAACAGCAGCGCGGCGCGGCAGCCGGACCCGTATCGGAAGCAGGTAAGGGAGGCGTGTGCCTGGCCTGGGTTTGTAGCTCCCCCACCTCCGCGTTCCCCCCGCAGCCCCGAGGTGCTGGGGGAGGAGTGGGGAGAGGGGTGGCGACTGGCGCGAGTTGCAGCTCTCAACCTTTTCGCTTCTCGATTTACAAAAAGCAACTCTTTTCTCCTTCTTATATATTTTTTTTCACCCCCTCTCACAAGCCGCGCCGTGACCTTGCCGAGTGCCCGGGCGGCCGCCGCCGGGTCACCTTAGCGGGCGACGCGGGGCGTGCGGGGCGGCCGCGGCCCCGCTGGGCTCGGCAACAGGTTAGAAAGGACCCGGTGTCGCAACAGCGAAACTTTAGGCTGGTTGTTTTTCGCTCGGCGTGAAATGAGTGAAGGGGTCTGGGCGCGTTCTTTCTTTCAAACAACCCTCCAGAAAACCACCGCCGCCGCTCCTCGGGCGCACCTCTGCTCCCCCCGGGTAGGGCACCCGGGGACCCTGTGACATTTTATGGGCAGAGGGATCGCTCTGATAAAGCTCGGAGCACTCGCATCTATGGAGCAGTACTGAAAGAGGTATTTCTTTGTTTGTTTGTTTAGTCGCTGGAAATAAAATATTTGAAATAGTTGGGTTACAACCTTGCTGGGCCGTTTGTCTTTGGCTGCGCTTTTTACACAGACACACACACACGCAGTGTTGGTATTAATGTTACATTATTTCCTGCTTAGCGTGTTATTTTTTCATTGACTCTTTGATTAAAAAAAATCAAAAAAATCTTACTTTTTAAGTTAGTGGGAAAGCGGTGCTGTATGTGTGTGCCAGAGGGTAAATGGAGTAGAGGTCACTGACAAGCTCTCAGCTTGACAAAGCATACCAAAAATACTATGGCAGGCTTCTTTCCAGGTGAGGAAAAATCCTTCCGTGTCTGCTGCTCTTAGTAGTTAAAACAAGTAATTTGACAGATTCAGTCAGCAATACTGGGGAAGTTTGCCCAATTTTGTTTGGGGTTGGGATACATTAAGGGCAGAAATAGCAAATCAGATATCACTGCTGCGCACGGTGAAGGGTTTCATATAAATAATGAGGAAATGGGCTTGGAAATTTTGAATTCTTGGTGTGTTGTTGGGACGGCACATGATCTGTGTGGCAGTGAAAGTTAGACTCTCATATTTTCTTGAAGCTTAAACAAAAATTGTCGTTTCCTTTCTACTCCCCGTTATTTTACAGAAATAGCTTTTCAATAAGAATCACTGGTGTGTTATCTCAGCAGTGCTCTGCAGATGCTGACCAGCAGTGCATGGAGTTATCTTTGTATCTTGTACTCGAAGTGTTCAAGTCCATACATAACAAAACATGATTATTGTGTGTGCTGGTTTTGGTTTGTTGTTAATAAATGTCCTAGATACGCCCATGCTGATGATCTTGTCTGGTGCTCCTGCAAACTTTATAAATGAAGCTAATTTTTCAGATGCTATTTTGTGCTCTCCCTGCAAGGACCATTAATTGATGAAGGCCCCTTAAGTGGCTGTGCAGTGTGTTGGGCACTGGGCAGGGTGTTGGCAGGAGTGGAGGGCAGTGGGGCCAGGCCTCGTGCTGGCAGGGCTGTGTTTTGTGTGCGGATGTGAGTTTGCATGCTGGTCTGGAGCAGGCTGATAAGATGCTCTTCTTTTCACAGTGCACTCCTTAGATTCAAAGAGCTAAAAGGGCCGACTGAATCAGGAAAACAAACAGACCCTTTTTTCCCAATAGGCAGAGAAAGAAATGAATGCAGGGGTATTATGTGGGCTTAAGACCCTGGGTACCAAAGGTTTCTTTTGTTAGTGTGTAGCTATTCTCTGCTCAAACACTTCCTACATAAGGAGCCAGGGTCTGTGCCTTTTTCCAGCTAAGTACATGGAAAACTCCTATTAACTTCATTCATGTAGACTAATGTCATTTAAAGATTGGCTTTTTGATCTCCCTTTCACTCAGACTTCACCTGCAGGGGTGAGCTGATGTCAAACAGTGCTGAAGAGTGTTGCAAGCCAAATTTTTCAACTCTTGATAGTTAGAAAAGTTCAAATTAAGTGTCTGCGTTCTCTGTGTAACCCATATTGAGACAATTGCGTTGTAGTTGTGCTTTAGCCTGAGACACTAGGTACTGTTAGTGTAGGAAAAGTTGTCAACTGGATTTCTTATGCTAACAGCATGCAGTATATGAAGCCGAAACAATTTTAACTTAAAAGTGAATTTAAAGTCTTTTGAGTTGCTTGTATGTCTCTATTGGTATTGTAATATATATATATGATATCAGAATAATATAAGAACATTTCATATTTAGCACTGTTCTGTTTAATTTTTAAGAGCCTATAGAAGATTTTGGTGAAAAGATGAGTGATTAATTGATAAAATGCAAGGTGACACTATCTTGATTTATTTTAAAGACAATGTAATGTAATGTGGATTTCTACCTTAATTTAAAATATTGACAAAATACCATATAGCTACAGTAGGTCCAGAGTTTTACCCATACTCTTTTTATTTTTCCAAATAAGTATGTTTTGTTTTATAAACAAATCTGTGCTTATAGTATTACACTTGTTACCTGCTATGTCTACACTGTTGTAACTCAGGCATGTAGGAGCCAGTTGACATTCTCAGTTTCAGGTCAGATTTGATTGGATGGTGCCTAGTCATCTTCCCTCTTTTAGAGTACTCGTAAGAGTACTAAAATATGGTCTCTGAAGTTGTGTTTTCAGAAGGATTTCCTGTGCTACAGGCAGACAGGCATGTTAAAAATATTCCTAACAGGCTTAAAAGTTAGACACTGCTTAAATGAGTGGCAGCTCATCTGAGAATTGACTTGAAATGCAGATGCAGGCCTAGTTAAAAAATAAAAGCCACACAGTATCTGCAGTAATAACCTATCACAACACTCATGGCTATACATCCTGTCTGAAAAAGGTGGGTGTAAGGTAATATTTTTACTAACAAGGTTACTTGAGCTATGCAAAGAATGCACGTCTGCATCCGTAATGTGAAGGAAACAAAATGACATACAATATCCTACTTAATACAGGCTTTTTTTAGCCCTTGGTTTGTTGAGGACAAGATGATTCTCTGTCCCTCCTCCCTCTTTTATTATTCTCATGTAAATCAGGAGGCGCTCCTCTGGAGTAAATATTTCTCTACTCTGTAAAATTATCATAAATGGAAAATTAGGCTTTCTCCTGCCATCTGCTCCTTGAATCTACAGAGCTACTGCAGCTATTTGATTAGGGCTTTTAAATCGCTTAGTGCAGAAAGGTTTCTCTGCTCTCAGGTTTCTTGGAGAGGAAGCCAGAAGCAGCTCTGGAGGCCTGGGATGGAGGCAAGTATGGGGTCCTGCCACCACAGCCCGGGTGCTCAGCCCAGTGTCTGTGCCTTTTAACAGCTTTGCCCAGTAACAGTGGTTCTTGTTACATTTTGATGACCGTAATGTTTATCTCACCAGGATAAGGAGATTTACATAGTTTGCTGCTTTCCAGAAGATTAACTGGGCGTAGCTGCACGTGAGGAATTTAACACTGATTTGATGTTTGGCCTGTGTAAGGAGAGACAGACAAAGGTTTTGATCAGTCTTTTCGTGCAGCTCTGTTAACATCAAGTGTCATGTCGCAGGTTGGGTTTTATTAAAAGTTGAAGGTTAAGGTGGCTTCTAATGATGGTTAAATGAAGAAAACTTTTACCACTCTCAGGCTAAAAATGTAGATTAGCCTTTCACTCTATCTATAGGTTTAACCTATCAAGAAGCTACACCTGTAATTCTACTTTATTATTTCTCCGTTGACACTGTGTGTGGTGTCTGTGTGTGTGGGAAGAGCCTCATTAAACTTACAAGAGCCGGGCATGGTCATAACTCAAAACATGCAGCTCCATGGAGCAGTGTTTGCCCAGAACGATTTGACGTGACACCTCCTGTGTGTATAGGTGGTGTTGGGGGTAGGAGGGAGAGCTGAGAAGCCTAAGATTGAATGGTATCTTTGGTTACACAAATAAATAGGATTAGTGTATTTTTGTTTCTTTGTTTCAGAACTATTGTAATTTTGTATCACTGGCTTGCTGTGACAGACTTTATTTTCCTTTACATTGTATACAATGTTAAAGGGTCTACCTGGGTTTCACAACTGGTACTAAAAGTACCAGCTATTTTAATTTTTTAAGTGCATCTATAAGATTGTTTGTGAAATTCTGCTTTATTCTCAAGGGAGCAAAACTACTCAGTCAGTGAGTTTCTATACTTGTAACAAAATGTGAATGAAAGAAATAAAAGGAAGCACCTTATCTTGTCAGGCATGATGTTATAGATTATGAAAAGTGATATGATTGTCTTATCTTTAGCAATTTGAAGGTTTTGCTTAGTATTTCTAACAGGGTGAACAATATATTTTTATCGCTTTGTAAGTGTTATTGTTCAAAGTATGTGTCTTTGCCATTAAAATTCATATGGAAGGGAAGATAGAAGTCTGTGTCTTGAACATCTGCTGTTTTGTTTTGGGTTCATTTTTTTCCCCTGAAACTTCCAACTGTTAAAAAAAATTGCTTGAGTTAACACATTTCTGAAGGGTTAGATCCTTTAAACTAGGACTGCTGGCAGGGAGGAGAGGGGAAGGAAGGAAGGGAGGGGGAAATCCTTTCCTGAGAGCTTGAGATGGCTCCTAAAACATCCGCACAGTGCTGCAACCAAGTAAATAAAAATAATGATCATTTGACATTATAACTGTTTCGGTCTGTTCCCCCCCTTTTTTTAAAGTCGTGGTTAAAATTGACCTTTGCTTGTTGCACGAGATGGTGACTAACAAAAGAAGTCAGTGGAGAATAGGAACCTTTTTTACTGGCTTTCCCTCATGGATCTGTTTCCAGCTTCTTATGAATGCTTTTCTCTTATTCAACATCCAACTGTTTTAAAAACATCTTCCTTGCTGGAGAGTGTGAAGGCTTATAAATCTGTAGTACTAAGGAAGAGCGCGTAGAGATGTTTTGATCCTGGATGAAGTATGTTGGTCAGAAATTTTCTAAAGCCAACAGAAGCACATTTAAAAGTTCTCAAACCTTGTTGAAGTAATCATGAGTTATTTTGCGTATGTTTCAGAATTGTGGTGTACTGTGGTAATTATAACAACCCTGCAGAAGTCACTGTATTTGCAGCTTCCTGATGCAACAGGAAAGGGAAGGGATGAGTTAGAAATAGAGGAGAAACGTAGAGGGGAATTAGATAAGCACAAGCCTGCTAACCTAGCAACTTGGAAACGTACACACAATAAAAAAAATGTGCTATAAGGGCTGGTTACTGTGATTAGCACAGCTTTAGCTCTGTTTTCCTCAAGAGACTGCAGTTAAGGCAGTGTAGCTGCAGCTGTGTATTGACACACAAAGTAGTTTTAAACTGCAGTTGAAGTAATTGAATGCTGGTGAGGGATTGCTTTAAACAGATTCAAGGTGAACTAGGTTCATGTCTTTTGAGTTAGTTTATTTCTAGCAGTTTAAATTTAGTAACTTTTATTACTGTTTGTATAAATTGATATTTAACAATACAACTTTATACCAATTTGAAGACCTAACCTGTGCGCTTAGATGCACTGGCTTAAAAAATACCTGGCAAATATTTTGAAGTTTTATAAGCTCTTCAAAACAGAAATACAGTTGCAATGCTTCAAAAATGTCTTTTTTGGAATTTGTGGTATAGTATAAAGATATATCAGCTTCATGGTCGATTGCAAAATAAAAGCTGATTATTACAGATATGTACAAATATATAATAGTATAATATATAATAATACCTTTTTGTTCATGTGTCCTCATAAAAACTGTGTTGTTCGCTTACCTATAATTGTTTAGGAAATCACTGCTGTGTGTCTTATTTTTTTAAAGTATTCTACTTTAGAAAAATAATGTGACAGAGAGGGGTGTTTAGAATTTACTTATTCAGTTGATAGAACTTTGTGAGGTTCAGTGGAAACAAATAGCATGTTGTTCTGGGGAGCCTCATTTGGGCTTCATTTTCCTTGGATGAAGAACAGCAGAAACACCAGGGCAAGGTGAATATCAATCTTAGTCTATCTTAAGCCTTGCCTGCTTGTGAAGTTACGTACTTCTTTACAGCAGCTAAATATACGTAACTTTTAATTTCATCATTGATTTTTTTGACAGTGGCACTTTCACACTCTATTCTGGTTCATTTTTTTCTGTTCCTCTGCTTAGATGAGAAAGGAATTTATTTCTTTCCTTACCATCTATTGTTTTCTGTTCATTTATATCTGAGTCTCCTCTACCATATGGTGCTTTGCTTCAAGAAAGTGGAAACATGACTCCTTAGGTTAACTGCAACTCATATATTCTGTCATTTGGGTACTACAGCATAACAATGTTAGAATTCAGTCCTTTGGGATATTCGAGGTATGTGTGTGGCACTTCCATTTTTAGTGTGCTCGAGTGAAATCTCAGGGTTCAGGGGTGAGTTTGGATGAGCTACAGGGAGGTTTTCTCAGCATTGTTAGTCACTGCAGGCCACTTTTCATGCCTATGGTGTTACCAGCTCCCAGGAAGGCTGCTGCAACTTAATGGAGGAGTATCCAGTTATCTTTGACAATCCAAAGCAGTGTTCATAGATGTTTGACTCCTTTGAGGTGATTCACAATCCTGTTTTAAGATTTACCTGACCCACAGAAACTTTATCAGGTTGTGCCACTGCAACAATCTGAAATCACTCAAAACACCAGGCAGGTAGGGGTGAAATCAAATGCAGATCCTTGTTTACAAATCTACAAACAAGACTATGTTATTCTTAGAACAAAGGAATGGAAAAAACCCAAACAAAATAGTGGTACAAGACCTGAAGGTTTCCTTTACCTTGTGTGCAGCCCTGTGGTGCATGACCTCCAGTCTTCCCAGGGGGACTCTGGTTATTGTCCAATGCTGTTGCCTCGAGTCATGTTCAGAGAAGAGACTCTGATTTAAGGCTCTATATTTCCTTTCATACTCAACCCACTCAAAGATAAGGGGTAGAGGTTTCGTTTTATTTTTTTAAGTAGGTGATGCCTCTTTCACTCAGTGTTCTTTCACCAGACCACAGGTTGTTTTTACCTGCTTTGGAAGTAATGATGTCTCTTGGGCCTTGCCACGTACAATGCTGCCTGCCCAGGCTTTGGAGTTCTCTTCAGCTAAGCATTAAAGAGCTGGTTGGTGTGTTGCAGAGGAGATTTCATGCTATGAAATGATGAATGAATTTCAAGTCTTGTGGTGTTTTTCTTTCTTTTCTACCTATATGTATAATTTGCTAATAATGCTTTAAACAGAGGTGCAATAGATTTTTCGGTGGGCTACTATGGGATTGGAGGAGACCCTGTCACTCCAGCCTCTGCAGATGACTGGCAGCTGTGTGTCGCCTGTGTGCCCACCTTTGAGCACGGCCATGGTGACCCATTTGGAACTGTTTGCATTGCTACAGGCATGTGTGTGTTGTTCTGGCTTAGCTTAGCTAATCATTTAGCTAAGGTTTTAAATAACCTATTACAACATGAAACTCTTTGAAGTATGTAATGTAGAAATAACATACAGTACAACTTTGTGTTAACTTGGCCCACTGCAGCTGTGCTGTGGGAGTGGACAGACAGAGTGGGTGTGCCACACATCTATGAACACATGGCATGACCAGGAACGTGCCTCCTGCCAACCCGGGAAAGCAACACCCACGCTGGATAAACCTGGGCTTTTGCAGAGCCAGGCACACAGTTCCAAGGATTTCTGTCCAGTATGAAAGCAACCACCAGCAGGACAAGATCCTTTGAAGTGTTTAGTGGTCTGTCTACCAGAGTTCAAGAAGAGTTCTGAAAATATGGGTCTGAATTTTAAGACTCTTGCTTATGCCAGTGCATATTTACATACCCAGTGGTGCCACTGCATGGGGTGAGACTGCTGACATAAATAAGTGCTTATTGAGACAGAGAACCAGAAGACTTCTGAATTTCCCCCATGACTTCTGAATTTCCCCAAGTTGAATAGGGGTTGGGCTTAAACTTATATTCAACAGAATCAAATAGTATTTAAATTACTTTAATATTATTCCACCCAATCTATTTGGCTTGCCTGATCCTAATTATGATAGTACTTGTGCTTATTTGAAAGTACTCTGTATAATTCGGAAAAAACATTTGAGTTAGGCTACTAACCTTTGAAACAGGGATATTTTTTGGCTTTTGTTCAGCATTCCATATCTCTGAATGCTACTTCTGAGAAATACTTATCAAAACTGGGGTTTAGAGAAAGTATTTCTACAGTGTTTAGCTTAAACAAAAATATGAATAATAACGCTTCCAATACACATGTATATGGGTAAATATTCCAGAATTAGGGACAATTTTTGAAATGAGAAAACCAGAAGAATCCTATAGTACTGAGGAACTATAGAGTATGTTTGAAGGCTTCAGTAACTGTAGTGATGAAGAATACCAAGATGTAATTCACTGTATAGGATTTCAGGTGGTTACAGGTGCTAGTTAAACTTGGTGTTGCACACTGCAACACCAGTAGAAGAATGCAGGGGCTTTTTGGTTGTTTGAAGTGCCCTAAGAGCTGCCTCCATTCCCCGTTACAATATTCTGCAATCCTTTTGAGGCTAATGCAAGATGGCAATAGTTAAGGAAGTCATTGTTTCAGCATTATGTCAATATTTTAATTGCTGTAGTGACAAAATCGTGTTAACTTTGGAACCAGACTTTGTCAGATTGCCAGCAAACATAGAACTGTCAGGTGTGGAGTGTTGTGGTCTCGGAAGTCACTAAGGGCTAAAGACTGGCTTAGTCATTAGAAAAGACACTCTGACTTCATGTAACCATTCTTTATGTATTCTGATAAGTTGTTGGGAATTCCCTGCTCTGAAGGTCCTGACCATTTCGTACTTGCTGGTTTAACGTTTCTGTTGCGACTTAATTATTGTTGGTTTACTATTATTTATATATGGTTTTGTATTCCAATATATAAGATGATGGAAAGAAACATCTAGCCCATCTGGGTGTTTTATGTTTCTATCAAAAGACCTTATTTTGGTGTGACATTTCTCAGTCTACTGTCTTTCAAAATGACTGAATCCATCTCCACCTTCTTCATTCCCTGAAATAAGTTCTATGTTGAGTCATTGTCCCGGGTGATAATAAAAGTCCCAGGTCAGCCACACCTATAAAGTTTATTCATAGGGATTAAGATGGTGACCTGAAGTTCAAATTGTCCTATCACCAATATTTTGGATAATCTGAGGTAAACTGTTAACATTTGACTCTTGTCAAAAGTACTTGTTAATAGTAGTTTCCTACCTCTCATAGATTTTGTACAGAAATGTACTAACATCTGCAAATGGTTCAGATACTACATCAATTAGAACTAAATATCTTGAAAAAAAATATACACACATGTACACATACATATATAGATGTATGTGTTTAAGTCTGTCCTCTGAAGCTCAGGGTAGAGCAAATTATTCAGAATGATAAACTCCGTGTTCTAATTCTGCCTGTCACTTACTGTGTAAGTAGTTTCTTTGCAATCTATAGGAATGTTCATGTGAATACTATTATTGATATTTCCAGATTGTCAACAATGGCAGAGTTCATTTTGGCAAGAAACTGGACTGGTAAAACTATCTAGAACTCTAGTTTTAGAAAGGAGTAGATGTTGTTTTCCTGTTAGCATTTCTAAGCAGATGTTTGTTGTGCAAAAAGGCAGAGTCAACCATGAAAATATTACTGAAAACAGGAATAACTCCCTGAAGTTCAATGGCTTAGAATTTGCAGAATTTTAATCAAGATAGCCTTAGTGGTTTTATGGCCTTATCTTTCCTATGAAATTAACTTCCTTAGGGTTTGGGTTTTTTTCCTTTTTTTTTTTTTTTTTTTTTTTTTTTTTTTTTTTTTGTTCCACTGGGAAGTCTTATTCTAGTGTTCTGTTGTCCCATTTTAACTTTGAAATTCCATAACTTCAAAATTAAAATATTTGGTTTATTTTTTGTTTTAAGGAAATGCAATACATGGTCTTTCAACTTCATTTTATTGTGGCTGTTGTAGCAAACTAACGATGGTTGACAAGATTATTAGTGTTAAACATCCAACTTGGACAGATTGATAAGCTTCAAAGGTAGAATTTCTTCTAAGAAAAGCACAGATGAATATTCTTATTAAAAATGTGTTTTCTTGAAATTGTCCACTGTATAGGACAAACCTGAAAGCAGTTGCTTAGCGCTGTGTTTGTGCAGTAAGAAGAGGCAAAGTGATTAATTCATCTTAAAATGTTAGCAATTATCTGGGCAGATTCTCTTTCACTTCAGTGCTTTAAAGTTAATTATCAATTCCAAGTGTACTTATTAAAAGTATTTTCCTTTATCTATAACTTTCTGATGTGTTCAGAGGTATGATTCCTCAGCTGAATTCTCGTACTAAGAACAAGAACATGACTAATAAAGTTGTGGATGAGCTGAGCTCTGTGCCCAAATGAACTGGTTTATTCCTGGCTAGTGTTTGACACAGTGTTTGTCATCTCTGGCCATACATAGCACCAGACATGGTTAAAGTGACTTGACTGTCCAGAGGTGGAGGCTGTCTCACACAGGTGCTGCAGTTGTATGTGCCAGCTGTGCTGATGCGTGGCCTGCTGACCACAAGGGCTGCTAAATACATTGGTGACTGTAGCTGTAAGCACTACTTGTGTCACCTCTGATTTTAGCTATAACCACTTATACGCCTGAGCTGAACTATTATCTGTGCTGCCAGGGCCAGTTCTTCTTGGCAGTTAATTTTGAATATATTTAAAATGTTGTATTAGCAGTACATCTGGAAACTTTCCTAGGTGTTACTTAATTCTTGTATTTTTTCATTTCAGAATTGACAGTGATTCATTGTGGAGTCAGACATTTACCCCAGCAGCTATTTGGATGCATCAAGGAATGGCATCCTGCATTTGCTCAGCATGCAACTGCTAAGTCTTTGTAGCTGAACTTCAGAACTAAGTTTTTGGATGTAAAAGGAGTCGTTCATTATCATGCACTCTGAAGTCTCCAACATTTTAGTTTTAGAATAAGTTGTGTGGCTTGAGATTCAGACATCTGAATGATATTCTTAACCACTTAAAACCACTTTTCTCAGAATTCAGGATCTGTTAGAGTTTAAAAGTAGCTGCATGAGTTAAAACAGCAGTTCACAAAAAAAAGTTTATCTCTTGGGTCAAACCAAGAGTGAAGTTTCAAATTAGAAGGCAATATGTGAGGAAAATTGATGAGGGCTAAGGAAGTGAGTTAGAACAGCTCTTCTGCTTGAACGATTCAAATATAAATTACAGCTATCAAAAAGAACAGGAAATGATAAATAAAAGTCTTAACATGGGGGATTTTTCTAATTGCATGCACAAGGATTTTGGACAAGATCATAAATTGTAAAGAGAAAATAGGATGTTTTCAGCAGTCAGAAAGTATTGGATCTAATAAGTGATAAGTGTCTACCAAAACATCATCCTTTAAAGAATGAGAAAAGACTGACTTGGGTTTGTTTCAGATAAGGTTATAAGGAAAATCTGACCCTAAGGCCAGAGCAGCATTGCTGCATATGATGTCAGGATTTTACTGACTTAGAGGAGACAGGTTTGTGCATGCTGTTCATTGCCTTACTTGTAAGGCTCATTTACAGACAGAGGTACCACGTGTGTTTGCTACAGTTGCTTTATTTTGTGTATGAAAAACCAATGTTGGTTTAATTCCTGGTTGTTTGACAGCCTAATAGTGTTTTGTTACCACTTTCGTGAGTCAGCACCATTGGTAAAAGAAGCAGTCTGAACTTCCTTTTTCTTTTTTTTTTTTTCTCTTTGTTCTTTTCATTAGCAAGGGGGAGACACCAGGAGGGAGAAAGACCAACTGTGGGGTCAAGGCTGCTGCGTTTTGGCAGTAATGTCTGCTCAAGTTATTCCTTGAATTGCCATCTTGGTTTGTGGGTCTGCAGTTGCCTCTGTCACACTTTGTTCTTCTCAGACAAATTGTGGTAAAGGTTGGCTTGAAAGCAGAGCTGCCAGCAAGACCAGCAAAATCATCTTTGTTCTTTATTTGGTATTGCACCAAAGCTAGTTTATCAGACCAGCAGATCTAACCACCAGTACTAAAGCTTTTTGACTTCCTTATACCACCCTTTTCACTATCTGTACCTCCTTGATCTCTCAGAAAATGCTGTTTCTATGTCACAACTTCTATCAGGAGTTGACTTGCCATGTAAAAACACGCTATCAGTAATGTTGGAAAGATTTCAGTTTTTTGTGCTGTTCTTAGTTGACCTGATGCTATGTTGAGGCCATCAAAGGTCAGTGCAAGCAAATCATTCCAAACGTGCAGCTAGATGTCTACTGGGGAGCTCCATCTAAAGTTATCTGCCTTTGGAAATCTTGCTCTCATTTTTATGGATGAATCTTTGGTTTTAATCTTGCCTACCTTTGACACTTCAAGAATTTCATCCTACTGAAGGAATACCAGTTTCCTTATTTGTAAGGAGAAGCGGACTGCTATTTATAAAAGTAGGCTCATGTGCTGCATTTTGCTATGCTGATTTTAGCAAACTCCTTGCTGTGTTTTATCAAGTCCCCAGATTTGTTGTGTTCGCAGTATTGTAGTGAATTGCCTTAATGTATGACACAACTCCTTCTCTTCTGTACACCCTTAATCCTTTGTACTTAGGAAAATTTACATTTTTGATAATTTTGCATAAAGATAATTAGATTTACTAATTGGTTAGATTCTCTTACTACTACTACTGTTAATTTAAATGTATTATGTTCCCATTTGTTATGGCTTAAAATTCAAGAGTTCACCCACAGATTGTCTTCAATTGGTGTTCAGGAACTTTGTGCTTTAAACAGACCTAAAGTCAAGCTCTCTAAGCCATGGATGTAGACGTGCTGCCCAAAGTGGCTTTCATTAAACAATAGAATGGTTTTGCTAGAAATAGCCTGGATCTGTTGAGACTGATGCTGAGCAAATGCTAACAAGCCTGCTTGATCCAAGCTGAATGGGATTAAATAGTATTTGTACTACACTAAGAATTGTGTTCTGGAGTATCCTAGTCCCAGTTTTCCGAAATGATGCTGAAAAAATGATTGCTCCATTAAGCCTTCTGGTAATGAAACAAAGGACTGGTGTATTACTGTAACATCTGAAACTCTCCTTAAAGAAATAAAGTAATGTTCCTTTTTTATTCTTGTGCATAAAAATTGTCTACTTGAGGAGAGAAAAAGGTGTCGGATGACATAATCACTCAGTACTGTGAGATGCCAAAGATGTACTGACAGGAAATGTGAGAGGAAAATGCTTCTCTCTAACTTCTAGGCAGCTAAACCAAGCTACAATTGCAGGTTAGGATTTTGGAGATATCTAGAAACAAAAATTATTATTTTCTTGTCTTTTCCAGAGAAAACTGTCCAAATATCAACATTTTCCTACTACTCTTGGTATCACATGGTTTCAACATAGCAGGTCATAAAGGCTTGTGGAAGAAAAAAATAAAAAGTGTGTGACACTGTCTTAGTTCTCAGTGTTCAAACAGCCTGTAGGTTAATTCAAGATTTGAATAGATGGGTTACACAGATCTAAAGTAATATAGATAAAACTGCTTTATGTGCGTATACTTGCACAAAGACACTTTCAAGAGCAAAGGGGCAAGATGATAACAAATGAGAGAAACTATGAATATTTCTTGCTGCTCATCAAGCTACACTCTCTGCTGCTAGTATTTCCTGATCAACTGGGGGCATCTGGAGTTGTCTGTACCATCTTAGCAGCATTTTCTGTAGTAATGGCAGCCACGAGATAAGTGGTGTTTGATATCTGTCTGAACCGTTCATTGGCTGTGGATGAGCTTGTTTCCTTTTTTCCCAGGAGTTAAACACAGCTGCTTTTGTCATGCTAAACTAATTGTAATTTGTGCTGTGGTGCCTGTGCATGGGTAAATGTCTGTGTGCTATATAGGAGAAAGTTGTGCAAATTGTTCTGGGCATGACGGACTACTCCTTTTTTCCTGAAGAGCATAGGGTATCCTGTGTGTGAACATCATACATCTGTAGAAAGTGGACCTTTAATGTCAGCTATGCTGAATATGCTGTAGTAAACGTTTGGCCAAAAATGTTGGATATGGTGGGCTTTAAGTATGGCTGTCTAATGGTGCAAGATCATCTGTGAGAAATGGTGAAAGTAACAGTTGTCATTGGTGCTAGAGTCAGGTCTGCCTTTACACAGCTTTTTCTCAGTTCTTGCCTTAAATCACTTTTACTGGGTATAAGGCAAACTTAAAGCATTGCAGTATTCATCGCCTTCCTGTCTGTCCTCAATGCATGTAACTGCACTGAAATTTGAAGTTGAATTAATGAAAATCATTGGTAAGTCCTGCTGCGTCACACCCTCACTGCGAGCGGTGCAGCCAGGCGCCTGTACCAAGGTTGGCATGGGGTTTGCTACACTCCGCTCCTGAATGGGAAAAGATGTGGGAGGCAAACGTCTTAAAAGCAATGCAGTTCAACTCCAGTTCTTTCCTAATGAGATTTCAGCTTCTAAGTTTTATTCCAGGAAGCCATGTAGAGTCTTGAGAGTAATTTAGAAGACTTTGGGAATGTCATTTGCAGTGTTATACATGCTACCCACAGTCTCGTTAAAATCCAAAGAAAGTTGGTATACATGTTGCAGCATGCAAACCAAGCAGAGTTTGCTCCCTGATACTCTGTAGAAAAGCCCTATGTTGAAAAGTTTTGCCAACATTATACACTTTTGTCTCCTGGTCTGTCAATTCTATACAATGTTGAAATGTATAAAACTTGTGGACAGATGTTTCAGCTTGTCTAAATGAATACAGCACCACTGGGTGAGAGTGGAACTAGGCTGATATGTGCAAGTGCAGAAAACTGACACCTCCTTACATAAGGAGTCTGATGGTTTTAAAACTTTCTACTGATCTTGCTCTTGTTCTAAAACTGGCTGCTTCTGTTCAGTTTGGTGTTTTTGCTATGGAGGAGAATCACATTTATGGAGGTATGGTCACCCTGCCATAGAGAAATACAAGATCAGTGTCAGACCATATATGTGTGTGTGTGTATGTACGTATATATGCATATATAAAAATCTGTGTTTATATGTATATAATGAATACACACACAACTTGCAGCAACATTGTCTGAACTGTGGATTCCTCGAATGTCAAAATACCATGGCAAATTTAGCACGAACTCTTAGTTGAAATTTATTTGATAGACATTTCAACCTTTGCTGAAATAATCATACAAGTATCTTGTGCTCCCTATTTTGTGACTGTAGTGTGTAGAAGGCAGTGGGGTATGAAATTCTGAAGTTGTATTTAACACTGTTAGTGTTTCTTGAATTAGGTATGTGCTTTCCTAGTTCTAACCTGAGACTTGCTTTAACCCTTTACCAGTAATGTTGTATATGTCCTCTTTCAATGTGTTGATTGTAATGAGTTGTATCTTCGGCATTTTATCATACTGCAGAATATTAAAAACTTTTTTTTCAAGGGCACTTCTTGAAATTTCTGAAGTGAGTAGCAAAAAGATGAGTGGAATTTTCGGCCCAGCACAGATCACATTGACCTCACTTCTATGGCAAATAATATGAAGGACTATGGAAATAATTACAGTGGATTGACTAGGAAGGACAGTGATGTTCGGAGTATGCTTTTCTGTTGTTCAGCTCGTGGAGGAGTCATTCATTCCCATGGAAAGTGATGTAAGATGGAACTGTTCTCACTGAAATTGATTCAACTGCAACTTGACACAGGCACATAACAAACTGTTGAGCAACAGAATTGGACCTTCTTGATATCAGAATTGCAATTACCTTTGTGGTGCACTTGGGCAGTATATCTACAGTGTCTTCTTGTTTGCTGATACCTCTACATTAGTTAGGCCTGGAGACACAGAATTGCATTAGACACTTAGAAAAGGTAAAACATTTGCAAACTGAGTAGGAGGGATAAAATATCTAAAGTGATCTCTACTGTGAAGCATAAACTGTGCAGATCAAAGAAGCTTGTTCATGGGGTCTTCTAGCTTCAGTCTTGATGATGAAGTCTTACAAAACTGGCTTTTTCTACACTTTTATTTTTCTGACATGCCGCCTTTCCCAAACTGGAGATGCTGGCGGTAGTGAAGAGGGTGTGGTCTGTCAGAGAGAGAATAAGATTGAGGAATGTAGAAGAAAGGGCCAGAGCCAGCTGCCTGAACTGTTCTCTTAGTGTTGTCACAGAATGTGGCAGGAAAGCAGGAATAGGCTGGGCTACCTATTAAATACTGGTGTAACAGAAAAATGGCCTTGCCAAAAAGAGTGTACATTCTCTTCTTTAAAATAGAAAGAGGGGTTCCCAGTAACAATGCTGCTGCTACACTGGGTGCAGTATGCTGCCCGTAAGGAATCAGCAGTCATAGACAAAGGGATTTTGATAGGAATTGACTCCTTCATGCATGGTCGGGCACAAGTTCTTCAATTTATTTAACTTGAATATAAACATAAAATGACATAGCAGATCCCATGTCAGCCAAAAGAGCCATCTGTGGTCTAACCCTGTGACAAACAGTATAGCAATAATTCCAATACCACCAACAGCGTGGAGTTTGCCAGAAAAACAGATGCTTCTTTTGACATGCATCTTCAATGTGGTGCTGTTTCTGTCCTATAATTGCTGTCTATGGAGTGAGGGTGGATAGGAATAGCCAGATGAGCAGAATAATGACATTGTAGTTTTTGGGGAAAAAGCCAAGAGTTTGGAATATAATAAAAAGGAAATAAAAAAAATAATAAAGCTGAAATAAAAACCTGCAGAATTCTCCTGTGTGCATCATGAAGCCTGTGACACTTTTTAAGTAAGAGACAATACTTGCAAGACTATATCAGAAATCTAAGATCTAATGCAATATGAAATAAGAGTAAATAATACTTTAGAAACTTCTGTGTAGAGTTTTTAACTTTTCAAAGGAAACATTTCCTACTCTATTATTTTAAAGAACTAAAGATTAGCCAAGCATACCTTTTTTTTTTTTTTTGTGCTGTACTACCAGTCTTCTTAATACAGATATTCAAGCATTTCTCTGAATAAGCCAAGGTAAGTATCTGTAGTGTGCTAGTTTTTAACTTAAACTCATCAACAGCAGCTTTATGAGGTATAGAGATTTAGCTGGACTAACCACCAATGGATGATATCCTTAATAGTTAAAAGATGGCATATTTACTACTTTATGAAATTAAAAATGTAACTACCTACACCCATAAAAAATAGGCATTTTAACATCACAAATAGAAGTTCTTGAAAGCAGAAATTTTCAATCACACTGAATATTGTCTGTGGCACCATATGTCGGCACTGGAGGTAAAGGTTCACAACAGGTAATGACAAAAAAAAGTTGAACAAATGACAGTAGAGCTGGAGATCAGCATTCTTCTCATGAAAGAGTCTGTCCTCTGAACAGAAGTAACTGCCCTGTGTGATGCAGGAACATCTTGCTGCCAAAGCTTAGTCTTGTGGGATTTACTTAGAGAAATGGTTACCTGGTGTCTCGTATTTTCCTAGAAAGGAGCCAAAAAGTATGCAGGATGAAGCCATGTCTCTCATTTTCCATACATTTAAGTCCCATTTCTTCCCATTACACTATAAATGCAGTAAGAGGATAATATGTATTATTTTTCTCAGATCTCAGTACTCTTTTTTCCAGGCTTCATGAATAAGAAAAAAATTGTGCCATTTTTCCTTTACTTTTTTTTATTATGGGAAATGTCTAATTGTTTTTAGTTTTATTTTTCTAAAGAAAAAAATTATAGGAACTTTCTGTTATCCTAATCAGAGCAGTATCTTTTACTTTGAGATATTAGTGCACCTTCTGGTCTTCAGTCAGGTTTAGGGTAACTTCACTTCTTAAGAAGGGATAAAAACACAAAGGTTCAGAAGCATGGTGAATTTGAGGACCGAAGAGAAGGAGTAAGCAAAAGGATCAATAATTTCTTTCAGTGTGCCTTTCACTCTTATTCCTTCCCTCCCCTGTCAGGGCACACTGAGAATCTAATGAGTTTATTAGCTTGTGCTCCACTCCAGTCCACACTTCTGCTACAGAGTGCCTTAGAAATGGTCTAGGAATATTTCCTTTTTTTCTGATGGAAATATCATGTGGGATGATGTCAGAAGTCTCAGTCATAATCTCTAGATATTTACTACTTCTACCTTATTCGCTAAGCTGGTTGCACTGGCAGTGAAAAAAAATTAGACTTTTTTATGTGATCTGTTTCTGACAGATCTATTCTGTCTGCTTTTTTTTGGTCATTTTTTCTCTGTTTCTAGATTCTCATGAGATGATTGTTCAATAGTTTGTTGCAGAATATTTCGGGGAATTGAAGTTGGGCTGATTGCTGTGAAATTCCCTGAGTCTTCCTCTTACCCTTTAAAAAAATAAAAATTGCAAGACATTTGATGGCTGACAGAGAAGAAAAACTCTTCTTGGGAATTCTGTGTCTGCCAGGTGCAGTTTGACTGGACAGTTTTTTAACATGCTGGGAATTTGACAACTTCCATTAAGTAATATAATTGCCTGAATAATCTTTGATTTTTCATGTGTTTTGGGCTGACATATGGAGAGTTTTTAAATGGAGATAGTGAGTAGGAGTTTTCTGTTTAATAGATGCTAAAGCAGAATCCTGTATACAGTAAGAAGCGACCACTATGAACCTCTTAATGCTGTGAGCACTAAAATAGTCATCTGTCTGAAAATGCAAATGCTACAGTTCTCCACTTTTCCCCTTAAGCCTCATGGCTGCTGCCTTCAAGACTATAAGAAACTGTCCGCTGGTTTCATGGAGTCTACTGAAAATATGGCCTATGCCGCTATGTAGGACCTTCCTGCTAGCATATGACCCAGCGTGGTCCATCTCCCATCACACAACCTGGGACATAAAAAGGTTATGGAATAATTTTTGACTTTGATTCCGTAAGTACTGTCTTTGGAGCTGCCATTGAAGTGCTTGTGAGCTGTGTGTGATTTGCCAGCTCTAATGTGACCGTCTGTGGTCTAGTCCTAACTATTGCATGACACAGGAGTTTCTATGTTAACTGCTGTTTCAGGTGAAGCATTTCCCCTACCAACAATATCTTGAATGTTTCCTGTTGTGGAAGACATTGTAAGATTTTATACTCTGCTATTAACATATATCAACAGATGTGTAATGCAAGGGAGGAATTTTGTTATTATTTGTATTCAGTGTCGTGTTGGTCTTGCTACCTTTCAGGGGCTGGCATAAACCATTAGTATACAAGTTAAGACTCTCCAAAAATAGATGTGTTTTCTTTTATTTGTAATTTGAATCCTCAGGCTGGAACAAAAACTTTGACAGTCTAAATATTCAGTACCCTTTGCTTTCTGGATCCTGAGCAAAAGCCTTGGCTGGTTTCACTGAAGGAAATAGGCCTGTGTGTTTACTAGAGTCGAGAAGGAAGCTGGCAGTGAATTCTTTTGTGTCTATTGCTTCATGAAGGGCTAACCACAAAAACACGTACATGCTTTTTTGTCTGTCTGGTAGATCTTAGTACCATGGTTGTCTTTCTTCAGATATTTCAGCATCTTGACTTTATTTTTAGATTCTTTTAATGTGGACTAGCTGTTGTATTGCTGCAACTTGTTCAAATTTCAGAAACTAGAACTCAAATATTTTACTTTAGATGTGTCTATAATTCAGTCATGGCTAGGGCACGGGACCAATGTATTGTTTCAGGGGATTGTCCAGGTAATCCAGGTATAAAACTGAGAGGGAAGAGCGGTGCTGGGATTCACGATGAGCAGCTAGAAGGGAAAAGGATTCATAACTTATGCAAAGTAATAGGATGTAGCCCAGTTCAGCACTCCCCTTGCTCTCCTTTGTGATACCTTTTGTGCTGTGGTGTGGCTAGTTTTGTGTATCCAGCACCTTTTATTTGTCTTTGGACTGGGGGAATTGATCAGTGGCACAATTTGAAAATCCCTGACAGCGGATAAAGTCGATAGAGTAGGTGAGTTCCTGGGAACTTTTGACTCTAGAAGAGCTACCTGAACCAGAAGGAACTTCTTGCATTTGTTGCTTGCTCTGTTGTTACCACCTCTTCGGCCATCTCCAAATTAGAAAGGTATTTTATTTTAGTAATAATTATGAAAAAACCCCCACACCCTATTCTTGGAGAAAAAAATTTGTTCAGAAGCATCAGTGTGGGTTTTGTTATATACTTCAATGTGACCAGGATTATGCTCACACTTTTTCAAGTGTCTTCATGAAAAGGAAATAGATTTTGAACTTTGTTTCATTACTAACAGAAGATTGCTGTTGCATTAAGCTTTAATATGTGTCATTTAAATAACATTGGTTCCATTTTCTTTAAAAAAATGAAAACGTGACATTTTGTAACAAGCTGGGAAGGTTTACTTCTGTACTTTCTGTTGTTAGTAATTGTTGTTTTCTGGTGAGAACAAGTTTAGTCCTGCTAGTTTACTGTAGAATCTGAGGAAAGGAAGCAAAATAGCTCAGTTGGGAGACAACTTGGGTTATAGTCAGAATAATCTAGAGGTGAAATTGTTGGGAACATTGGAGCCATGACTAAGGGCTTATGCTAGATTTTGTCTTGTTTCATTACTGATAGAGCCACTCTTCATGAAGTTCTTTTAAAAAGGAAGCTGAGAGAAGCATCTACTCGTTCATGCATTTCTGTATTTCAAGGAAGGGCTTCTTAAATGGCTCAAAAAAAAGACATTGACAGCTTTCTTGTATTTAGTCAGAAACATTTCTCGTCTTTAATGGCAAGTTGGTTCAAATTAGTTGAAACACAATGGGTTTGTGAAGAAAGAGAATGTTAACTAAAAAAAAAAGAGTGAAAATAACTTTCTCTAAATTTTATTTTCATAGAATCATGGTGATATCCACCTATAGGTTTTATTTTCTTTTGTTTCCTTTTAGTATGGAGAAGACCGTATTTAGAAAAGTAGTTTTCATAGGACTTGGCTGTAACACACAGGCAAGTAAAAGGGCATAACCCTCTATTTTTGTCTTCAAAGCTCCTCTTAAAACTTATGTGTTAAGGAATAAAATTCAAAGTGAGGCGGCTTCCCTGTTCAGTGTGATTTATTTTTTTAACTTCAGTACTTAATTTTCCACCTATTTATTGCAGTCCATCATTATTGTAATTACAGCTGTAGTATTTTGGGTATAGTTCTTTCATGCCAAGATATGGAATATTTAGACAACTTTTTTTTTTGAGAAATCCAGGGCTATATCTCCAGGTGTTCCTGGGCTGTCTGTGATGTTTTGTAACAGAAAGAGTCTCTACAATGCCAGCCTCCACCTACAGGGTCCTCCATCTTCCCAGAACCTAATTGCTTCTGCTTCCTGTGGCTGGAGCAGTAACACCCATCATCACCATCTAAAGGAAGATAGAATAAGCTCGGATCCTGGGTATGCAAATATCTCTGTATGATCACAGAACACAATATCCATGGTTTCAGTCTTGTGCAGGAAACCAACCCTTGCTGGAGTAGTCCTATTGACTCTTACAGTGTCACTGGGAGATCATATTCTTTACCCATACAAAGAGAAGTCAAGGTTGGTGTTTTAAAGGTGAAAAGGGGGGCAGGTCTCAGGGTTTTTCTTGCCTGAGGAGTTTTTCAACAGGAGTCTGGAGCTCCTGAGATATTCTTTATACTGCTATCATCCTGAAAATGCTTAGAAAGCATCTGACTTACTGAATCTTCCTGTGACAAGTGCTGACAGACTGAAGAACAGCAGTTGTAGAACCTACCCTAAGGCAGGAGATGTGAATGCAGCAGCAGCAGATATTTCGGTTTCTACTGGTTGACTCTTGTCCATTGAGAATTAGACTTGGAGAGGCCTCCAGAAATTCGGTTTTGCTTGCCATTACATTTCAGGCATGATGAGGAAAACCATGAAATAAAATAGTGCAAGACACTCAAAATGGCATCTCTGCTGCAGCCGTCGGTTTGCTGGCTTAGACTAGGTGATCAAGGTTTAGTGTCTCCTTATCTAAAAAAAGGTGATAAAGCAACTGTATTCATCAGTGAACAGTCATTTCTGTTAAACACTTGAAGTTCTTCTTTCTGCTAGGGACGTGATATAATTCCAAACAATTTCGTTTTCCTAAGCTGTGCACGAAATGTGTCAGTGTCTTGCTTCACAAGGTATGGCATCTTTTGTTCTCCTGAGCCTTTGCTTTCATTGTACAGGTAAAGCTCTGTGTTAGGTAATTAATAAATAAATAAAACAACCCCCAATTTAATTTTAAAAAAGTCCAGATTTGTGTAGTTTAATACTTTTTTATCACTGTTGAACACATTCATGAAAAATGTATGGTAATTTTTATGTCACTGCCAGTTACTGAAGGTTCTGTTTCAAAATACTATTTAGGGAAATCAGGGAGGTTAGGCTAAGCCAGGCAGGGTAAGCAGGTAGTTGTAGCTTAATCACCTGAAAAAAGCTAGGAAAACCCTAGCGACAAGATTTTAATATTATGAGATGATGGCTAAATCTGGTAGTTAATGTATGCCGCAATTTATGGTTTGAATTTAGAGCAGATTTGCAAGAACTAACTCTGTTGTTAAAAGTCACGGTACTTTTCCCATCAGGAATTTTAGCTGAGTGAAGACACTCATAATTAAATGCCAGCATGCTCTATATACCTGCTCTTCATACACAGTCTCTAACATGAAATTAGAGACTTAAATGGATTGCTACCATAATGATCATGCTCTGTTTTGGGACAGTTGTTATCCAAGTTATCTTCTGCTTGTTGAAACTTCCTTGGACTTCTGTAGTCTGAAGGCAGCAACGGTCAGTATCTCAACCCCCAGGTCAAAAGAATTTCTTGGGGTTATTGCATTTTGGTTTGGTGTGGTTTTTTTCCTGTTGACAGCAAAGAGACTCTTCTCCTCTTTGGCAGACAAAATTCTACTCTGACTCATTTCCAGTCCTTAAGCATAGAGTGGTTTATAAGAAAGACAGGAATGGTTCGTATGAGTATATTCTCCAGTCGTTTTTCAGTACTGGCAATTAGTCCCATTTGAGTTTTATATTGAAAAGAAAACTCGGACAGACAATTCTTCTTATTTTAAGGCACTTCGTGGGGACTGTTCAACCAGTGAGCTTTTTGTTTTTCTAACAAGTACCTGTGGTTTTCCCACTGCTGCAGTGGTGCTGTGGGGAGGACTGGAGGGAAGGTCCTTCAGAGATCAGGCAAGGGTGTTGGAAGCTCCTCACAGCTGGCTCCAGAATGGGATAGGGTGATCATACAGCAGAGAGCAGATGGGATGATTATTCTGTCACTGGCCTTTTTTGCTTAATGTTTGTTGAAGGTGACAGAAAGGAAACTGCTGTGTAGAAAGAATGATCTCTAATTACCTTTGGGAGTGAAAACGAAGGAGGAAATGGCAAACCAGTGTGACAATGGTATTTCTTGTGAACAGGAATATTGTCACAAGAAATAATGGTCTCTTGCTTATATTTATTTCTCCTATCCTTGTGTTCAGTGTTTTAATTTAAGATGCAATGATTTAAAAGAAAAATTAATGAATGTGTTTTTGTTTATGTTACAATATTGCAAATTGTTGTGAGATCCATATGACAAAAACTTAACAACAGCTTTTTGATGTGGATTTGCAACAGAGACTACAGTTTATAAAACAAAACTTTTCAAATTTGATTTCAGCTTTTAGGCAAAGTTTTCAGTTAATGTTTGTGAAAGCTGTTTCTTAACAAATAGCCCCAAACTTTGGCCAGGTCTCCACTGCAGAACGTCTTGCCAGCGAGCACTGTATCAGCCAGGGGTGTGGAAAAAAGTTGTACATCCTCACTGACATCAATATGTTGGCAAAAGCCCACGTGTGGATGCAGCTGTGCCGGCAGAAGAGAGCTTTTATCAGCTTAGCTGGTGTTGTTTGGAGAGGTGATGCAACTACGCCAGCAGAAAAACTCTTCTCTTGGCGTGCGCTGTCAGCGTAGGAGGCTCCACTGTGACTGTGCTGCCAACCAGCCCTTTGCAGCAATAGCAACTGGAAAAATAAGCCCCTTTGAACAACAGAGGGACCTCTATAATTTAGTTTTTACAAGTAGTCATCGATGAAGAACAGAGCGGAAAGAATGATTCAGGTTTTAAAATTAAGTTTTAATGTAAAAAACATGTTTAAGTTGTATGGCTTTGAGCTGTCACTGGCCCTTTAATGGCTGTCTGTCTGTCACTGGGTTGCAGGCTTTGAGAGCTGCAGTATGCCCAGCATCTGTGTTTTGTAAAGCCTTTAAGGCTTGTAAAGGTATGAGTCTCTGTGGAAGCAGTGAAAAATCTTCTGTCTGTAAACTTAGGAAGACAACTGTGGTCCCATTTACATTCTCATCATGTTTGGATGTGACCACTAGCACTAGAACGTCTTCATGTTTAAATAAAAGCTTAAATTTCTCAGAACAGAGTGTTTATGTGTTACAGACAGACAGAGTTAGGATTCCTGCTCTCTCTACACACAGACACACATTTTCCTCTCCTGCTCTTGGCCAACTGGTGACAAGATTTAACAAAACTCCAGTTCTTCATAACATAGAAAACCAAAGATTTTAAGAGAAAAACATCGTAAGAAGTAAAAGCAAAACCAAACCAAAGCTACTGAAAAACTTAACTGAGGCTCTTAGCCTTCAGTTGTAATTACCAGTTTAGATGAAGATGGGTACATGTGTGTGGAGTTATATGCCAGCTGTACATGTGTGCTCGAGGCAAGTGTACATTTCGAAATCGTGAACAGAGTAGTTGTACGTTTGATCGCTGTTTGCATTTTGAGAACTCCACTGAAGGCTTTTGAAAAGAATATCATTGTACCAGACTAAGTTTGTTCTGTTTGTTGTGAAAATGTTTTGAAACTAATTGCTCTGTCATTTTGCACTGCTTGTAACCCCAAAAGTAGTTGCCTGGTGTTAGTGGAAGCAGAGTGGTCTAACAGTCTGACTTGTGCTGCTATAGTTAAAATATGTCAGTGTTTCCATTGCAATCTTGGAAGAGAGCATTTAATCTTTTCCCCTGGAAGAAATTCTAGATCAGTGCTTCAATTCCAAATATAAATATTTTGGAAGAGATTTGATGTTTCTAAAAATCTTTATTAAAACCAAACAAAATACAAAAATCTCTAACCTTATGCAAATGAAATATTGATATTCAGTTTTGAAATATTACATGATTATGGAGTGTATTTAATTCTTTTTGGTAATTTTCAATTCAATTAAATTAGGGAACAACAGTGTTACTACTTATTAATGTTGATTTTATAGCAAGTTTTGCAGTTGGCTGTTCCAGGCCATTATAGCTGCATAATAAACTTTGCAATATGCCAAATTGGAAGATTTTTGAAACCTTCCTAGGGAAACACAAAAAAGAAACACATAATTATCATAAAATATCTGATATAAGGCATGCCTTTGTACTTTTTTCCCCCCTCACAATTTCATTCCAATTTCCTGAAGTTATGTCCAAAATAATGTCACTTTTCTTTTTAAGGGTGTAGTTTCATGGGTGCTTTAAGCAGAGGTGAACTCTAATGCTTTCCTCTCTCTCTTTACATTCCTGTTCCTTGCCTTGTGACAGCCAAAGCTTTTGCGTAGCACAAAGCCACATGTGGTGTACCAGATCAGGGAAGATGATTTTTTGGTTTGGTCTGTGGCTGTACAATTGTTTGTACTAATCCAAAGAAGAGGGTGGCACCAGGGCAGGAACAAGTGAGCCTATGCTGACATCTCACTATATATTACACTTTAAATTTTTCCCCTCTACCATGCCTTTCCTCTGCAGTTCACAGGACAGTTCTTTTTATGAGCTTCTTGAGCCATGGAAGCTCAAGCTTTTGCAGGAAAGGGACCACATGCAACCAGTTCAGCAGTGAAAACCATCTAGTCACAAGACATTTACTGGCAACGGTAGTTCTCTTAGTGTTTTGTTAAAGTGTTCCTCTCTTACAACACCACAGACCTGTTCATAGTACTTTCTGTACAGTATCTTGCTATACTGTTGTTAATGCAAATGATTGCTCTACTGCAGATTTTCTCTAGGATGTTTTTATGTTCCGTTAGGGTCATAAGATTTTAAGAGCGATAGCATTAGATACCTTGAGGACTAGGTAGAAGTACTTATGTGCTTTTCTCCTTTTGAAACTTGAATTTTTTTAACATTATATAGAATCTTTTTCTTGACAGTCTTGAAGTAATCCACAAATGTGGAGAATTGGTGGCAGTATGAAAGTTCTGCCGAGGCACTCAATTAATTTAAAGTCTGGTCCTTAAGCTATCTGTGCTTAAGGACTATATCTTAAAAAAAAAAATAGCAGTATTGTGTGAAGTACTAAAAACCAGAAGAGATAGAAAAGAGGCTTCTAATTATTTTTGTATTTTTGGATAGATTAAGGAAAGAGCATGGTCTTTGCGTCTGCCACAATTTGGCATGCGAAACAATCATAGTGATATAAACTTTATACCTGCTGGAGCCAAGAGGAACAATATCTCCTCTTTCATTTTCACATCAGATAACACAATAAAGAGTGATAAAATCCTATGAGTAATATTCAGTGGAGGTTATGTATAATTTGACCCTGTGTCATGCAGTAAGCATGCATTAAATGGTGGTTGGGTATATTAGAATGTGCCTGTGAATCCTGTCCCAAATGTGGTGTGAAAGCAGTTGTCTTTAAAATCCATGAGTAATTACAAACAGATTTAACACAGAGCTCCAAATGGTAAACAGGCTACTGTAGACTGAGCTGATGTGATGTGCATGCTGTGATTGCTATCTATAGTTTACTCTAACATGCTTTTTCCTTTGCAGCAGTCCATTGTACCAGCCCACCCAATGGCTCCTCCTAGTCCCAGCACCACCAGCAGTAATAACAACAGTAGTAGCAGCAGCAACTCAGGATGGGATCAATTAAGTAAAACTAACCTTTACATCAGAGCACTGCCTCCAAACACCACTGACCAGGACCTGGTAAAATTATGCCAACCGTAAGTACTATGTTTAAATGTAAATTATAATGTCATACCTTAAAAACCTATAGTAGGTATACAAAACGAGTGTTTGGATTATGAGGGAAGAAAAACAGATTCATGAACAACCAACCTTGTGCTGTGGTATGGTGGCAAGTTTCAACTTCCTTGGCAATCATGAGGAAAAGATTGTTTGGCACTTTGGAAAAGCAAAGAAAGTAGAAATACAGCGGTGAACTGAATCAAACCATTACTTTCACAAAAACTGTGATTACTGATATTGCTGCCTGATGCTGTTGAAATGAGAGATAAATTAAAATTAATATCTAAACATGAAACTTGCTTTTAAGAACCTGCAGAGAGGTTCTTCTCTATTCACTGCTAAGATAAATCTGTTGATATAAACTCCTCAAGTAATTGTTCTGCATCACTGTAAATTAAAGTGTGCATTTGAAGGCTTATCCTAGTTTCAGACTAATTTTTGGCTGTACATTACTGTACAATTATTTTTATGACTTTTTGATCCATGTAAGAATCCTCTCTAGTGGCTGGAATTCTGGGTAGTCTTGGCCTAGCATAAGGTTTTCAGGCAATGTTGTTAACATGAGATTTTTTTGCTTATGTGAGTTACTGGTTTTATTTTTTAATTTTTACGGCAGCACATGCCTCTTAGTTACTTTCAAATGTGGGTCATACGTCAAGAGACTGTGCAGTTACGTTGTTTATAAACTGTTTAAAATTGCCTTTCATAAATGTTTTACTGAACTTTTAAAATTCTTAGTACTTCTGAAATTCATAGTGCACTTTCTGGATTATTTTGAAATCAGAAGTAATTAGCTAAGTTTTCAATACTACATGTAAGAAAATATCAAATTCTATCTTGAATGAGTGGACAGTCATTAAAATTTTATATAATGCTACTATCTGAGATTCTTAAAATAATTATATTCCATTTATTATGTTCCATTTAGCAGATAAATAACTAGCAACGTACAAGCATACATCTCCAAGAGCGCAACACAACTAAGAAAAATTGCTAGGAACGCCTAGTAAATCTTTGATTTCAGCTTATATAGAGTACCTTTGTTTTTTAATATTGCAAAATATCTGATACCTAATTTATATAGAAGAATTTTAGTTGCAAATGCATGTTTTACAGAAGTGGATTTTTCCTTCCCGTTTTTGTCATTTGTACTGATGAAGTAACCTTGGCCTGTGCACTCATGTTATGTTAGGACAGAGCTGGGAGGTTATTTTGCACTGGAACCACCCAGTAACTACTATTTGTGCAGTGGTTACTATAGCTCCTTAATCTTTCTGAAGACATTTTGGTTTCCACAGTCTCAGATATCATCAATGTATGAACAGCCTAGAAAAAAGTACGTTCAATACTTTGCTGTAACTGGTCCTCTTCTTCTTGGATAGCCAAAGATTCTAATTTTGTTGTTGCTATTCAATATATAATTGTAGTTGGAATAGCGTGAATTGTATAAAGAACAGACAAGAACTGCAGCCATGAAACTGTTAATTCTGATGTAAACTTAGTCTTGGAAGGTTATGGCATTTGTTCCTGTGAGATATTTCTCTCCTAAGAATCTTACTTGAGAGGAAGGGAAGCCCTGTCTCAAAATTCTCCGTTTCTGATGAGGAACTGAGATGTCCAGAAATTTTAGTGTTGGCCAACACAGTCCCTTAGCACCTAACTCGGTGCAACAGTAAGATAGAAGTGACAGCACCCTGTTCACAGAAGCTCAGTAATCCACTTTTGTAGATCATGGAAAGTTTCAGATGCTAACCGTTCCCTTCCTACAAATCTGCCTAAACTTTTAGGACATAGAGGGCAAGATATTCTTAAAAGTGAACCTGCCATGTTCATTGTTTAAGCTGAGACAATACAAAATAAATGGAGAATAAAATCTTGGGCACGCTAAAATCAGTAAAGAAACTGGTGTTTACTCCAGGTCTCTGAAATATTTTCATTAGCTGTTTCCAAATGCCTAATATTTTACTGGGAGGCTTCAGAGTAATTTTAGCTTCTTTCCCCCATGTAGAGTGGATCTTGCTGTCCTTAGAGGGTGTCTGCTGGAGTGCTTGATGCTAAGAATGGATAGAAAGGCTGCTCTGCATGTTGTAGAAATGATCTTGCTAGCTGGCAAAAAGCAGCTTTCAGTGGAGGTACAGAAAAAGGTCACTGACTTGTTTTGTATCTTTTGACCAATGTCAGACAAGGCAGAGAAACACCTGTGGGTTGAGGAAATAATGGATGAAAAACATCATTGTTACTGCAAATACCAGAAACATCTCATCTGCAGAGATTTTTCCCTCTGATCATCCTGGACTTGTATCATATACAAAAAGTTATTTTCAGGGATGGTTATTGTAGAGAAATATTGCTTTTGATAGAATCCATTAGAATACAAGGTAAAATAATCTACAGAATTCTTTTGTGGGGGATCATATTATACTGTGACTTTTATTTGCTTTTGTCGATATTTGCTTTAGTTCTTGCTCATGACAACTAGCAGTGCTAATTTTGGCTATGTTTTAATTTTGTTTAATTATTTTTGGTGAATCACTAGAGAAACCTCTTATCAAGTTATGGAAGTGTTGGGCATGCTCTCCTGTAGTAGCACAGCTGTGCAGTATTTATGAACACAGTTAGCAAATGTTCATCAGCTTTGTGGAAAAGTATTTTCCTGGCAAGAGCACAGTTTGCCAGTATATATCTCTACAAATCTGTCTCCACCTTCATCTGATTGGTTCTTTCTGTTTTTCTATTAGCTGAAGCTTTTTTCCTCTTTTCCAAGATGAAAAGAGGAGATTATGTTTTTGTTGTGAGGGTTTACTTTGGAGCATAACTATTTTTCAGACAATATTATTGGGTTTTGTGTGGGAAATGAAGCTGCCATGTTTCTTAACAGTCCACTCAAACCTAAGCCTGCTACTCCAGTTCTGTGTTGGGAAAACAAATTTCTTCATATCAGTTGTGCCAGAGGCAGAAGTGTGGGGAATAGTAAAGTAGGTATTACGTTTGTCATAAGGATGTTGTAACAGTCAACCCAGAACCAGAGGAGTGTTGGGGGGACACAAGGTGAGTCAGTCCTGGCCATAAGAGCTTTCCATCAGGTATGTAGGAGTAGGCAAAGCAACTGATGTAATGGCCCACAGACAATGTCTTTTCTGTGGGAGGCCAGACAAGAGCGATCAGCTAAATAGAGGGACAAGAGCAAAGGAAAGTAGCCAATGAGCATGGTTTGGGGAAGCCTGTAGGAAGCTGCCTGACTGCTGTGTGGTTTCTTTTCACAACTATATAGTGCCATTGCATGAGATCTGCTGCACTGACCAAGCCTCTGTCATGAAGAGCTGGTTTGACAGGATTGTTGAAGCAGGGGTAGTCTCAGCCATGCGTAATTGTTCTCACTTCTCCTAGTGTGGCTATCAATACCTTATATGCTTCCTTCAGCTGTTGTGTTGGGTTTATGAATATATTATTTAGACTTTAATTGTGCTTTCTTATTTTGTGATTCTTGAATAGTAATTTCTTTTAACTCATTTAATATCTGCATCTGAAGATACAAGAATAAATCCATTCCAGTTATTCACTGAAATTGTTGAGCCTGCTTATCTGATTAGGGACTTAACGCGATTGAGTCTTAGCAGATTCAGTCAGGAGTTTGTAACTTGCTTTGGCATGTTTTCTAGGTGCTTTCCAGACCCTCACTAAGCGCTATGCTTTGCTGAGGATGACCTTTATGCTGAAGCCACATGGTTCCAAAGCCCTGTGCTTTCCACCATCTTACTTATGATTTACTTGCTAGCGTGCAGCATGGTATCTCTGTAATGCTGAATTTCTTCAGAGACCTCCTTTTGTGACATTTACATCATTACATGAGGATGATGCAGCAGACCCTTCATCCTCCTGACAGTCTCCTGTCCCAGGGTGAGATTTCAGGCTTTGAGCCTTAACCCAGGTCTCCTTTATTAAGTTCAGCATAAATTGCAATGCCAGCCCACCCTTTCGTATTCTCCCTTCCTGGCTGTTTGCTCACACTGTGCTGCTTGTATCAAACTGTTTGTAATCTATATGATATTTTTGAAATTGCTTTTTGCTCTGGACAGTTTCACGTAGTTGGTCTTCCCCCTTAAATTATCACTGTATTATTATTGGCCTCATAAGCCACCAGCACTATCTCGTATTGGCCTCATAAGCCACCAGCATGCCTGTAGCAAATGTGGATAGAGCCTTCCCAAATCTTCATTCACGAAGCCTAGCCATGATGATTATAATGTGCATTTTTAGTGGGATTACAACCAGAAAAGCAGCTGCTTGCAAGGTAAAAAAATATAGGATTGCCATGACAGCCCATTGTTCTGTGCCAGAATGATTGGAAGCTTGCAGTGGTTGCCTTTGCATTGTGAAATTATGTCCTGTTTAGAGAGTATTTTAAGGGTTCTTTTCTAAATATTCAGCATTATGAACACAGGCATAGCTAAAACAACTGCCAGGCTAATGGTTTTCTTGAAAAACTTGAGCCAGACGTGCTATACAGCTTTGTTTCCACAGCAGAAGAACTTCTGTTTTTTGAAGTTACATACTCTAATGTTTCCCTGTTTTGAGGCACAGTCACCTAAAAATTGTTTCAATTCCCTGCTCTTAATAAAACACATATTTTCATTAAGTCAAGTGACGTCCATTAGCATATTAATGTTTCCATGTTCTTTGCTTGCTGTGTAATTGTGACCTCTCCCCATGTTGCCATTTCCCATCTCCTTCAAAAGCACTTAGGTCTGAAAAGTGGTGAACTGGAGCTCAAACATTTACTGTAGCAGGGAGTTAGCAGTGCTGCTGTCACTTAAGAGCAAGAAACTTGCTAATTTTATTCTGTATATCTCATTAGAAAAAAAGACATGTCTGGACTTCAGGAAGTGTTCTGACCATCTCTTGCATTTAACTCATTGGGAGATTGGTCTGGGCAGGTCACTACTGCTTAGTTCTGCCTGTGGAAATGTCTGTAGCACATGAATACAACCCCTATGGATAGATGGTGTTGGTAGAGAAAAGTTGAATCGAAGGTTTCAGTACTCCAATTTGTTTTAAAGTGTTTTTTCTCTTCTTTCGTTTCTCCTTTATTCTCCATTTTCTTGCATTTTTATTTCATGATTTGTCAGCTGCAGTGAAATATTGCATTCATTATTATGTGGAATATGATTTCATGTCATATAATTAAATGTGATGCATCAGTGTCTCGGAAACTGTTCTCTTTGAGAACGGTATTAATACTGATTATTTTGGAGCAAGAGCCTATCTATCGTTCTTACTTTTTTAGGGTAGAAAGAAACCCTCTGCAAATTTCTTCTTTTAGAGTGTTATGTATGCATTTTTTAAAATAGTAGTATTGCATGCATCTTAATAAATAACACCACGTTTACAGAATGTTGTTTGGTTGTAGGAGGAGATAGATTCTTTAGTAATCGAATAGCATGTGATTTGTAGTGTTCAGTTCTGTATGTTACCAGCAAGATATTTTTCTTTATTCCCTGTTGAAGGACTGTGGCATAGTTTGGGGTTTGTATTATCTGCAGCAGGTTTTCCTTAACTTCAGTTTTCACTCAGTTTTGCTCTTCAGAGCAAACATACCACCAAGAATGGTGAAGGTGTGCTCCCTAGATGTATTCACTGATTGTGTCAGTACTGTTGCCTGTGCAGGCACACAGTGACATGGGACATAGTGCAGCAGTGCAGAGAAACACCCACACGAGCCCCAGGACCAGAATTTAGTTCTGCCCAGCTGATGTACCCAGTTTCTCAGATAGACAAACTGTCAGAGTAGGAGTTACATGCCACTATGGTATGTAAACCAGCTCTGCTAGCTTCTGTCTTAGCTGACGATCTTTTAAGAGGTAGCTGTCAAATACAGGTATTTCCACAGCTGAAAAGAAATTTTATTCATTTTTGTATGTTCCTTTTGCCAGACGAACTGGAGAGATGTAGGCCTGATATGGAGGATGAAATGCTCCTTTTCTTTAGGGTTTGACTTCCACAGTCAGTGGCAAGGCTTTTAGATGGTATGCCATGGGAATTGCGATTGGCCTGGAGACATAGTGTTTGGTTTAAATAGTCATTTCCTTTATTGTTTAGCAGCTCCTTTTGGCAGTCATGTTATGAAGGGTCTAGCCTGGCAGGCTGCAAAGGAAGACTCTCTCTCTTCCTCTCAGTATTGGTACTTTAATTAATCAGAAATAAAAGTCAGACAACTTTACCCTCATGATCAAATGAAATCCACACTGAAATCCTCTCTGAGAAGTTCTGGGCAGTTTTTTTATAATAATGCCTTCTTGTAGAATGCCATTAGGGACCCATAGGTATTTTTGGGGAAATTGTAATTGCAAGAAAAGTTAAAAAGTTGTCTTCTAGAGTCCTATCCTTCGGATGCAGATAGGCTCTTGAGACTTCTTGAATTTAAAAAAAATATAGTTTTAATTTTCTCTTTCCATTTTGTGATTAGGCAAAGATTGAAGTTTTTCAAACTCAGTATTTCATTTAGCCTAAGAGTAGTCAGCAGTTCCCCTCAGCACATTGTTTAAAAAACAAGCAATCCAGATACAGATGCATGAAGGAACTCTGTGTTTGCCTTGTGCTCGCAGATGCAGAGATCCAGTGATTGCACAAGCTCCATCTCCTCTGGGAGTTGAGAGTTTTGTTGCAGTGTGGGGCCAGAGGAATGGTGATCCCATGGAATTTCCTTGAGGAAGTGGGGGCGAGGGAGGAGAAGAGAGTGGAAGGAATGTTTCAGCCGCAGCTGCTTGTAAAAGAAGCACTAGAAAAACAGATTGGTAAAAGTTACCACCATTGAAGATCTCTCTTTGGAAAACAAAAAGCTGATTTGGTAACATGGAACCTGCAAAATATGTGAGCATTTGCAAGCCTGCAGGTATTTGTTGTATGGAGATGTAACCACAGAGCTGCAGCAAAGAAATGTCCAGTGGCAGCTGTTGGAATGCCTTTGATCAGGGTCCCAGTCCCCAGCTTCCCCAGTGGCAGGGACCTGACACAGATGTGAAGTGATAGCAGCAGTAATTCATTGGAATAACCAGTAATTCCAGAACATTTTGAAGGGGATTGTTTAATTCCAGTGGACTACTAAAAATGTTAACAAGTACTAATCAGGCTTTTTAGTGGGTTCCAGAGTGCCAAAAAATGCCCCTTCTGTCACAGACGGCTTAGGCAGGTGCTTCAGTCATAAACCAGTTCAGAATTGACTCAGCTTAGAGACCAAGTTGGTTTCTGCCCCAGCATGCTTACACTAAACTTGCCCTTTTCTTCAAATTTTAATTTGAATGTTGATAATGTTATGATACATGGACATAGAGCAAAAAACACAAATGAAAACTCAAAAAGAAAAGACTTTGATTTGAGGTCTGTTTTGACACTGTTACTTGTACAAATATTCTACTTGAAATAACCCATGAGAGTAGAGTTAATCGTTAACAGAATAATTTTCAGTGGAAGATATGCTCTGATTTGTACTCCTATCTTGCCCCTTATGTTTCCATTTCTTCTCTTACTTTAATCTCTTATTTTACCAAAAGAGAAAAATTATCCACCAAGATGTGTGTAACTTCACGTTTGGTTACAAATAATTGCCTTTAATTAACTGATCATTGTGGTCATCTTAACTGAAATATGTTAGTCCAAAATGTGTGCTCTTTTTAAATGTTTGTTTTCTGTGTTCTGTGCAGTTATGTAATTTTACATACTATCTTTAAAAGACAGTGTGGATCAGTATTTTTGCCTAAGAGAACACTGTAGACTTAGGTCTTACACATTATCAGTATTTCAAATCCTAGCACTGCTTTTTGGTTTACTTGTAGTCATAAATAAGCTTTCGTAAGTCTATCAAAATATCAACAATTATTCTTTTGCATTAGTGAGGACTATTTCTTTAATGTCTGAGCGAATGCAATAGTGAAATAAGCATTATGTTAATAGAAGATCTAAAATCAGGAGAAAAAAAGCTTCATACAGGGTAATACAAATACATGAGAAATCTCAAATCTTTTATTTGCAAACCCTTAATGCCAGAAATAAATGATCTAAAGACCTGAAAAAGAGCCAAACTACTTATTTCTGGTTTCAAGGACTTTGTTGAAAGGGTAACTGAAGAGCTTTTGGAGCCCGGAGACTAGCACAGTTTTAGAGTTCAGTACATAATTTTATTTAGTGTATATGTGAAAGCACAAAGGAATTAGTATGTTCAAAAGCACCAGTGGTGTAAAACAGAAATGCTTACCTATGCCCCATAGATGATGGCAGTCTTGACTCAAACTGTCTGTTTGCAGTGTGCTCACAAAGGCCTGATCCTGGAAAACACAGAGCAAGGTCGGGACCCCACCACTCCTATTGCCAGTGCTGGGGTTTAAAACCACTTACTGCTCCGTAGTGTGGACTTAGGATTTATTTGATAGTGAGGGCTGAGCTTTTCAGCTACATAATTGCACACTGCCAAATGAACTCCACAGTCTCTGGTTCTTTCTTTTGGCATTGTGTTTTCTTCTTCTTTTCAACCTATAGCTGTGCAGTACCCCAGGCAGAAATCTCCCCTGTGTTAAGTCTGAATGCCTTGGCTGAGTTCTGGAGAAGCCATTTGGCAGAGAGAAGAGAGACTTTTTGCCTTCAAGGCCTGAGGGTATCAGCATGGTGGGGTATCCAGCAGAGCTGACTTAGCAATGTGCATTTCCTTTCCCGCATTGCTGTTTGTAGTACTGTGATCTGGAAAGGAGTGTTTGTAAATCATTTGCCTTCCCCCACCCCGCTCCACCCCTGGATTCAAACCCTTACATTTCCCATACTTGAAGCTACATGTTTTTATTGTGCAGAGGGCTTTGTCTTAGTTTTATTGCTAAGGCTTTTTTATTTGTTGCCAAAAGTATGCTTGCTACATTTTGAAGATCTCAGATACTTGAGGGAAAGTCTTGCTTTGTGATCCTTTTTGTCGGTGACGGCTTACAGGGCTTCCATGTTTCAGAACAGAGGTACAGTACTAGGAGTGAAAGACCATTAGCCAGGACTGCTGCTGAAAAGTCCATCATCATACCAAGGCATGAATGTACTTTTTTAATGTAAATTAGGATCAATTTTTTTTTTAACATCTTCCAGATATTCAGAGCTATGACATTATAAAAATACACAAGAATCTGTCCCAGTCCTCTGTTCTTCCCAAGTGAATTGCATATTACTTTGTTCCATGAGAAATTCCGAAGATTTTTTCCGCTCATTTTATTTATTGCTTATTCAGTTAAATATTTGTTAATTCTCTTTGAAGTCTAGGACACTCACTCAGAATTATGCACTTTTGTAGATGTCATTAAATACTTTGAAAAGAGTGGCCCTCTCAGGAAGAGGGCACAGCCCTGACTGTCACCGATCAACTGTTTCTCAAATAACACTTGAACTGAGGTTGAGATGGTAGTCTGAGGAGCACAGGCTCACTGTTTTGGATGTAGCTGAAAGATGAGCAGCAGCAAGACTTGACTATTAAAGGTAACTGGTTACTGAACAAGCATCCTAGTGATGTGGGAATATTGTTAGTTTCTTTATCTCACGGGATTTAAAAAAAGAATAGTTTAATTAGAAACAGAGCAGAATACATCTAAATATATAACTGTTGAGCCAGATGCTAAATTTTTTATAATCTTATTATAATATACTACTAAAACCCTTGTGAAAAGGGCTTCCACTGCTATTCATATCACCACAACAAAATTAGTTAAATTTTTGCCATGAAAAAAGGGAAATTACTTTCTGTTTCTCTGTATGAAAATTTTCAAGTTCCTGTGATAGAAGACATCTTAGTGCTGTTAGGACATCTTAGCTTTGCTCCTCATTTTCTGGTAGTTACCGTGCCTTTTTCTGTCTTTTCCTTAAGTGGGCGACAGGGAAGCAGCTTGAAGTGCAGGGGAAAGAGTAAGTTTTCAAAATTTTATATTATAGGCAGGAAGGAGTATTTCTGAGACCAATGTTTTCATCTGCTCATTAGTGTCCTTTACAAACTTCTGCATTGTTCAATGGGAGAGAATTTGCAGAAATTTTAATTTTTCATCAGGAATTTAACTGGATTTGTGTTTGGTCACTGGTGTTCTGCATTCTCCAGGATGCTGTAGCTGACTTCTGCTTATGCTTGTACCAAAGATGTTTGACATCTCTTGAGTTCAATTCCTTCAGTGCTGGAGGAAATGTGAGGCTGTTTCTCTCAAGCTGCTTTCCTCTAGTGGTAGAGGTCAGCATTTGACTGTGATAGTTCTTTATTTTTTTGGCAGGCAGTTCTCTGACATTCCTGTCACTGAGATCATCTCCACTAGGGCTTTCAGAAGAACATCTGACTGGGGCTCAAATTTTTCACCTTCTGCTGTTCTGACCGTATAGTATGTTGTAGGAAAGGTTTCAGTCCTTACCATTATAATTAATTTGTTTCTAGATACCTTTTGTGAACTCAAAGATCTGTGAATTTGTGGTTTCTTCCTTTCACCGTGACTTGGTTTCATGTTGAGGGTGTGGATTCTTTTAATCCCAAAGATAATTTAAGAGAATAAAAGTATCATTAAATTACTCCAGTCTGAGTCATACTTGATCTGTGAGTTTAGTTCCCTGGCTTTCCCACACAGCATTTCCGATATGCAGTGAGCTGAGGGTGTGCAGGAAAGATGGTAGAGTGACCTAGATACTATTTAACTCTTTACTAGTGGATGGCTTTCTGACACTGGGTATAGCCACTGCATTCTCAGTCCTTTTCTATGTGATAATTGTATCCATTATGTTTCCCTGCTTCTGAGTGGTTTTCATAAAAAGTATTTTAAGATTTCTATTAAAGTTGTTTTAAGCATCTTGTTTAGTTAAATTGATTGGAAAAATTAGAAAATGAACTATTTTAAAATCTGAAGTGTAGGCATTGAGATTCATCCTCAAATAGAAGTTATGGGTTCTTTCATATAGTACTTTATCACTTCTAAAAGAAAAGTTCGTTCTACTGCCCTATTGTAGGCAAAGAAATAGTCATCTCAGGCTCTCTGAAATAAAAAGGTCTGTAAATGGGTACAGAAACACTGTACCCATGTCATACAAGCTTCCTTGCTGGCATATGTTGAATCTGTTCAAGAAAGATGGTGATACAGGACTGACTTCACTGACTTTGGGCTTGCCTTTCAACTTTGCTGTCATGCAGTGTTTGATATTTCTTGACTCTGTGGTGTTTTTTGACTAGTCCCTTCTGTGGGATCTGCTGATGCTCTGGGTTTGTGAAACTCCTACCACTGCTCATTTTAAGAAACTTTGAATCTATGTCTTACTCTGCTTAATGCAGATTCCATCCAGGCTTGCACTTGACATAGCCAACTAGAGCATCTCAATTTTTTCTGAGCCCAGTTGACTGAGTCTTGACTCAACCCTTTGCACAAATGCTTATGGGTTGGGTTTTTCCTGCTAGGCCAGGATTAACCTTCATTGTCTGTGTACTTCAATGTGAAGCCCAGTGATCCAAGTGCTTCCTTGGGCACACTGCCAAAGTGAAGTCTAGGACACTGGACTTACCCTTCCATGATGGTATTTGACGTAATCATTATGGAAAATGTCACTGGAGATGGGGGTCTGGAGATCACATTGATTTCAGCCAGCTTGGTGTGTTTTCCATGGCAGTCTGGAGTGCTGTGTGCTGTGACTGCAGGACTGTCTGCAGCTCAGGGCTGAGTGGGCTGACCGTGTGGTGGTTCCAGGCGGCTTCAGTTGTACTTGGCTAGTTGTTGTAGTGATGGGATCAGAACAGGTTAATGATGTTTTTAAAGAAAATGGTATATTTAAGCTACCAAAAGCAAATTTCCATGTAAGTATCTATTACATACTCTTTGCAAAACTGCAGAAATCCAGCTCTGCCTCCTGCTTGGTTCAATCAATATTCAAAAGACCGTCTAAGCAGTGTGAAACTGAGGAAGTGTTGCTGAATATGACCCTGACGCATCAGCCACAGAGGTTGCACTTTAGATTTTGTGTTACAGCTCGTGATTGCTCATCTATCTAAAATTTGGCAACAGATGGGTAGTATTTTTTTTAATGCATAACACTCCTCTGTCCCTATCTCAGCACTTAATACTACTGCAGGCATCTTTTCAACAGAGCCATGCAGTTACAATCAATAATATGTGAACTGATGTTTCTGCTCAATAACATACCGCCACTTAAATGGCCTTCTGAAGTATATTGACCCCTGGAGAGAACTACTTTAGTACAACCATTTTCCCTATTGAAATGGAGATATTTGCTATTCAGCACAGCTGGGACTTCAGACTACAGAAGCAAATTCAAATAGGGATAAAGTCTACATGCCATGCTATTAGGGAGACAAGGCCTCTGGAAGGCATAGCAGTGGTTTTGAATAATTTGTCCATTTAGTGCTGTTCTAATGATTGACATTAAGTTACCAGAAATTAAAAGAGATCATACTCTGTTTATTGTACAGATTCTTCATTATGAGGTGTTAATTCCAGTATAAAATAGCTCTTGAGTATTTCATAAAAGAGCTACTGCTAAAATGCAGTTCAGAGAGACTAGAAGTTATTTGAATGTATTGGGTTTTTCCCTCTTCTGCCTTCCAGACAGAAGAGAGGCAGTCAACACTTTCCAAGATGGGGTGTTAAATTAGTGCAAGATAGAGGTAAGAACAAACAGGTATCTTTGTGTATAAGATATTTTAACCCAGCAGGCCAAGTCTTGGAGTCATCCTGTTGACTTTGAGTTGTCTTCATGTTACAAGACCAGAAGGAAAACATACAAAATACATTGATGTATTTTGAAAAAGTTATCTTTGATAGGCATTATTCCAGCAACTAGACCTCTTCAACACAAGATAAATGCGAGAAAAAGCATTATGTATGCATGTACATATGAATGTATGTAATTTTTTTAGATGTATATATGTAATTTGCACGATATGTGAAACAGTTTTTTTGTAGTTCAGAGTTGACACATGGATCAGGGTTTAGGAAACGGGATGTGGCTGAAAGTGCCCTTGTACTATGACAATCTCCAGTGATATGGTTTTCAGGACTTTTATGGCGTATTCTGTGGGGCATCATCTATTTAAACTGTGGGTAAAGATTCGGTTAGCAACTTTCAGTAGAAGTGAAATTAACATGCAAGAACGAATTAAAAAGTAACCTTCTGCAAATATACAGGCTTGTAATATTAAAAGATGTCTGCCTATATATCTGGAGAGGGGGTAATCTCATACTAGCTAAGACTGTAGTCAAAATAACACATTTTGATTTATACTGTTCTAACTAAAACAAGGGGAAAAGTATTGGGAAGCGTAGATAAATTATTTTATTTTTTAATATTTTTTATATATATTTTTATATATTTATATTTATTATATTTTTGCCTTTTCCTTAATTCCCTTCCACAAGAAAAAGAAATATGCTTAGGAAC
Organism: Manacus vitellinus; assembly: GCF_001715985.3. Taxonomy (NCBI): domain Eukaryota; kingdom Metazoa; phylum Chordata; class Aves; order Passeriformes; family Pipridae; genus Manacus; species Manacus vitellinus. The sequence goes on along the minus strand of NW_021939632.1, from coordinate 9,990,161 downwards.
AGACAAAATAATAGACAATCCATCATACGCTGACAATGACTGACTTTGTCTTCCTTGGATGGAGGAGGAGGAATTGAAAAATAAAAGGTCTTCAGGTAGAGGGACTCAATTATTCTCCCAAGCTGATCTCTAATGTTTAACACGGGAGAAAAAAGAATTATGAATAACAAGGACTGCTCTGTTATATCTTCATAGTTTTATTCTTTCTGGCTGTTAGTGTAGGCTCTACAAAATCTGTGAGGCTGAAATTTTCCAAGATTTATGGCTGGGTGTAGAAATAGTGCCTCACTTTCAGATTAAAACAGCTAGCAGTGGTAAATCAATACATGCACGTCTGCAGACCTGCCATGAGCTTGGCTTATAAATACATATTAGCATTCATCTGGGTTAATTTCTCATCTTCCCAAATCATTGTTTTAGTAGTGATCATTTCTCAGTATGAAAAAAAGGATAAAAGAAATCACTAGACTTTAGAAATAATATTTCAGACTTGTAATTTTAACCTTTTTGATGCTTTCTTATTTTGCTTGCAAATGAATTATTATTTAAAAATCTTTCATGGCTATATGAAACTCTGTGCTCTCATATTTTTTATATTCTTTCTGGGAGCCACAGAAACTATGATAATTATTTGAAAATAATATTGTTTCAGGTTTTACTTTCAGTTGTGTGTTAAATGCAGATTTTTTTTTCAGTGCTTTGTTCTTAACCTAGGCATAATTTGTGTCCATTCTGTAGTATTATGGTAAGAAAACAACAGGGTGAGACCATTTGCTTTCTTAAAATAACATGGTTTTGTTCTTCCATTTGTAACAATAGGAAACTGTAACCTCTTCCCATATACCTGAATAGCCTTGTTAGTGGTTGCAAATGCAAATTGCTGGAGAAAATCTAGATTGTCCTGTGTTTTCTTTAGTAAGAATAATTGTAGTACTAAAAAGTGAATTAACCAAGAATTCTGAATATCTTTTAAATTAGTTATCTCTTTTTTTTTTTTGTAAAATCTGGATTTTCCAGAGTTTGCTCTGCTGAACAGGATGCTGGACAGTACAGATTAGGAAGCACAGCCTGCTTTGTGGGGGAGGCACTGAAAGGCAGACGTCTTGATTTTTCTAATGTTGCAGCATTTACTAGTGACTTCTTGTGTGGATCATCTTAATATGTTGTTTGATTTCAGATAATTTATGATTACTGAGATTTATTGTTTGTGACTATGCGAATAACTACAAACGATTTTCATATGAATGATCCTCAGTTCCACGTCTTACAGTAGAACTTTCTGTAATGCTTTCAGTGGAAGAACACTTAATATAAATTACACATTGCTCATCAAACTCTCTAGACCATTGGCAGGAAACAACACTTTTAATGTCAACCAGCATTTTTGTCCCTACAAACAGATGTTTGAAAACGTAACTCTACGCAATTTACACATTTTAAAATACTTCACATGTGTGTTTTTAAATGGGTGAAGGGAAAAATCTCCTAAAAGCGTAGGCAGAAATTAGTTAGGAAAAAATAATTTAGCTCTCCTGATCTGTAGATTTCATAAACTGTAAAGATTATGATAAACAATTTCTTCTTCTGAAAGAATAGTCATTTTGTTTAATGCATTACTTTGATTTTAATTTTCTTTTTCTTCAGTTTAAAAGTAAGCAAGCTATGGTTATTTAGACAATACTTGCATTTCAAAGTGTGTCAAAGAGGCAAATCTGTTTGTGTTTCTAATAGGTTATTTATCCTGCTTAACCTATAAACTGTAAAGTAAGAAGGCTACTGAACTGACAGATAGCCTAGCAGATGGTTCAGAGATTATACTAAATCACCTCAGCTTGTCAGAAGTCAGGTTGGGTTACTGCAGGGGCAGAGGCTTCAAGAAGCATTGAATAGGATAGTTTTTCACAATTTGTTACTTGAAATTCTGTTTTTCTTTGCCGCATGTGACATCTTGTGTCTTCACAGTTAAAACAGCTATATAATCAACAAATTTAGGACCAGTATGTTAGGACCCTGGCTTTCATAAGAATCATTAGGGTGATGAGAATCGTTAGGAGTCAGAAATGTGAAAGATGATCTTCTATGCAGGGCAAGGTGTCAGCTCTTCCACTTTAGCTGCTATTGTTCTCTCCTTTTTCAGTGTCTGGAGCTATTGTGTTGGTCCCTCCCTACCATAAAGTTGAACGTTATTTTCTTGCTAGCCTATGAAAGATTAAAAGGAAATTATATGCCATGTATTTAGTAGTAAAAATCATGTTGCAGCTGAGCAAAGATACGCCAAGATTCAGGGCTTTGACAAAAAAACTGTCCTTGAAGAGAGGGTGATATTAATCATGGCTCTGCCAAGTATCTGAATTCACATCCTCAGTGGAGCGACTGAGACTACAGATGCTGATAAACTTGTCAGAGCCTAGAATAGAAGTTACAGGTTCATCCTTCAGAATTTGCCTTTTTTTTTCTTTTCAATTAACTAAAAAAGCCCCCAAATAAACCATAATGTAAAGATTTTATACTTAAGCTTTTAAATCTCTTTTTAGATCAATACTACTGCTGTTGTGTTTTTTCTCAAAGTAGCATCAGCCGAATTCTTCTTGATGCCCAACAGGATATCAAGACAGCCTTCTCCTCCAACTCCTCTTTGCAGGGTTTGTGTGTGTCTGTCTTAATGGATTATTTTAAAAAATTTTTCCCCCATGATTGTGTCATCATAGGACTGAAGAATAACTGCTTTTTCACGTATTGCAACATTCTTAACCTTATAAAATAAAACTAAAGAAACATGCCCTCACATTTTTGTTGACTTAAGACTGACAGAGAAAACACCTCTGCAGGCAGTTGTTGGAAATATGTTCAATTACTACACACTAAAAAGCCACATTAAGAATGCTGCTTTAGTGTCAACTGAAATATGTCTGAAACGTTTAAAATGCCTGGAGACACTAGTACTCAGAGTCTTCCTTGGTTGTGCTAAATGAAAGGATGTTGTACAGTGGGTCATGCTTTTAAGCTAATCAATTTGTTGTGCAAAAAGGAGCATGCTAATTGAAAAACCTTTGCAAAAATGTCATAAAAATAGCCGTAGGATACTAACAGGACTCTTTCCCCTTGAATTTCAGGGGAAAGGAATGGATAGAGGTTATTCCCATCTTTACAGAGCAAGAACAAGAGGAAGCAAACATTTCCTGATTCTAAAATCATGTCTTCCCTGTCCCCACAACTCATCTTTGTCTGAACAAGGAAGTAACTACTCTTGAGAAAAACAAATTGGGTAGCTGAAATATAATTATTTCCAAAATCATTTTCTGTGTGTCTCTTCACTATCCACCAGGATTTTGAATTCTTGTTTATTTTTAGCTTTAAGGAGTATTTGCATTTGTGTAGAGCGTGTACACTACAAACCAAATACCTATTCATAAAATACTGCTTTTTATTTGTTGAAATTAATATTGTCCGAGAAACGAAGGCATTTGTTCACATTTTGCAAAGTTGTGTATGTCCGTTGTGCAAAGCCTCTGCTCCTTTAAAGACAGGCAGCTGTAAGAGATGAGAGAATATCTGGGTTTGGATCTGTTTTTACTGCTTTTGATAACTTCTCAGGGAAATCTGAAATTGTAACCTACTGAGCCTGAATAAAAAATTATTTGTACCAAAGTAATAGTAGTTTGCACTGGGCTGATATTGGTAATGGCATTGGTAATGATGATGACATATACTCTTATCCACTGATTCTTATTGAAAACACAAATATACAAAATTTAAATGAAGAATTAAAGGTAGAGAGCTTATGAAGAAAGAATTGCTGGTCTTAATGAAGAATTTACAGCAGCATGTAAGACTATTGATTTGTCATTGAAGCCAATGATCTGTGGAGGTTTTTTTGGTTGTTGTTTCATCGGTTGGTTTTGTTTGCAGGGGGTCGTTTGGGGGATTTTTTTGTTTAGGTTTGGTTTTTTGTTTGGGTTTTTGTTTGGTTTTTTTAAGTACACAGATTTCAAAAGTAGTCTTTACATTAATGCACACAATGTAATTTTCATAATTTTGTAAAGACAAAACAGTAGTTGGCTTTTATAAGAATTAATTCTAATTTATTTGGACGTATTATTTATCTCCTGAGTAAAATAATAAACATTGACAATGAGAACTACTTGGGTATTTGGATATTTGGAAAACACCATCTTTCTCTCTGAAGTACCGGAGAGAGTCAAAGGGACAATTAGTAAGAAAGGAAGGAACTAGCATTATGTCAAAACCATATGACCATTTAACAGCATGTCATGAAAGCAACACTTTAATTTAGATTAATGAGGAAGTTCTATTTTGCACATCATGAAAAATATGATCTAGTGCCTGAAAGAGGGCACATCTGGTGGCATTGATTAACCCAATGCTTGAATATCTGAAGCTAGTAAAGGAGATTTTACTGAACCAAATAAATTAGCCAAATCTATAACAATTTCGAAACAACTCATACTAAGCTAAATTATGGGTACTCATTAACAGTGAAAATAAAAATACGAAAAGCATAACTGCAACTTTTTATGTTATGTTTAATTATGCTTTTGGTGGTAGGTACTCATTATGTTCCAGTAGCAGACTTTTAGGCCCATGATGGCCATAAACGGACTGAGTTATTCCTAAGAGTTTCTCAAAGAATAGCGTGTCTTCCAACAACAGAAAACAAAATACAGACAAAATGTTCTCAGCAGTGTCTCCTTCTACGCTACAGCATAGATGTGGTGAAGAAAAATTTAAAAATGGAAACCATATGGTTTGATTCTGTTCTCCAAATTCAGTATTCCGCTGGATTGAATAAATTCCTTTACCCAGTCTTTGTAAGAGAACATTTACCCATAGCTGCGGAGCAGGATCAGAACAGGCTATCACAAGGACTAGCAGTGCTGTATTAACAATTATTTTCTGAAATTCCCCTTACTGGGAAGTCAAAAATTTGATACATAGAGAAACAAAAACTCCCTATATTTGTCTAAGCTTAAAAGGGAGCAAGAGCTTAAGGTTCAGTACACCACTTTCCCAAAATGCAACAGAGAGAGGGAGGTATGGGAGCCAGATAAAACCTTTTGTACTGCTCTGAGCTTGGTTTTTGGATCCAGGGCAAAAGATTGCTGGGGCTGATTATGTTTCCTTGGCTTTGCTGTTGGCTTAGAAATGCTCTGAACACTGGAAGATCAGTGAGGAACAGGAGATGGCTGTCCCAAGTCAGCTCTTAATGACAACTCCCTTGACTCTTTTCCTCAGTTCCAGGGAATTTTCTTTGCTCCTTTTGCACCAGGTATTATAGAGGAGCTGAGAACTGCAGCAGAGATGAGGCTTTCTCATGGACTGTTAGGGTTTCTTCTCTTCAAGTCTCAGCTGAGATGAATGGACTGGCTTCCACCTACTCTACAAGCAAGATAGTTGGTGGTGTGGGCTTGGCTAGTAAGACCATCAGTTTCATATTATATTCATATTTTGAGTTGTAGTGTTCAAAATACAACACTCTCTGTTTGGGGAGGTGAGGATTATCTTAAAAGTTGCACATCACTCGTTTGCACAAGTCAGTGTTTGTTATCTGCATTTATGTAGGGTTGTACTGAAAGATAGCATGATTTCCTTTCAAGCAGGAATTTACTGCATTTAGAGCATGTGCAAGGTGCCCACTGACCATATTGTGTGCTGAATATGGCCATCTTGAATAAGAAAGGGTTTTTGTTTGTCTTTTTGTTGTTGCCTCTTTTATTTTTAAAGCTGATTTACAGACTAAGCAGCCCCACCTGCATGTTCTTTTTAGTGTTACAATTAATATATAGGAATTGCTTTGGAAGTATTTGCTTTGTGCATTTTGTTCTTGTTATTTATCCCAGTCTAAAGTACGACTTATTTTGATGGGAATTTATTCAGCAACTGCATTATATTTTAGGATTAACTGATCTGCTTGCTGGATCTGCCAATTTGTTGTGCTCTCTCTAGTCTTTGAGTCACCTGGTGAGAATATTGGCTCCCTACTGAAATTTTGGTGTTCAACCAGATTCCCTTTCCTTTCATTATTCCACCTTAAAGTGAGTTCACAGAACCACTTACATGTTATGAAATCCATGTCTGGTTTTACCACATGACTCTGACTCTTAAAAGTAAGAGCATTCCATGGAAGGCATTGATAAGATGCTAAGATGTAAAAATTAATGTAGAATAAACACAGAAGATATGCAGCATTGTTTCTGCATAACAGAGGAATTCTGACAGCACTGCAGTAATGCAAGCTGTAACACCAGGATCTCTAGGAATGCTCTTTTTATAACTGGATTGGACTTAGGCAAAGAAAGAGCACTGCTCATCTTCAATGCAAAGTTCTGGACAGTTCAGGATGGAGGACCTGAACAGCAATAAAAGGCAAGGATTTTTCATGGTAACAGAGTTCCTTCTGGCATGTTTGTGTCCATGTCAGATGGTAGAGAAACCCTTCACAGCACAAGCTGGAAGATAGTTTGAAAGCAGTCCAAAGAAAAGCTTGGTAGCATAAGATATATTACATTAAGCTGTTGTGGCCAAGGATTTGAACAATTCATTCCAGAGAAACCTTATCAAGCCTCTCACTACCAGTTCTTACTGTACCTCCCTAATGCACACACAGATAAGTTCTTTCAACACTTGAAAAAAAGCGCTTGGGGCAGAGAGTTCAAGCTACTTCATTCCTCATTCTTTGTCATGTTTATGATGGCATCTTACCACCCTCACATTTGCAAGTATGTTCATTATATTTCCAGATGTACAAAGGGAAAAAAATAAACAGGGGTTCAGGTTGATACATCTACTTAGTTTTATAAGGACCCTTTTATCTCAACATCATAGAGGTTGCCAAAATTAGGCTTCAGAGATGTTTTAAATGTTAAAAGTGTCTCTAGCTATTGGTAATAAATCTGTCAGGGTGATTGTTTGCACTGTTTTTGACCATGTTGCTGAACAATGTGATTTTAAAGAAGTATATGGTGATGCTTTGCTTCAAGTCTTCCACTTCAGAAGTATCTAAGACAAAGGTATAGTGCTGTGTTTGAGATTCACATTGCCTGGCAATAAATTTTGGGGCAGCTGAGCAGATGAAGGTAATTCTTTCATTTCTGCACCGAGAGTATGTAGTGGGCAGTGGTAAGCATTATCCTATTAAACAGCAATACTGCATTTCTTCCTAACTTGTTTTTGAACAAGTTTCTTCTTTATCTCCTATGCAGATAGACATTTGTATTGGTGTTCTGTACTATAATGATAGCTTGTACACTGTTCACAGGCTGCTACTGGGCATATTCCTTTTAATCCCATGCCCAGTGCACCCTGGCAATTATTTACCTGCCTCTTACCCAAGCCCTCTCTTTCTCAATATGCAAGTTGACATTGGTCCAGGTGCTGTGTAGAAAAGAGATGCAAAGCTGAAAACATTTTCCATCTCCAAAGATAATTCAGACTGAAGAGAGAATATGTTAAAAGCACTCAAAACAAAACAAAAAAAAAAAAAAGGAAAATCTTTATTGCTGCTGAATATTAATTAGATATTATTTTTGGGAGATAAATAACCCACTTAGTAAGAGATACCTAGTTGCTTGTCACCAGCTAGATTAGCAGTTATTTCTCAAGACTGATACTGAATTTAAGAGAAAGTATATTTTAAAAAATTGCTCCATGGCCGAGGGAATAAGCAATTGCCAATCACTGTAGAAGTGATTCTGCCACTCATGAAAATAGTGCTCTGCTGTAGGTAGGAAGTCTCACCAAGCATGCAGTAAGGCTGTGGAGCTGGAGAGAAGCCTCTGCACAGTGCCTAAGACAACTAGATGTACAGGAGCTTTGAGAGGAATTATCATCTTCAGGCATGACCTAACATCATAAAATATAAATTTTCTCTTGCTTGCTATAATCCTTTTTTTTAAGCAGATGATACGTATCAGTTTACATCATGACTGATGTATTTCATAGCTCATTGATTTCTGCTGGGTTTTGATTGCAGTGGCACCTGACAAATCGAAGACAGGAGACTATTAAAAGCAGAGTATTAGGACTGTAGAATTCAAGGGGAAGAAAGTAGGTTTTCGCGATGGTCATAATTTGAAGGAAGCACTTGGGAGGAACTGCAAGGAGTAATTTCCTCTGGTATCAGACCCCATGTTGGGAACAAGGAGAGGATGTATCCCTGTGGCCAGGGTCAGGGCGGGTAAACTGCATTTCTGTGCCTCATGGCGGGAGTAGAAAGCTAGCACATGGGAATATCGTAGGAGAAATCCTGGTGATAGCTGCTATTGTTATACTGGTTCCCAGTTTATTCCTAGACTCACACTGCTGAAATTTCTTGGCAGCCTTCCATGGTGGCTGGTTCTTTGCAGAAGCCGTGCTATCTAGAACAGTGAAATAAATCACTAAGCCATCTTACACACTGGAAGGTGGTCCACAAATTTGCTGTAAAGAACAGACATACAGGCACCTGTTTATGGACTGGTGTGTGTCAGCATAGGTGGGCCAGTGCAGTCCACAACCAGCCCTGACTCCCCACCTTGAACCAACCGACTGAGTTACTGTGCTTACATAGATACCCAGTGCTGTAGTTCTTCACCACCACTTTCTATGCTTTCAAGAACTGAAACAGTAGGAGGGACAAGATCATCCTTTGGTTATGTAGCTTTTCTCTTTAAGAAGCTTAGGGAAGCTGATAGGATATGGAGAATGCTGGCTGTCAAATGTCATGCTGGGTACAAGCGGCCTGAACAGTTCCCTTCTCTCATTTATAGCATGTGTTTTTACTCTGGACTAAGAAAAGTTCTGCAGAAGTTTTGACTTAGGGATTATAAAGCTTTCTAAATGGAATAACATATTTGGAAAATAAGTGGCACTAATAAGGAAGTACCTGCTCCAACTATTAGGCACAATTTCTATTGCTTTATTACAGTTTCTAAAATGGTATATTTAGGTATGCACTGATTTTCATTGATGCTTGTACATTTTTAGGCTATAGATGGATAGTTCTATTTTGTACCAGTGTAGAGGCTCACAGTTTCAGATAAAATAAGAAAGCCATCACCTTGTGGCTTATGTTCCTGGTTTACTCCCTTGCAACCATTTGAAGCCATACAGTAGCTCATTGAATAAACAGAAACTGGTGAATTGAATTGAAATTGGTTACCAAGATTGATAACTACATTGAAACTTGTATTTAAATGTTCTTTAGGGGGAAAGTACTTTGTAAATAGATTTTGTCTTTGAATAACTATCACTTTGCAAGTGAACAGTTATTTGAGTACTCTTAGTGAATGAAGCATCATTTATTAGACCTCATATATTTTGAAGAATTTTAAAGACTAATACAGCTACTGCAGAAATTGAGTTAGTTGTCTTTTGACATAACATCTTTTTGAAATGATACTCACTTTGTTGCAATTATATTTAGCAGGTAAGATGGCAAAACTTTATTCTTCTCCAAATTCCCCTTTCTTATACTGATAACATTTCTCATAATTTTCAGCTCATTTTGGTTTCTTGCACAATGCTAAAGAGCCTCTTAGCGCACAGTATGTAGATATACTTGTTAATGTAATAAGTTGCATTATATTCTCATGTGAAAGCAAACTCCTCTTGCATCGTTTCTTTCTTGTGTGCTCACAGCACTGTATCAAGTGTAGTTCACAAGCAAACAGAGGAGATTGTGAGTGAGGAGCTTGGGAAACCTGTGTTCCATTTCCAATTCTGCTGCTGATGCAGGCCAACAGAGTTCCTGCTTTTAAATTGAAACTGGATTTGTCTTCCAAGGGAAATTTCAAGTTTTTCCCTGCAGCAATAAATTCTACTCTAAATGTGATTGAAATACCCAATTCTGATAAACATTGTAGAGTACTTCAGAAACAGCAATTTTCCTATAACTGGGTTTGCTTCTGCAAGCTTGGTTGCTCAGATCTCTGTGTGCTCACCTTTGGGCTGCATAGCAGACTGGTACCTGGGCTCATCAGTTACTGAGAAGCTGAGGAACAGGCAGTGAGAAAAAGAAAATTGAAACTTTCCTGAGGAATGTTTTGGTTTTAGTTGAAATTGTTTATATTTACAGAAATGTACAGAAAATTTTTTGCCACTTTGTTGATCAGCTTTCATAAATCTTCCACTTGTCACTTTCCAGAGCAGAATAATATTAAATTAAATCTAATATTTTTCTGTTTGTCAGTTGAGGTTTTGTTGGGTTTTCTTCTCTTTTTTTTTCTTCACATACAGTGTTAGCTAGCAAGCCTAGCACTGACAAGGCAACTTGTCTGCTTTAACTGGTGTATATACTGAGAGAGTCCAAGCTTCTGTCTAAAATGTGGTGTCTTATATGTACCACGATTTTAACTGCATTGTATTCTTTTCTATAAAGCACTTTTTTCTGGCTTGCTTTGTGATTCTGTTGTACCACTGAGAACATAAGGTGAATAGAAAAGATCGTGCTTGAAATTGTTAATCTTTTTTGTCATTTCCACCTCCACATGAGTTTTCATTACATATAGTCTATATATTGTTCAATTTTGCATAGAGTAAAGGATACTAGGGTATAAAATAAGGTGATTTGTGTATCTCTTATAATAGGATGTTCTTTTCTCATTTTCTTTACATATGTGTGATACATTTTAGGTATGGGAAAATTGTATCCACGAAGGCTATTTTGGATAAGACAACAAACAAATGCAAAGGTATGTACACTTGCCTTTATATTCACCTGAAAGTCGTAACTGATTCTATACAATACATTAATGTTGTATTTTAAGTGCTTTCTACCTTTTTTTCCTTCCTCTCTGTTCTTATTCCTAAACTAGTCTTATTCTTGCCCATGGTTGGTGTATTCAATCCATTTGTCTCCAATGGAGCTGGCAGACAGCCTGTGTCAGTGGTGCAGCCAAGCTGGAGTGAAGCTGACATGCACGGTGCTGGTTGGCAGTTTGCCTCTATTTTAAAAACAAAATTGGAGTTAAAAGCAGCTTTCCGCCTTTTGCCTGGAGAAACTAGGGAAGCTTACAGAAGACCATTCAACTATACTAGGCATCTAAAAAAATTATACATTGTGGAAATAAGCTCCATTGATTAGAGTAGCTTAAAGCAGCACTTAATTACATGTTCCAGTACTCTAATTGTGTTTTGTTATATGCTATTGAGTGTATTGGAAGCAAAGATAGGGTTCGTTTTCAGCAAAGTAATTGTGTCTGGAAAAAAAAATTAGAACTCCTTTAGATAAACTGGATACATCAGTTCACTGATTTTCATCGCTCATTGCAATTGCAGCAAGATTATATCCCAGTGGGTGCATGGTGGGAGAAGGAGTGGTGCTGAAATACCAGATTTCAGAGTTTCTTTTTTTACAATTAAGAGGATAATTTCTAAGCAAAGTGAAGTATTAAGTCAGCTGATTTAGCGATGTTAATAAGCATAACGCCCGTGAATGAGCATAAAGCTGATAGGCAGAGGGAGGAGAGTTCATAATTAATTAAGACACAGGTTTTGTGCAGAACTTGGAAGCAATGCAGGGGCATAACTCCTCAGCTCCCCATCTTAAGAATTCAAAGGGGCGCTGACAGTTCAGAAACTGAAATATCTGGAATTTTTTCCTAGCTTGTATGCAGATGTCATTGTGACTAGGAAAGACGAGATGCCCTTTTCAATTATTTTAATTAGTTAGTGCATGTGATTGCACTTAACTGATTTAGCCTGTCCATTCCATCAGTTCCTGGAGTCTTTGGTAGTTCTGTCAGTGATACAGAAATTCTCACATTAATGCTTTAAGAGATTTAAGCTGATTTTTCCAATACAGAATTTAAATCTCATTGATGAAAAGCAGTAGCTAACAGCCTGCTTTGACACCATACTGCAAGGTAAGACTCCAGGGAATCTTGCTGCATGTCACTGAAACTGTGATAGGAACATAAGTAGGCAGAATGCAGATATCTAACTGGAATTTAACCAAAAGATTGACAGCATCTCTGGCTTTTGCCAAAAAATGCACCATGGCATTTAAAGTAACTGGAACAACAAGCAATTGAGTTTATATATCATCTAGAAGGTGGCAAAGCCAGCTTTGATGGCATGCTTGGTGTCAGTAGCTTTGTATTACACCGTACAGTGTGTTGGTGATAACTGAGACTGCCGTGGGTATGGAAAGCTAGTTTGGGGTATGGGAAGTTAGTTTTGCCTTGGCGGCACAAGACTTGATATGAACTAACTCACTTTGTTCCATGTCAGGATTTAACAATCCACAACACCACGTGTTACACAAAACAATATGCTGCTTTCTTCAGCTTCTTGGCAGGATAAGTAAGCCTCCAATGATACACAAGGCTGCTTGAGTTGTTTTTCCCAAGTTAAGAACTTTAAACTGGTTCAGTTACATCATTACACAACCTTTTCTCAGTATGAATATAAAGTAAGAAAATACTATTATATTTTGAAGAAATATTTCCATTTTCTACTCCTCTAGAGGTTATTTTATTGTTGGGTTTTTTTCTTTTAACCCAACCTGAGCGTTGGAAAGGGATTTCGTTAATACTTGGGCAGTTCAGTGGTGGAAAGGAAGGGGATTGAAAAGTGTGCAAGGAGGTTTGCAATAACATCTAGTGAGGGTAACTTCCAAACTCTGACGACCTTTTGGTGAACCTTGAGCATCCAATTCTCTGGTTGTATTAAAAATCCCAACCTATATGGTCAGTGTCTGTTAAGGCCAAGGTATATTGCAATTTGGACATCCTAGATGTTGTTGTTCAGAATAAGAAAAGAAGTTGTTGCAGATGTATGAAATTTGTTACTATGAACTTTTGGGTTATTTTAATATTTAAAGATTGCATTATATGGCATGGAAAATGCTTTCAGGACAATTTTTCACATTCTTGTTTCAGCAACAATGGGAAAAATCATTTGCTTTCACTGAAGCTGGGTTTTCACTCACTTTTTAAATTAACTGTCTTTTTTGTATATACAATGAGGTTGCTCATTAACCAAAAATTGGATAGATATGAGTATTTTAAACTAAATCCATCGCCCCGTTTTGAATAAATGAAATTAGACTTATTCATCATTTATTCAAACTGGATAAGAATTTATTTTAGAAAAATTAACAGATGATGCTTTACTTAGTGATCTCTATGAAATAAACTCCTGTTAGAAGATACATACCAGATAGCACAAAGCAAAGCACCATACTGCTTGTTAGCAGTTTGGCCAAAATCCTGATAATAAGTGGGCATGGAAATGGATTTGTTCCACTAGAGTAGATCCTCACCAGTTCAAGGTTCAAGAACTTTGCTAGGTTTGTTGGGGTTTTGGGGGGGGGGGGTTTGTTTTTTTTTTTTTTGTCGTTTTGTTTAGGTTTGTTGGGGGGGGGGTTGTTTGGTTTTTTGTTTGGTTTTTCATTTTGGATTACATGAAGAACATAAGAGTTCAAATTATTGTCCCTCTTGATCAACAGGAAAATTGTATTAAATAATAACTGTGCTAGTAGCATGGTTGTTTGATATGAAGTGTTTGATTATAAACTGGTTGCTCTCTTGTTAATTAAATGTTTTCTGCTTCAGGTTACGGTTTTGTTGACTTTGACAGCCCAGCAGCTGCTCAGAAGGCAGTTTCTGCTTTAAAGGCCAGTGGAGTCCAAGCACAGATGGCAAAGGTGGGTTAAAATAACCAGCTAATTCCTGCAGTGGGTTGTAAAGATGAACAAGCTTGTATGTTAGCAGAACATAGGCAATGTGGAGTTTCAAGTTGTAGGCCCTTTACAGAGAGCCATGTGATATATTAAGGTAACAAAATGGAGGCTTTTGACTGCCATAACCCAAATCATCTTAACTAATGAAATAAAGAAGCATAGTATGTTAAATTCTCCAAACTGATCTGATTGCATTTATCAATTTATTCATTATAGTATTTTCCATTGACTTCATCAAATGAAAGTTTAGCAATAACTTGTAAGAACTACAGCAGGCTTAATGAGTTAGTTTACAGCACAAGGTATGAAAGGTTTTATACATTGCCTGCTTGTTACTGAGGTTAGCAGCATTGCAATTTGAGGATGAATTTTTAAGCACAGCATGGCAAAATTTAACCTTTGGACTTTGTTTCAGCCTTTTTTTTTCTGTTAGTGTGAGTAAAATTTAAATCTGATCATTCATGATAGATGTCTTGAAATTTCTAGCCATCTCTTTGACTATCTATTTCTGCATCAAGGCAAAACCAAGAATTATTAAAAAACGAAGAAATGAGATCTATCTTCTTTTCCTCTGATTTTTAATGATTCTTGTCTCAGAGTCAGGTTATTAGTCATATGTGATCTTCAGAGCAGTGCTCTTTTGGCATAAGTTTCTCAAATATATAAAATTAGGGACATGATACATTAGTAATGATTTTGTCATGTATTCTTGTTGGGTCTATGGCCTGGTTCCAAAGGAGTGCCATAAACACCTCAACAAATTTATTAACTATAGAAAATACTACCAATGTAATCTGTTGGTACCTCTTAAAGCAATTTTTTTTTTATTTTCAAAATTATATTCTAAATTTAAAAAAATTAAAATCTAGTAATTAACTAGTAATCTCAGAGGCTTTTTTATTAAAGTAGTCTGCTGCAGATCTAGTAAATCTTTTATAGTTATCCATTAGGTACAGATTTTTTTCAGATGAGATATTTTCCACAGCTTCTCAGCTGAAAAGAACAGTTAAGCTAACAACATAAACGTCTTAGGATGGATTCCAGGGTAACAAAATGGAAACCATATGTTTCATACTTAATGCGTGTTTCATTACAGCCATGACACAAACATACATGCTTACTGGAAAACACTTGATTTTTTTTTTCTGTTTATAGGGTTTTATGTACTTAATAAAGGTCTTTTAATTAATCTTTAGGTTTTAGGTAATCACTTTAAAATATACACCAGATTTTTCAAAGCCTCTGTCTGCCATATGACGGATATGATATCGAGGTAGGAGGGGCAAAAAGAGAATGTGAAGTCATGTAAATTAGTTTTCCTAATGAGTTTTGATGTCTGATTTAATTGTCTTCTTGAGTAGATGAAGAAGATGTAATAATTAACTATAGTAATCTAATGAATAGTTTCTTAATTTTTTTCATGGTGTATATTTTTGACTCAATTCCTCTGACAGTTGCAATATTGCTAATATTGCTTTCTGTTAGCATTAATGAAAAAATGTGCACCAAAGTACCCAAGAGTTTTGACTGACTTTTCTGACATTGTGTCAAGCCTTCTGACCTGTGGGAAGTCTATAACTATAAAGTTTGAATTCCAGTGAAATTTGTTCTGCTTCTTAACACAGGGAGAGTGTTTGAATTACTTAAGAGACCATCCCAATGAACAGTACTACAAAACAGTCACTAGGGACTACGAGTTTAGGTACTTTGATTTTTGTCTATTTTGCGACTGGATTTTTTTTTCCCTGGGCAGTGTTGCTCTCCTTTTGTCTGAAAAACCGTATCTCCGCTTAGATGCTCCAAACTTGGAATGGCCAGTCACAGTTGTTTTAACAAGATCAGCAAATCAGACCCTTCACATGCAAGACACTGTAAAAGTTTGTGTTTGTGCGTTTAGTATTTTATCCTTTTGCATGTTACCACCTGTGCCATGAAGTGATGGTCTTGCAGTGAAAGTGCTCAGGCTTAAGCCTGAGTGTCGCAGAGGAAGATCTGGAGAACAGTTTCTTGGCTATCTAGCCACTCACTGTCCTTAGTGGCCACTGTAGCTGCTTCAGTTTCATAGGGGAAATACATGCCTGTTGGCAGGATTTATCCATGGGAAGATGTGCCCAGGGTGTCAGGCAGCAGCATGGCTCCTCAGTATTCTCACCCTCCTCCCAGATATGGTGGTGGTTCCTGACCCGCAGCAGCTGAAGGGGAAGGAAAATGTTATTGCTGAAGCCGCCTTGTGACTCTGGCTGCTGTAAAGCCCTTTTTGAGATGTCCTGCTGTAGCTATATGTCAGCAAGTTCATCTGCAAATCCTAGTTTGGTGGAAGTGGTTCAGATTTGTATGTATTAAAATTTTTTTGCTTGTTTTGTAGAGATAACTTAAAATTGTAATTCTATTGTTTTTATTTTAAATATAATAAATAATTAAATTATTATTGTTGTTGTTATTATTTGTGAGCTTTTCCTATCTGTGGGGTAGGATCATGCTGTACTTCGTAGTCTGTTTCCAAGATGATCTGACTCTAAAAAAATCTAATCTCACCTGCTATGGTTTTGCTATTACTGAGCAGATCAGAAGGGCCTAGAGCCTGAAATATGGCTCCAGGCCAAATCCTGCCAACTCTGTTCCAGGGGAGTCACTGTTGGTGGAGAAGTGGCCACCTCTCAGGAGATGTCACGATGATGGCGTTGGCAATGGAACCCTGTGTCAGTCCATGACTTATGAAACTTTGTGTCTTTAGGTATCTGCTCTTTCTGAGATCTGAATTGGGAACACTTTTCTAAGGCAAAGCAGCAAAGTGTTTTGCTTTGTGCTGGTTAACAGTATCTTCTGGTCACTGCTGAAACAGAAACGCCTCCAACAACTCATTTTGGTCAGAAAATGAGGCTAAGAGCTTATGTAAGAGGATACTGCATGACCAGGGGATGGGAGTAGCTTTTGGATGGAAATTTAAAATGGAGTTAACAGGCTATTGCCCCTCTGCTCTCTTCCACTTGAGGATTGCTAGTGTTAACTCCATCTTTTTCAGGGTACAAAACCAGTAGCTTCTCTCTTACTCAAGAGATAAGGTATGGAAAGAGCAGATACCTGTCTTGCAAGAGTACTCTTATTTCTAAGCTAGTTAGTAATCGGTGAGTGTCTAATTTTTATTTTCATTAATTTTAATTTATTGAAATTTCTTTTATTAGTTTATTGTGCTTACTCCTAGAGGAGTACTTTCATTGTAAACCAATAATAGTAAGTTCAAAAGTCGTGATTTTCCAGAGCTGTGCAGTCTTAGATAAGATTAGTAGTAGTATTGGAGAGCTCTGACCATTTTTTTGTACAGGAAAAATTGTGGTTGCTGACAGAGTGATTTTTCTGAGAATTCTCTTCTCTTCCCACCACCCCACAGGTAAAAGTGAGATAACTCTAGGTTTCTACACTGTTCAGAGAAGACAGAATGTGACTTTGTACAGGAAAATAGATGCACGCAGAAAATCTACTGTATATTGACATTTTGAATAGATATTTAAAAAACTGAGAATCTGTAAGGGTTGTTTTAGAAATGATGAGGTCCAAATACTATGGAGATATGAGACACCTAAATTCTGATAGGTTTTTGACCTTGACTTTAACATAAAGCATTCGAGTCACTGCCCAGACCAAGTTCTGTCCCATCAAATGCTATTAACTCAGTTCACCTGTAGTTAGTGAAGCAACTATGTTTCAAATGGAAAGTTGACTTTAATTCTGATTCTTCTGGATTTAAACTAATGTGTAGATATAAAAGGTAAAAAAGAGCTACTGAATAAGAATGTTAATAAAACCCACGGTTCTTATCTTTCTATCTATCAGACTTAAGCCAGTAAGAGAATCATTGTGTTTGCAGCCTAGATAAAGTCAGCAAGAGAATATCTATATTATACTGACAGCAAGGTAAAGTTGCACAAGCCAGCCAGAATAGCAGTCTGGCTCTGGCAGCTCAGAGTTCATCGAGTGTTAAAAAACTCCCTTCCTTGTGTAACAGTGACATTTGTACAACCATATTGTCCAGCTCATGGTAGATTAACAGATTTCTGAGATAATATAGTGAAATCTATATCTACTTGTATCTATAAAACTATTCTACAAATGGAATTACCACTTTTTGTGGATAGGCATCAAAAGAAGGATTAACATACATTCCAGCATTCTCACAATTGAATTTCAACCATGTGTTTAAAATTCATGTAGTGTCCTCTCTTTAAGATAATTTAGCTGTCCAAGTCCAACACAACTGCTATAGACTCTGTGACCCTGATCCTCCAGACTTTGTTATTGGAGACTTTTTCTTGTTGTCTCCTCTATTCTCTCTATCCTTATGAGATTTTCTTCTGTGTGTACAACTTTGCTATAAGATGGTCAATATAATTTATAACTTAAACAATTGGCATTCATTATTTTCCAGTTTGTGTTTTCCTGATTTTTTTTTTCCTATGGAAGCACAAACTTACCCTTAGTAAGCATATACTGCTTATAATAGAAGCCATAAAAGTAGTCCACGGACATGTAAGATTTCTGTGGTCAGTGAGACTTGTTAATTTGAGCCAAGGAATGCTGTTCCATGTACTTACATGCATTTCTGGGGGAAGACTCATTGCTTATCCATTCAAAGATTTCCCCAGAGTCATACATTTTTAGGACTTAGGACTTCAGATTCATAATGTTACAATTTCCTCCTCCTTAAGATCTCCCCTTCCGCTGACAATTAAGTGTGATCCTCCTTATATTGTATTAGCTCTCACATTTACAAATTACTAAATGTTTTCAGATATATTAAGCTTGTGCAAAAAATTAGGGCCATCTTAAGAATTTTTTTCTTATCCAAATTTCACCAGAAGGATGTCTATGCTAACAATGTAAAGTATGTTGTCCCATCACATACTGATTTCCACCATTCTTAAGATACAATTTCTGTTTTCTGGGGAGCAGTCTATTGCCTCTCAAAGCAGCAGATCAAGGTCTCTGAAACTCATTACATGGAGGTGAGTTTTAGTTTGTGATGAATATGAGCCCATCATCTGAGTTCATGTTAATCCTCCAGAAACCAGAGGTGACCTGAATTTGTAACCTTTATATTTTTTACTGATGGTTATAAAGGCAGAACTGTGATGTACTCTCCATGTGCTGGTAGCTTTATCTTTCTTTCCTAAGTTTTTATATTTTAAACTTACTTTAGGTGAATTTTTTCCAAGCGTATTTGGAAAAGATGACCTGTCACACTATATAAAATGTGAATTTGGGGAGGGAAAAGCTGCTTAGCTGCTTGTCCTCATCTCTGTAACAGAAATCAAGGCTTTTCCACAGCTATCAAGCATAATGTATTAAGGGCAGTCTTCCTTTATGTTGCTGATAAAGAAAATGGTTTTGAGTTAGCAAAAATGAGAAACAGCTAACTTCTTTGAGTTTTTTTTTGTACTTGTCTTCACTGTGAAACCTTCTGGAGAATTAAATCAGTTTTCATTCCTACAGAGTAAAGTAAGAAAATAAGTTTAGGTTACCATGGTAGCCAGCGCACTTAATCTGACTAGAGAAGGTAGGCATGGTGCAATTTTTTTTTTCTGCATCTGGGCTTCTGAATGCCAAAGAACAGATGACAGACAAACTGGAGCTAACTCAAGCAGATTTCTACAACAGTTTTTAGCAACTGTCTTGTAAGAAAAGTTTTATTTTTACCTAGTTTGTAGTACTTTTTGTAGGTAATAGTATTAAATCCTACTGTAATAGGCTTTTAATAAATTTTCCTCCTTTTATTTGTAAAAGTTCTTACAAGTCATTATAAAATAAATTGAAGGTAAGCTGAATTTTGCCTACCTGGGGGCCAAATGACTATCACTTCAGTAATTGCACGTGTATTAATAAGGCAGTTAACAACCACTTCCCTTGAGTACCCAGCTTCAACCCACAAAAGTCTTATCTCAGTAGCTAAGTACTGCTGTGGCTTGTTCTGACAAGGGTCTGGTGCCTTGTTATGAGCTTTGGTGGGTTCATTCAGAGCTCCCAGGGTGCCCTTCCAGCAAAAGGAAAGCAAGATTGCTGAGGAATAAAAAGAGAATGTATTATTGCAGTGATAGTCTGATTGCAATCTTGATCACAATGCTTATTGTAGTTAAATTCCTCTTCTTAATACAGATGTGCCTGTAAAAATGAATTAAAATGTTTAGCTTATTAATCATACGCAATTCTGGAGAACAAGTGAAGATTAGGGTAGAGATTTTTCCCTTGAATTGTGTTGTTAACAGTCTGTGGTCAGACAGTATTAAAACTGTGGCTAAAACAGACATATTTCAGTGAGACACTGGCCAACTGTAAATTTTAAAGTAGTTTCTATATGAAGGCAGACAAGCATTTCATCCCTTCCCTATCAGTCAGAGGATCTTCCATGCTGTGAGCAGTGCCTAGTCACATGTTTCTGAATGGCTATCTGTTCGCTCTGACCTTACACAGAGCAACAGAAAACAGATGTCTTATCATTTTGCCAAGTTTCTTGCTTGCAATTTAGGAACGATTCCACACGCACAGGGAGGTTTTTGTTAATTTCTTTCAGATGATGGTAGAGCACTTTGCATTATGTTGGACTCCTGATCACCTCTTTTTACAGAAATAAATCTTAACAGTTGATCATTCCAATCACTTTTATAAGAGATGCTGTATCTTATAGTCAGCTTGTTAAGTTAGTGCTGAAAGTGCTCTTTAGGAAAAAGAAGGGGTGCTCTGCAAGGGCATTGTTCTGCATCTTTGTATTATTATGTTCTGGGGACACATCTAAAGGCATTTGTTGAGAAAAGACCAATAGAAACTTGATGACTTGCATTGCTAAAAACAAGACTTTCTAGTTCCCTTGGTAATGTAAATACTTACAGTAACCCACAAATTCCCTGATATTGCCCATAATCTGAAAATATTTAGCAATTTCAGTGTCTTTCAGGACATGCTGATAGTTCTGTTAACTGAGGAGAACCCTGTGTGAGATAGCAAGACTTTCAAATTAAGCAGTTTTTCTAAACTGTGTAGAAATTTTATATATATATATATATATTTTCAGTGGTTTATATTTTAATGGTGGCTTGCTGGCCCAAAGTAGGAGACTTTCCACTGACTTTAGTAAATATTTTTGATCATTTCTATAAAATAATGCAAATAATTTCAAGAGATTTAAGATTTCTAAGGTGAAAGAGGCATATACAATTTCATGGATTTTAAGCACAGGAAGAAATGCCTGCCTTTAAAGCACTTAGAATGATTACAGTGTATAGGCAAGGTTTGAGCTGAGATATATTGGAAGGTATTTTCACTGGTTTCACTTTTTTTGCTTAATTCCAGAAGAGGAATTAAAAACTCAGATATCTAAGGAATTTCTTTTGTCTTTTGAAACAGAATCGGAATAACCATGTGAATTAAGCTACGGTGAGGCAGGTTTCACTAAGGAAGGAAGTCACGGAACTTAATGTATTAAACTCCTGCTTTCCAGACAGGCAGAGGCATGAGTTAAAAAGTTTGCCTCTCTCATAACTTCCTGAATTTTTAACTGTTAACCATTTTCCATGCCAAAATCTTGTATAAAAGCAAACATCTGTTTGCACAGTGCCTTTTGTGTAAGATAACATAAAGATGGATGGGGAGTCCTAGCTGTGGTTGCTGTTTGGAAGTCAACTTGGAAATCCAGCATGTTCTAAGGGGAAGGAAGTAACTTGCTGCTTACAATCTCCCAAAATGTACCCAGATAGCTGTTTCAAGGTTTAGTAGTCATGTGGACATGACAAAAGCTGCATGGTGAAGTAAACTGTAAACAGGAGGAGAGGAAGTGTCTTCCACATTAATAGGTATAATTTTTATGCCGCCAAACTGTATAAAGTTCCAAATGCCCTCTAGAAAGAGTTCAGTCTTGTTTTGCATCTAACTTCCAACAGTGGCTGGGGTTGTAAATGAGTACTGTAAATGAGCCCTTTTGAGAATGAATGGCAGTCTCTTTTCTTTTCCTGTAAAGTGAAGAAGTGGATTAAATTAATCTGTCCTGACCTAGTTGAACTTGATGATCCTTATGGGTCCCTTCCAACTTGAGATATTCTGATTCTATGGTTTGTCCTTATAACTGAACTGCTACTGCTCCCCAGGGTGGCCATGGGTTTGCACATGTGGTGCAGATACCACCTGGGTGCACTGTGGAATGTGTTTGTTGGCATTTCCACTATTTTGTTCTGGAAGAAATATAGATGGAAGAAATTTCAACTTGTATTTCAGGATTTCAGTGAGACATCCTCATGTGCTGGCAGCTTTTTTGCTTTTCCTCTCTCTCCCCTGTCTGCCATCTTTACCAGTTCTAGCTATAGATATGTGAAGTGTCTTCAAACTCTGCTTTGTCTGCTGTGGTCTGTATGTTCTGTCCAAAGATCAAAAGCAGAAATAACTGAATCCCTGGGAACATTCAGGCTGTAATAGACTCTGACATGGAGAAAGGGTCAGGAAAGCAGAAGTAAGTCCTTTCCAGTCAGCCATTCAGCATGTACTTGATCAAAACCCAGTAGGTAATAATGCAAAAATGTGGATTGCTTCATGGGCCACAAGTAAAATTTTTCCATCACGAAATGCTTTCTGTTCAGAGAAAGCAATTTCCTTAGAACAATTTCCTCAGATGCACTTCTCTTTTCTCTCTGTTCCTAAGGGATTTGCAATGTGGGTTAGTGGTGAAGTTGCTAATATTCTTTCAAAGTGGAGCATTGCCTTCTCTAACAACAGTGTTACATGATTTTATGGCATGCAGTTTTCTCTGGTAGGCGCATAAGTACAAGAATCTAATGTGCCAGCATGTACAGTGAGTCACAGTAGGTCCTCGTGTCCCTTTTGGCAAGGAAAGCTCATGGTCTCTCATCCCGAATACAGTGCCAGTATAATGTGGAAGTCTGGTAACCTCTAGGCTGCAATAGGAGCCTGAGAGGAGGTGATTGTGCTCTACCCAGTTACCTGAACAGGCTTCTCTGACATTCTGCACTTAACTGAATTTCTTTCTCTGTTGGGTGTTTCTGAATGTAAGCATTTATTTTTTTGCATGTAAATTACATTTTTATTAGTGTGAACAAAATGGAGCCTTATCTTTCCCAGTGTTGGACTATCTAATGAGAAAATTTTTATAATATAATTCATACTTTCTGTTATTGCACAGTAAAAACATTAGCAAATTAGATGAAAATATGCAAAGAGTCTGACTTTCCAGCTTATATGCTGTCTTAGGTTATTTAGGGAAGTTTTAGGATATTTACATGAAATATATTTTACAGCTTAAAATAAAAATAGTAAAAACTTCAACATTTTTCCTTTCAAATACTATTTGGAATTTCAGGAAATCATGCTATAGCTACAAATGCAATTTTGTAATGTTCATGATTGAAACCTCCTATGAAGCTTTTGCTAATAGACCTCATTAAAGAAGGAAGCTAAGCCTACATATCTCAAGTGCAAAGCAAAATTGCCTAATACAGTCAAAGTAACTAACTAGTTCTAAAAATGTGAAAGCTGTTTTTCATCTCACATTCCCCCCTGAGGAAATTTGAACTGAATGTCAAGATTTAACTACTGTAATGTAGGTTTTCCCTCATGGTCGAACACTGCCCAGCAATTAACATTAATGTCAGCTCTGGCATCTCAGTGAATTCATTTTCTTGTCTTCTCTTTCTGCTGATTTTTCTAATTTGAAAAAGAAATCAGGTATCCTAAGATAATTTGAATCCCAAGCTTGTCTGTGCACTGCATAGATTCAGTACTATTTTGGGAGGGGGATGTTTCCACTAAATAACAAAAGAAAAATCATAGACAGTAGTCAAATGCCATTTGTAATGGACTGTAAAGGGGCTTATGAGGGTAACACTTTAGAGTTGGAAAAGTTTATTTTGTAAGTATGTGGGATTTCAGTGTGGCTAAGACTTACAGTCATATCAGTGGCATGGGCATGCACATCAAGAGGATGTAGTGGGAGAACATTTCTTATGGATCCTTTGATGCTCAAATTTCTTCAAAAACTCTTATAGAAAACTTCAAAACGTTAGCCCTTTCGAACTGAATGTGAGGCTTGGGGTAAAAATGCAAACCTGAAGGTTTTTAAGGACAGAATTAGCTTCCCCATTTTTAATTTTCATTAGTTTTTGGAACAGGATAATTTATTTCTCTCCCTAAAAGGTGTGACCTCCCACCCCAGCCCCAATGCCTTTTTTTTTTCCTTTTTTTTCTTTCCTATGGAAAACTAACCCAAACTGAGGTGTGATATCCAAGATAGCAAGATAATAAATTATGCAATATGCTACCAAAGGTACTGAGATATTATTAATGTAAGGGCAGCTTAAGCACAAATTGATGCCTAATCTTCATGAGAAGATATCACCATTCATACAGTACAATCACTATAACAGTTGCTTCAGTTCCAGTAGGCAAGTGTTGTGGTTCTGTTTTTGTTTTCTGTTGTGATTCAAACTTCTTTGTAAGTCATTTAGCCCTCTTGTACAAAATAAAAATATATCGATGACTATGCCAACAAATGCATTTGGACCAACAAACGTGTTAGGACAAGAGACAAGAGACAGAAACTGATGCACAGGAAGTTCCACCTGTATACAAGGAAGAACTTCTTTGCTATGCTGGTGACTGTGCACTGGAACAGACTGCCCAGAAAGGTTGTGGAGTCTTCCTCACTGGAGATATCCAAGAACCATCTGGACACAATCCTGTGCAACATGCTCTAGTATGACCCTACTTGAGCAGGAAGGTTGGACCACATGTGGTCCCTTCCAACCTTACCCTTTCTGTGATTCTATGAAAATTGTATTTGTTTCAGATCATATAAAAAAAGTGAATGTTTGCATCCTGCAGAGACTTAAATCTATACTGGGAGCCACAATGATGACATCAAGGTTTTGCAGAACTTTAAGGGCCAAGTCATATAGATCTGTGTAGATTAAGAATGTATTTCAGCACAGAGCAGGGCCAGTGATTACCAGTATGAGAGAGATGCTCCCGAACCACAACTGGGAAATCTGTAGACAAATACTGGAAATAATCAATTTCAACAAAAATGTTTCTTTGAGATGACATTTCATGGTACATACATAGATCACACACAGTAGATAGCCTAAGGTCAGGGAAATGGCAAAGATGCGACTACATTTGTCTCCTCCCTAATCGCTCATCTCCTGGCTGCCTTCCTCTCTCTTTTTGTGTGTTCCTAGAGAAAGTTTTTGAAAGACTTTTGTATTGTCTGAATGCATAATGTAAAACTTTGGTGAAAACTCAAAAATGTTCATGTGTGGGAGAAGACAGTAGTGTCCCACTCATTTCAGTATCATCCTATTTTTATGGTAGCATTTTGGGAATGTACATACTCTTAAATGCACTGTCTCATTTTTTCCTCATATTATTTTCATATTGGCATTCCAATCTTTTCTCTTTTTAATTTACATATGGTTTTTTTAGCTCTTTCAACCACTCTTGCATTTCCTTGTTTGCTAACTTGTTTTCTCTATCTAATTTTTCCTTTTTTTCTTCTCAGAAAAATCTGAAACATGAAGTTGTAAAATGGACTATAAACTGGTCAATTATTCACCTTTATCTCCACTTAAAAATGTCATTGTCAGCAGTAATAGGAGAAGGGGAACTTTCTCAGGAATGCTGCATGCAGTGGCACAAGATGGAGATCACTGATGCTAGGGAAGAGTAACCTTTAGAAAGGGGCCTGAGAAGTAAAAATCTGCACCAGAAGTTTTATGTAATTGGTGGTTTATTTTATATTCAAAATCTCAGTAGTAACAACAATAAGAATTGTTTCCAATTTTCTTTCAGCAACAAGAACAAGACCCGACAAACTTATACATTTCCAATTTGCCACTTTCAATGGATGAGCAGGAGCTTGAGAACATGCTGAAACCTTTTGGGCAGGTTATCTCCACGAGGATACTGCGGGACTCGAGTGGGACCAGCCGTGGTGTTGGCTTTGCAAGGTGCGTCAGTGGTGTTAGCCATGCTGGCAGCCTTTTTCCTTTTTATAATTGAAAAGGCAGGAATAGGAGGAAAAGGCAGAAATTACTGAAAATATTAAAGTTTTTAAAGAGAAGGGAGATCTAGATGGAGATACCCAGTAGGATTTTGTTAATTCTTCCTGTGGTAAAGCAAATATGGCTGTGTCTCATCTTGCTTAGATGGCTAAATCTGAATCTATTGCTCTTACTGGACAACTATCTAGAATGAGTTCACTCTAAACCACTTCCTCCCCTTCTCTGTACTTCTGCTTTCTCTTCTATCCCTGAACCAGCGAGCAAGAGTTATGCAATGCTTCACAGAGACTTCTCCTGTGACTTTTCTGGCTTTTGAAGTTTGAATCCGAGGCAGGAGACCACAAGGAAGAACCCCTTCTTCCCCACCCCCTGCCTTTTATTTTCTTTCTTTTTCTTCATTAGCTCCTTAGAGAAAATGAACTCACCATTGCCCTTTGAACATCAGCCCTTTGAATTTTCAGGCTCATTAACATGATGTCAACTGGGAAAGAAAATATTTTTATTCACTTCCAGTAAATCTCATCTTAAAATATTTGACTGCTTTGTCAAATATCCCACCCAAATCAACAAGAGAAAGTATTTTCCATAAATTAGTAGATACCCCCCCAAATATTCTGTCCATGTGAGTCTACTTTTTCCCTAGTTAATTCTTTTTTTTTTCTGGGATCTCTTCATCAAAGCCTTTTCTCTGCCTTTCTAATATTTTTTTCTATTTATTACTAAGTCCTGCTTTAAACCTTGTATGACAATCACAATTTAGAGGCTTTAAATTGAAGATTTCTATCGTCAAAAATAGGGACATGCTTTGAGCAAAGAATTGGGATTCTCAAAATATGTTGTAAAATCTCTGTGAAGTCAAATTCCAGTAATTCAGATGTTCAGCCAGTATTACAATAGCTCTGTATTTGAACAAGTAGCAGAATCTAAAATTAGTGCACAGAAAAGAACTGAACAAATTATATCTTGTGATGAAGCCAATATTTTTAGGGTTTGGTTTTCCTGTGAGTTGGCTGTGGGTATTTCACAGCACTGTGATTTTTATTCTTCTCTTTTTTTTGATCTCTTCCCTCCCAACCCCTACTCCTCAGCTTTAATTGCTTATCAAGCTGTCCAGTTTCAAGAAGGTATAACAAAGGAACAAAATAGGATAATATTCATTATCTACGTTTAGAGTTTATCAAATTTTCTTCTGTTTAAATAAATCAACAAATATTTGTAATATTTTTGGTGTAAAATTAAGTGGCATTTCTATTTCATTCATACACTTGTATTTTATGTATAGCTTTCACTTTTTGGTACTATGAAGGGTAGAATCCAGTAACATCCAAGCTAAAATTCAGTAGGCATTTTGAATTCTTTCAGTCTCTTCTCCCTAAACTTGCTTACCAACTCTGCTTTGAATCAGTGGTATGGTAGGAAAATATATTTTTTCTAATATAGCTGGAAGTGTTTTAGAATCACATGCAAAAGTCCAAAAGACTTCTATGTATCCAAAACCTCACTTCTACTGAAGACTTTAAAAGAGATTAATTTTCAAATATTTTCTCAACAGTTTCTGTATTATGCATTATAAGTTTTATATATGCATATATGTGAAGTTATTTTTATATACATATATATATATATAGTATACATAAGTTATTGAATAAACTATTGTGGTTATATCTAATTAGAACTTCTTTCCTTTTGCAAGGTGAACATTTTTATTCTACTGGAACATTTTTGGATAAATATTAATTAAAGTTAAAATTGTCCAAGAAACTTGTAGACATTAAATATAGATTTTAATTTCTTCCCTTTGAGAGAATTTTATTAGATTAATGAGGAGTAATGTATTTATCAAGTCTAGACTTGAGTCTGAAACTAAATTATATTGTTTGTTTTATGAGAGACAAAAAAAATTAGATTTCTTTGATCCAACAATCCAAAACTTCTGAAAATTCTCTAAAAGGTATTTTTGGAATAATGAGGAAAACTTCTTGTTCAGTCTGGCATTTTGCTTGTTGTCTGTAATTACATATTGTCAGCCTGTGCAGAAAGGCTACCAGAATTAAAAACATGCCAAGACTTAGTAATTTTTAGTCCTGTTTCTTTGCTGCTGAGTCCATTGGCCTAATTTGTGGATATGAATTATAGAACTTAATGAAAAAATAAAAAGAAATTGTCTGTTTGACATTACCATATATCATCTTGCAGACAGCTGCAAAATATGTTCATCTTTTAAAATAAATTTTGTTTTACTTGCACATCTCAGTCACCCATTGCAACTTAGTCCAAGCTGAGAGTTAGGACAGACACATCTACACTGCAATGCAAGGATGTAGCTGCAGCTTCCAGAACCACTCCCAGACTGGCAGTAGCTCACCAGTAGCCTGCTCAATCTATTAAGTCTAGATCTAACAGCCTAAATGCACAAACCTGTTCAGGATTTGGATATATTCTCAGTAGCTATCACAGCTATTAGTTCCTGTTTTGAAGGTAACTAGGAGACAATTAAATAGGAGTCAGGTACATCATTTAGTTGAAATGATGTGTATAAGCTGAAAGCTGCAAAGTCAGTTCGGGTCATTCAGTCGGCCATGTTTATATTTGAGTTTATTACTCTTAAAATGTACAGACACTTCAAAATCCTTTATGAAGAGTGGCATTAACCTTTGTTGTGTGCATCATGGACACCAAGGGTTCAGTTATGAGTGACAGTGATTCAGTCCTTCTGCTTCTTTCAAGACAGCAAAGGTACTTTACACTGTAGCTGTCCGAGCTGCCTAATTTCTAAGTAAATAGGAGTACAGTATTTTCAGTTTGGCACTGACTTTGGTCTCAGAGTGCATAAAATGTTAATGAGTTTAGTTTTACCTTTCTGAAGTTATTTGTTCTTAGAAAACATCTTCTCTATTGCTCACACATGGGAAAGCAAGCCACAATAGTGAACTGAGAAAAAGCAAGAAATATGCTTTGAGAAAAAGCAAGAAATACGCTTTAAGAAAAATCACAAACATGGGAATCTGGTTGAGCGTTTAATTTATGTAAATTATTCTTTATTTTCTTAGAATGGAGTCAACAGAAAAATGTGAAGCAGTGATTGCTCATTTTAATGGAAAATTCATAAAGACACCAGCAGGAGTTTCTGGTATGTTGCATATATTTCTAACAAGATGTATGAATGGGTTATTGCTTATGTGCTGGAAGCCTGTTACACTGATTGTTGTATCTGGCTTCTCATTTAGAGGCAGTCTTATTAAACTGTATCTTGTTGGTCGACTATAATAGTGACTTGCTTGGAACACAGTAAATCACTTTTCTGTTGTAAACCTTTTCTAGGAATCTAATGGTGTTCTTTCCTAGCAGAGAGACAAGTAGCTTAAGCTAGCTATGCACAAATTTATATCCCACATAATCCCAGTTGAAGTCAGGAAACGTGTATCAGAACAGAATCTGACTGATTGTCCATGAACAGGGTTTTTTTCAGAGACAAAAAATCGTCTACTTTTGTCATCTGTTGATGATTTTTTCAAAGTATTTTCAAAAATTTATTTAATTATAAAAAAATTAGGATCTGCAGCAGTGCCTGGCAGTATCATTCACTGAGGAGCTGCGACTCTCGAGTCATTGCAGGTTTTGAGGTTCTTCAGGAAGCTGGAAGAAGGTCAACATAGAATGCTGCTTCTAGAAATATCATGTAAGGCAAAATTCAGAGAAAGCTGTGTAGTACGATTTTGTTGTCACACCAAGTTCCTCATCAGTTTGCTTCGTCAGCACTGTTCTTAGAGACAAAATGTATATTCCATAAACACTGAAAAATGAGGAAAGGAAATTCAGAGCTGCAGAGTAAAATAGAAAGAGGACAAGAAAGAAGGAAAGAATATATGCCTGACATTCCAGGCAACTTTCGGTAACCATTTTAATGAGAATCCCAAGTGGGAATTTTACAAATTACACTGTTGATGTGGTCACTGAAACTGCTTTTATCCTGCTGGTGAAATGTTGTCTGTAGCTAGACCCTGTCACCGGGGAGGAGGAAGGTAGCCCTCAGCAGGCAGACAAGAATGCAGCTTGTTTAGTAAAACTACATACATGCCTCGTCCCTGAAAGATTGCACCAGTTTGAGGCAGTCTGTGCTGCAATAAGGATGGAAAGTGCTTCAGAGCACAGGAAACCACTCCCTTCAGCAACACTAATCTAATACAGGATTTGACTTCCCTGGCTGGGTTTTTGCAGACCCTTTGCCTTGGGATTAATTGCTGAGATTATTTAGTTAAAACTTTGTTACAAAGTTTTCTTAAATTTAAGCACTCTGTTACATTTTTTCCTTTGTTACTTTATTATATTTAGTTAAAATGTTACAGCTCCTACGTAGAAACAGACAGTAAAGACGGTAGAAAACTGTAACAGAACCTCCTATTAGTGCTTTTTAGTTTTTTAATTTTTATTTTCACTTGCATTTTCCTCTTCTCAGTGAATGAGCCATGAAGCATGTCATTGCTAGTCATATTCTAGTGGACCATTGCTGAAACTGCACCCTTTTATGATTGGGTTCAACCAGATAGAAATGAAAAGTTGCTGCATAGAATTGTAAGAGCAATTTTTACAGTGTGGAAGAAACATTTACCAGAAAAATGTTAATAATTAGGATCAAGAAATTTTCACAGAACTGTCCATTGTCTGAAAGTGGAAACTAAAGAGGGGTCTCAAGATGTAATCCACTTCACAGACTTTAACTTCTAATGCTTACTTGGCAAAGTAATCTAGGCTCTCTATCTAGAACAGGACAAGAAACACACACCTCCAGAGACTGGTGGTATCGTTGCTGTCAGCTATTCTTGTGATTACGAAGGGTGTCTAGATCAGTCACTCAGATAACTCTAAACGTCTGAAAGTCAGTTAAGTGACATGAGTTTCACCTTTCATAATACTGAAAAAGAGACAAATAATTAATTACATAATGGAGTCATGAGAACACTGTTTTTTAAAGACCCTCGATTTTGTTGCGTGAAGTTTCATTGCTCCTTGCAAAGGTTTTTATGGAGTTCAGATTCTTCCAGGAGTTCTTTACCGCACAGCAAGCACATGTCCAGTAATGCAGTCATATTAGAGAATTCAACTTATGCATAATAATATGCTGCAGTCTGCCAAAAAGTGGGGCAGAGTCATGGTGCAACTGAGATCTTGGACTACCTGCACTGAGAAAAGTGACTGTAGTGGGAAACCTCTTGGACAAAGGTTAGGAAAAGGTTTTGAAATAGATTAGCATCTTTTGGGCTTATGGAGGAGCAAGTTCAAAGACGTGCAAAATAAAATTGTAGAACTGGAACTATGTTTAAATTAAAACCTTGTGTCCTAGAAACTTAGCTAAAATCAGCAAAGGGAGCTGGCTCTAAAAACACTGTTATCAGGATGAAGACAGTAGGAGAGACGGGCCTGTAATGAAATAGGTGTGGGAGGAAGAACATCTGTTCAACAAAAACATGCTTTCATAATGCAGCTTTGTTATTTTAACTAAGTTTGGGTTTAAATGGAAGAATGGGTTAAATGGTTATAGGAAGCATAGATGAAACCTTCTCTGGAGTATGAGAAGACAGAACAGAAAAACCTATAAGAATCTGGGAAAGCCAAGCATAATACAGCATGATCACAAAAGTGTTGACTCTAGAGTTGAGTGAGTGATGATACTGAGCAAGCTAAACCCAGATGTAACAGGCTATTCAGGCTTTATTTAGCTTAATGAAATATATTCAATATTTAGTGTGTCCCTGTTTGTCTTCAGTAAATAACAAGAAGGGTTACCTTAGAGAGCAATTTGAAATGCACTGCAAGTTGGTATAATCCTAGAACTCCTAGAAGTGATATATTAGTTTCACTCTTCGTTGTTGAGGTTTGTACTTTTTGTTGTTGTAATAGTTTGTTATGTTTTATGGACTATGACTTCCTCTCTAGTTCTCTCAGAACTTTAATTTTTATACTTCTCTTCTCAAATGAACATTTATTACATGATTGCTGTAATCTTGAAGTAACTATTGCATTTAGTTCTACTTTTTAAAAGAAACTATTAAAGAACTTAAAGAAGAACTTAAAGAACTATTTTTTCAGTGAATAATATGATATTTAAAGCTTTTCTATTCTCCTGTAAAATGTAAACCTCATGATGTGAATTGCAGGAAACAGACTAGACCAGTAAAAGGAGCCAGGACGCAGTAGATGAGTAGTGAGAGCAGAGCACTGTACTTAGCCTCCTTCCCCTAAAGATGATACAAATGTTCACTGTGTTTATGTTTTTGTGTTGGATCCCTAATGATTGTAGAAATTATCTGCTAGGCAAAGTCATGCAAGGCATCAACTTCCTATCACAGTATCACGTAGCTGGGTGATGATACGTGAGAATAATTATATAAATGATTCTGTAAAGCAGTTGTGCTGTAGAATCCATAAGATGTGTGTAAGTCTATTTGTCTCATATTTAAAATTAAAAATGTAGGAGTTGAAAAGTTGCAAAAGTTTTATGCATGTTCTAAAGGCTTTGGAACCTATTTCTTTATATTTAACATTTCTTTTAATATTTCTTCTCCTGAAAAAGAATGGAGGTGATTTTTAATTTTTTTAATGACTGTAAGGTAGAGAGCATTTTTGCTGAACATCTCATACCATTTTTGCTTCATGAATGGCTGGTTTTGGTGATGATCCAAAAATCATAGATTATCCATGACCAACTCCTCTCTTTCCACTTACGATAAATGTATTGGTCACTCAGATTATGTTTTAGGGAGGAAACTGAGAGTGTGAGAGCCCTGCTCCTGCTCGTACTCTTGACTAGACTAGGAAGAGGTCCACCAGGTATAGTAGACCCTACTGTTTGAAATGATTCTGATCTTGGACATCTTTCTAGTGCAAGGGAGGAGTGCAATTGGAGCCTGGAAGTAGCTATCTTCTGTCAGTCATTTACAAGTGTTTTCTATTTGCTTACCTTTACAAAATATCCAGCACTGAAGATCTCTGTATAGTGAATTTAAGCCACTTGACCCTAAGTTCACATTTCTTAGTTATCTCTCACAGATTCTTTAGAAATAATCTGTGAACCGCAGCCTGAAAACCACTGCTAAAGAGTATCAAGACCTCACCATGCAGGTGTTACTCCTGTTAGTCACGCAGAGGAATGAAAATTTCATTTATTAGATCAAGACCCTGATATTACCTCACCAAGGTTGTGGGTTTGATCCCTGTATGGGCCATTCACTTCAGAGTAGAATTTGATGATCCTTGTGGGTCTCTTCCAACTCAGAATATTTTGTGAAATCTGTGAATTAGAAGCTTATACTGCTCTAACTTCCATAGTTTGCAATTACTTCTTTGTTTTAAGAAGCAACATAGGAATAGAAAAGATACTTCTCAAACTGACTTGAAATATACTTCTGTGGCGAATTATTAAATGTTGTATAAATTATTAAAGCAATAGAACCCTGAGCATTGTGTTTAAGTGGAGACTAGGATAGTGAAAGGTATATATTTAAGTTCTCTTTAAACTTACAAAGCTACCCTGATCTTGGGTTGTATAACTTCTTTTTTAATTCACACAGCCTTTGGCAAAAGTTTCTAACTCTACAGGCTTGCTTTATCATTTAACTGATGTTTTAATGTCAGAATTCATTAAGTCCCATATGCTTTGCACTAGAAAATAAGCAATGAAAGTCAATAAAAGATACAGTTTAATTGAAAACTGACTAAAAGAATAGTATTTTTCAACTATTTTATTGTATTTTTTTGTATCTGAAGGCAAGGTTTATTGAAAAGTTGGTAAAGGGAGCCGTGTAAGTCAAGGGTGTAAATACAAATTCCAACAAAGAACATCAGTTTTGTTCTTGTATTTATAGTATCACCTGCTATGTATTTGGGTAAACACTGAATTAAGAAAGACAGAATTCTAATGTAGAGATGTGAGAAAGTGTGTACAACAAGGAAGAATTTACTCTCTGGACTAATATTGCATTCATATCTCTCTTCTGTAAAAATATTAGCCCTAGAGGAGGATGATTTGGGGCAGGAAGAGGAGGTCAACCCTTTCCACAGCCAAATTTTAAGGCCCCGACCTGCTGTTAAAGAGCAGCAAAGCTCACAGTTACAGTTACAGATTGCCTCCATAGCTGCAGGCATCCACAAATTAGTGAGAGTGTTGGTTTTCATTAGATGTCAGAAGAGTGGGCATGTAAACATGGTGTCTTAGCTGCAAAACCTTAAGTCCATTCTATGTTGTAGTCTTTTACATCAGCTCTCTCTTAGCTGTGAATGCAATACTCTGTCTTTCGGTCTTGCACATGCAGACAAGTCACCGAATGATTAATGATCTGCTTCATCACTGGGCCTGCATAGTTCCCAACAATTAAACAATAAAAATGACTCTCCCTTCCTTCCTGGACTACAGAAGATTGCTTGACTAGTCTGTACAGCTTGTTCGAGTTTTTTGTTCAAATATGTATATCTATTATAAACATGTTCTTATGTGCAAGAGAGAGAATATGTTACATATTGGTGAAAAATATAACAGAAGGTAAGCTGAAGAAATAAACTTCAGATTTAATTTTGGAAAGAGTAAGGACTATGTTCATTCTTTGGTGGGAGGGAGATCAGTAGATCATACTTGGCTCCCACGAAGGTTTATCTCCTTCTCATGACCCTCCATCCGATGATCATCAGTCATTGTGTTGTTGAAGGAATGGACACAGTGGCATTTGGGTCACATGTATGGAAGAGCAGCCAAAAATTGCAGTTAGGCTTTCAATTGGAGCGGTCCCTGCTGTCAGCATTCAGATCTTGAACCAGAATCAGGGAAGGCCAATGCTATAGAGCCTGTTCACAACAGCTGATGGTATTAAATAGATGATCTGCATTGTTTTTCTTAATGTGAATTGGAACATTCACAGCATTTGGCCTCTTTCATGGGTGCAGTGAGGAGCAAGAGAAGGTGGAAGGTCAGAGAAACAAGGGTTCCCATGACCAGATCCATGTTCAGTAAGATGGAGTACTAACTTCTGGTAATCACAAATTAATGCCTTTTTAAGTGTGAGTTTTTTCATTGCTGAAGGTTTTGGATATTACATACGCAAAATCCAATTCATGTGGATAATTCTTATTCCATTTTTTCTTCCTCTTTAAATTTGTCAGGAGAATTTTTACAGTGCCCTATAGAATATGTTTAATCATCTAAAATTTAGCTGTTTTCAGTTATCTACTGACAAATCAAATTTATTCTTAAAATAGGTTTTCATGAACATTTTATTCAACAGTTGGACAGGTTTAGTCTGATTTTTTTAAAAGATCTTTATGTTGAGACAATAATGGGAAATATAAGCACAAATAATACTTTCAGAGAAGTATTTTACAATTCCTTATGGGGATTTTTAGTGAAAGCATAATGCAACATTAAATAAAACATTTGCTACCTGTGAGTGCTATAATACAGAATCACAGGGCTGGAAATGTTTAGGTACTTTCTGGTGTCTTTCTAAGCTGTTCTCATGCCAGTTTCTTTTGATTTCACCCAAAATTTTATAGTGTGTATTTTTGAAGTCACATATGCTCCCCACAAAACTAGATTTTGAAATAACATATAAGTAGTCAAAGATACTTAAGTTGAGGAAGAGCATTTTTTAAAGACAGTTAACTTCAGTATTTGGATCTCCACTCTCTGTTTCTGATGATTTTTTTTTCCTCACTATGTAAAATCAATTAAAATAATTTCATACATGAACCTGACAATTTTATCCATATTGACTACTGTATTCTGAGATTAACTCCTTTTATTTCAACAGAAATGTATGTGTTTAAAATGCTTTGTGCTATGACAAAGTTATTGGGTCATTGGCTTTTATAAAGTAACATCAAAGTGTCCATCAGCGTATGGATATAATACCTTTTTGCCCCAAGCATGCCGAGACAGAAGTCATTCTGCATGATGAAAGACCCCAAAGCAAAACTCAGTTCTGGGAATGCCAAAAATGCCCTCAGAAATGCAGGGTTTGGAAGATAATATTCTCATACTTTGGGGTTTCTATTATTTCCTTGTTCATTTACCCCACCATCCATAGGTGTCCAATACTTTTTCCAGTGTCATTAGCCTAAACTTTTCCTGGTTTATTTTATGATTATAGTCTTTTAATTACCATTCTCTTTAGGATAATGTATTTTTAATTAATTCCATTGTCATGTTTAATATTATAGTCTGACTTTCTTATATTAAAGTTATTTGCCTACTGTATAACAGCACACAGGTAAGAAAGGTGCAGGTCTCTGACCTATATGGTCAATGTTGGAGACGAGACAGGGAACCACACACCAGTTCTGTCTCCCAGTTCATGCCTTTTTTATAGAGAAGGTAGAAGTATAACCAGAGCTAGTGTTTTAGCTATGCCATTCAAAGCCAGGGATGACTTGGCTGTTAAAGCTAGTTTTGTGTCAGAGTTTTGAAAGTCAAAGTCTTTGTGAGATTATGTGTCTGAGGTTTTCAATTACAACCATCTTTTGCAAATGCACACAGGGTGAAGAGACATCAACACTGACTATGGCTATAGTAATAGATTTTGGTGAAAGTTTTTCTTGGGGTTGTTTTTTTTGCAGGTGGCCTTCCCACCCCATGTGTTTACTCTGCATTTGGAAACTTGTATGTTTTCAGGTCCAGCCATGTCTCATGAAGATGTTTCCAAACAGAGAATGACTGGAGGAGTGTCATGGTAAAGCTTAGACAGCTCATGTGTCAGGAATTATTGGCAGAGAAGCACTCACATCCAAGTCATACCAGTGCTTCCACCCTGTGATTAGAGAGGGTGTGGTGTGATGTAGCAGAGCTGTGCTTCAGCCATAGGTACTTGGAAACATGGAAGCTAGTAATAGGGAAAGAAAGAATACTATGCAAACTTTTCTTTTCCACTGCTTCAGTTCTGACATTAAAAGTTGAAGTCATGTTCAGGAATTATATTAGGCAAAATAATAATAACAACAACCAAACCAAAGCAAAGCAAACAAACAAACAGAAAAAAAAAAGTTTGGTGATGCTGTTTCATGACAGTAAGCAAAATCCCAAAAGAACAATATTGAAGAATTTCTAGTTGCACTGTGTGTTCTTTATAGAGCAGAGATTATGTGAGTGGACAGCTGGGACATTTTTTCAGTGTAAGGTGGCAGGAGATAAAGGTGCCCACTCCACTTTGCTGGCTGGAGTAAGTGGAGGTACTGTGCCAGCTCTTCTGGCTATTCTGGATGAGCAGAGCACTTTCAGTTTGGGGACATTACTGAAACCTCCAAGGGTTGGGGAGAATATGTTATAGGCCTTTGGCCAGATTTGTTCTCCACCCTCTTTAGACATACCTCCAAGGAGGCAAAGCTCAGAATTCGGATGACAGTTCTTGTTCATCCCCAGACCAACAGACACATACTCAAGATAAACAGACCATGTTTCTTTCCAACAGGTTTTAGAGCAGTAGTTTAAAATCAAAGATATAAGGCATTCCAGATGTTTGTGTGTGGCAGCTGTCCTTGTGCTATGCAGAACAGATGTTGATGCTGTAGTGTGAGTCTGTGTTATTTAACTGCTGTATTGGGAATATAACTTAAAAACCATACCTCATTTGGAGAGCTGAACACCTGTGTAAAAATGCTACTTCAACTAATTTTTCTTCTTTCTTCTCAGTTCCTGCAGAACCTTTATTGTGCAAGTTTGCTGATGGAGGACAGAAAAAGAGACAGAATCAAAATAAATATATACAGAATGGAAGAGCATGGCACAGAGAAGGCGAGGTGAGACTTGTAAGTCCTCCCTTCAAGCTTTAGTGTGGGTGTGCAATAATGAATACTTATGAAAATGATAGGCATTGAGACTTCTTGGCTTGGGTCTTTGGCATATTAACAATGTGCAACTAACTCTCACCTGACAGTTTGCAACTCTATAAAAAAATATTAAGTGTGTCTTTCTTTAGAGGAAAAAAGGCAAAATGCAAAACACTGAATCCTACCTCATGAAAGTGAATAATAAAATGTCCTTCAAGTTGGTCATATTATAAACTTCAGCTTTCTCATATTATAAAACTACCAGAAACATAACTTTATTTACATGTAGTAAATAATCCTTTGATCTATACAGCGCTCAAATGCACATCACTTTCACAAGATTAACATAGTATACCAGTGCCATGCAGCATTAATTTCTTTTTAGTCAACAGTTGTTTTTAATGTTCAAGATAATATTTTCATAGAGCTGCTGTGGTTAGAGAGCCTAGACACCTCATTTGTATTAGACAGGAAAATTCAAATGTGTCTTCTGAAAAACTGCACTCCCCATTCATATAGTTAATATATTGTAGGCAACACCCTAACATAATCATCTGCATGCCCTGACTCTCAAATGTACACGTGTTCTTTTAGCCAGGTATTTCCCAGGTTACATTTTGTTCCTCATGATGGGAACATGGAAACTTGTATTCATAGTCAATATCGCCAATTCTCTTCATTTCTCTTCACAGTATATAATTACTTCTGTCAATTAACCTTTCCCTAAGTTATGGTAATAAACTATTTCAATACAATTTTTCATTTAAAAATAATACAACTAAAAAAAGAGTAAGAGAAATAATTTATGATCAAAATTAATTTTGTCAACTCTATTTTTTCTACTTTTTTTAAAGGCTGGAATGACACTCACGTATGATCCAACCACAGCTGCTTTACAAAATGGGTATGTTGAATAATGACACAGTAATTCAAAAAAATGTTTGCGTTATGAAAGGTGCAGAGAACTGGCATTTAATAAATATTTCTGCATTTTCTAGATTTTATCCATCACCCTACAGTATTACAGCAAACAGAATGATCACTCAGACATCTATTACGCCATATATTGCTTCTCCAGTTTCCACATACCAGGTTTGTATTTAGAACTTAGGTGAAATGGTTCATTGGAGCTTGTGTTTATTTATCACTTGTTACATCTGGTTTTATGAATTCTCCAATAATGTTTCATTTTAATGAATTGGCCTCTTCGTGCTGTACAGCATGAAAGTGACAGCCTTGAAACCAATAGTGTGTGTGTTTTCAGGAAGCACAGCAATTTAATGAGATGCAGGATGTCTTGCAAAACAAAGTCTCTTAACTTCTGCTGATGGCTAAGGTATTTGTAGCCACTTCTGCATTTTATGTCTGAATTTTCATTTTCTCTCAGTCAAGTTCTTTTAATATCAACAATATATCTTTAAAGTAATTACTCTTTATTTAAAACCTTCTTTATTTAATCAAATTAATTTTCAAAGATATGTTTCCGTGCATTTTGATTTTTTATTTGTTTTGGTGCAGAAAGCCTGACAATAATGAGTTACGCAGTTGTACAAAGATGGGTACAGAAACTTGCTTGACATTAGAGAAGGAAATTTGAGAAAAGATTTCAGAATCATAATTACTTCAGCATTCAAATTCAGCGGTTTTCTGTTAGGAGTAAAGTATTTAATATCCTAGGACAATGTTTCTAAACCAAAGGCTACTTTATTTTGAACAACATATTAAAACATAAATCATTGACATTTTTTGGTTTTAGAGCCCAGCCCAAAACTTTCTGAAGGGGGATTTTGATAGGTGCCATCTTGAGCCCCATAAGGGATATTGATGAACAGTTCAATATACTGGAAATTATATAGAACAGTTTTAATACTTTGATATAAATCTCTTAGAAATGCTCAATTTTAAGGCATCATACATTTCAGTTTACAAGCAACTTGCTTTTAATGCAACTAGTATGGCAGTCTTACATGTAGGCTCTGCAATTACTGCTTGAGATGTGTCAATTATCCTACTGTACACAAAATCATGAGCTATTTTGGCATTTTACTGCTTTACACATAAATGAAGTAAACATCAGTGATTCAGATCATAAATGACCAAAACTAATTAAATTTAGAAAATTCTTACCTCTCTATGTCAGGGGAAGGAAAACTGCCTGTTTGCTCTTTAGTGAGAGTTGTGCTGAGTTTTCTGACTTATTGTGTGTAAGAATGCATTTGGAAGGCTATGTAAAGGGTATATAGAAGGCTAACAGAGGCACTGTGGGCCATTTCCTCAGTTTTCTCTTGCAGAATTTTTCATTTAGCCTTCCATTCCAGGTGAGAAGAATGAGGAAGAATTATCTAATATTAGTTTGGAGATCTAATGCCTTCTTGCGTGAGCGAACTGTTGTGTAGGAATTAAAAGTGTTCTCCAGTGCAAAGGGCAGCTGGATTATTTTTATATTAATTTCTGAGGTAACTTATGCAACACAATGTTTGCTCTCAGCAGACAGTACTAGTACTGTATTTTTCAGTATATTGAATCATTCTGCTTGGTACAGCAGATCTCAGAAATTGCAGTAAGTTCTTACCCAGAAAAAGATTCCAGTAAAATTAGCTGCTACCCTTTATTAAAATATAAATTATTTATCCATATAAGACTCTGATATTCAGAATCCAAGCAAAAGCTGTGAGTTGGCATGGAAACATACTATTTAGGAATACAGTATTGTTTTCTGGGTTTATTGAGATAGGCAGACCACAATCCATTATGTTTCCAGAAATGTAGTTAGCAGTATTTCAATATACATAGCATGCTTAAATTATTGTGGATGGAGTTATGAATATCATTATGTTAGAAGTGCCACAGTAATTGGAATTGAAAATTAAATTGAAGTATTCTGTACTGTGGAGGAAGGAGGTTCTTGGCCAGAAGAGTTTCACAATTTGAGTATTAGTCACATCATTACTGATTACTCTCACTGAAACCTGCAGCATTCCGTCTTCTACAGGTTGTATCACACAAGCATGATTTATTTTTTTTTTTCTTTGAGGCATGGTATAACCTGCTCCTAGATTTATTCTTATTAAAGGTAAACAAGTTTAATAAAGTTTTAGCTAGTGTTTGTTTCTGCAACTCCTGTATACCCAAATGACTATACTAAGCCAGTTACTACGATAGTGTGAGTAAATTAGCCAAAGTTTTAGTCAGGGTGTACCAGTATTTTTGCCATTAAGATTTTGCCTGAGGAAAGGGAGTGTTCCAGTCTTTTCCATTCCATTTTTGAACTCCTGTTTGCTCTTTTCCTGATTAGAAAAGAGAAAAAAACTACTCTGATTTGAAAATCAGTACCAAAAGGAGGCAAGAAATATTTCCATCCTCCAGAAAATACCTCATCTGGATTGTTTTCAAAACTGTGTGTCTACCTGTCCTGTTCACAGGACTCTGGGAATGAATGGTTGAGGTGTTAACAGGGCTTTAAGCGTCCAGCAGCAGTGGTGAGTCAGTGTGCAGTGCAAGTCAGAATCCTGCCTTATCCTACACACCTATAGCAGGTGTGGAAGAAACATTTTTCTTACTTTTAATATTTCTTGCAGCACATTTTTTCAAAGAGCTGTTGCAACCAGGTCTTTTTAACTAGGATAACAGTATAACCTATTAGTTTACCTTTTTCCTTTGCTATGCAAAGTTAGGCATGCTACCACAATTGAAGTATTTGGGTGATCACTGGTTTTGGAGAGAAAATGCTTGTTGCAAGAGAGTAGGAATGCTCATCAGATCCTTCTTTTCTTCCTGTGCTTTGGGAATAACATACTGCAGTATCTTGGAGAAGAACAGTTCTCCTAATTCTTCTCTTATTCCCAGAACAAGATTATGGCAGAATTCCTGATTTCTTTTTCACTTGTGAAAATACAATAATTTATTTTATTCTGATCACACTAGAAGGCAAATGATGTTATACCATCTGAGATCCCAATTACTTTTCCACAAAGGAATTTTGAAGACATGGTACCTCCTTTTTCAACATAGCAGAAATCTATCAATCATCTATTTGAATCCTTTCGGTGTACTTGATAAAGTTTCTGAAACCTGCACTAAAAACATAGTATATTTTTCTGCAAGGTGTATGTGGTATATTGTCTCCAAATCTTGTGTCTGATTTACAGGTACAATGAATCCATTTTTTATAGAAATCAGTGTTGTTCCACAGAGTGACTAATTGGATTAAAAAGGTCAATAAATAAGGGAGAGGGCTTGCTAAGATGATTTATTAAATTTTTACTATAACTCAGTTGGAGTATTCATGAAAAGGATTAATAAAATGAAAAATGAAATACCAATTTTGTTCTAGGTTCAGAGTCCTTCTTGGATGCAGCCTCAACCATATATAATGCAGCACCCAGTAAGTTTTTATTCTTCTCCATTGTTGTGTTACTCATGATATAAATACTTTACATACTTTAAACAACAGGAAGTAGGTCTATTCCTGCCAAGTTACTTTTAGATTTGACAATTACATCGTGACCAAATCATGGATCAAAATGAAAGGTGAAATAAAGGTAGTAAACCTGAATTGGGGCCTCATTTTATCAGGTAAAATAAAAAAAGCTACCTTCAGACTATCAAGGTGATGAGGACCATTAGAGTTACCACATCAGAAAGAGGAAAATTTGGTGGGTTTTTTGTTTGTTTGGGATTTTTTGTTGGGTTTTTCTTTGTTTGTTTTGTTTTGTGGTTGTTTTGTTTGTTTATTGTATTTTTACTTTAAAAACACTTTGCAAATATCAACGTTATACAACCTGTTTACCCTTCAGGAGCTGAAATTAAAGACCCAATGTTTTAGAATGGGTCTACCATAGTTCAGACTGGATAATTTGTGAAAGACAGACAGATGTAGTGATATATATGACATTATGGGCACTCAGTTGAGAAAACCTGCATAGCCTGTTCTGGCTTCACCACTCAGGAGTAATGCTAATCTCCCTACACTTTTGTCTGTACTAGACTGTCAGGCATTCTAATCTATACTTTCCCGTGATATTTTGCTTCTTATCTATGTCATTTGCCAATTAAGTACCATTATATCTGACACTTACTAAGTTTCTGAGATGAGCGTTACTAGTAATACCAGGCACTTTAATATATGCACTCCAGTAGTTAACAAACACGTCTGTTTCCAGATATAGAAAGGACATGGTCTTGACTTTAATTAACCTCTCCATGCAGATTATAGAATGTAAGTCTACTTGGCAGAACATTTTCTTCTTGGGCATGCAGAAAAGGCGATGCTGAACCAGAACACCCTCTCACACACTTAATTGTTGTATTTATGGGTTTTGATGTTAAATACACACACAACAGGTTTTAACTTCCCTCTCTATCAACACAGATTTGCATAAAAAACATATTGCAAATCATGCTGGGAAAGACACAAGTTGATATGTTATAATGCTATAAGGTATATTAGTTGCACAGGTACACACAATGAGATTTCAAGTTGAAAATAAAGATCTAGATTCTTGACTGGAGGTGAGTTTTGGCCCATGTGAAGACAGGTGCTGTCTTGTTCATTTGCTTTACAGAGAAGTCTGCAGTCCACAGACAGGAAATTCTTTCAGTATTTGATGTGCCTATGACTCATTTCATCTACACCGATCACATGGTTGTTTTTCCAACTGTATTCTATACTTCTTTTTATTTTCTTTTTTATTATTATTTTCTTTTAAGGATTAGTTATTAATTCAAAATATTGGCTTTCAGTACACCGCAATTATTTCTGTTAATTTTGAGCCTCCGTGAATTTTAATCAACACCTTCTGCAAGCATAAGTCAGGCAAAGTATTTGGAAATGTGTTTTTGTGGAACATGATTGGTAAAATGAAATTTCTTGATAATCCTGTCTCAGTTAACTGTGAAAACCTTACGAGTGTGCCCTCCATATTTAGAAATCTTGAGTGTTCAAAAATTCAATGTATAATTTTTATGAAGCTAGCGAAATGGTGCAGAAGTGATAGAAATGTCATCATAGCAGCTAGTATTTAGACAAAAAATCAGCATTGCTAACTCACTGTTAAAATCTGTGTGCTAATGAACCCAGCCACTAAGTAGGGCAGCTGTTTTGTGTGTGAACATCACGTGTGATGGGTAGAATTCTCCCATCACAAATGTTACTCCAAAGCCCTTGTTCCTAAATACGAGATAGAAGTCTCTTCCTAAAGCATGAAATTCCAAAGCTTAAGCTAAGTGAAACTGTACCTGGTAATGTGTGCATATTTTTGCTTTCAAGTTGGCATCTGGTTAAACTCATATTTTACAAAGCATTTTCAGCAGGTCTCTCAAGTGCATTGCACATCAGTTGCATGTATAATGGGAAGTCAATGACTGTCTTACCCCATTACCAAACTGCAAAGCACAGATGCTCGAGTAGAATATTTAGAATGCCTCAGATTTGCTTTTCTGAGTCAGTGCCTGGGATTAAGGATAGTTCTTGTGGTATATCCCCTCGGAAGGACAGTCCATACTAAGACTATCAAATAAAAAATGAAATTAAAATGTGAGTGTTGCAACCATTTCTTTCCATCTCTGTTTTAACAGGGTGCTGTACTGACTCCCTCCATGGACCACACCATGTCACTACAGCCTGCATCAATGATAAGCCCTCTGACGCAGCAGATGAGTCATCTTTCATTAGGCAGTACTGGAACAGTATGTAGCAATTTCATACAAAATAGAACTTACACAAGCAGAAAATACTGTATGTAGATCACAGTATGCCTGTGCAGCTTGCATATAGAAAAAATTAATCCTTTTAAGTCATCTTTTATCCAATAAACTGCTAAGAACTGTCTCCGTTTTTAAATAATACTTAGCAGTTTTTATTGAGTCTATTAGCTGATCAGAAATTGGAAATGAGTAAATAAAAATAGATCAAAGCTAATGAAAGGAGCCCGGGAGGTAACTTCAGAGTTGCATCAAAAAAATTAAAATAGTTGGTTTTACTCTTCGTATTCCTTTCCTCAACTCTGATCTCCTGAAGTGTGGAACAGAAAGTAAACCAGAAGAAGAGATGCAGGCTAGCTTCTAAACTGCAAGACCTTTCTTTTCTGAGCAGATTAAAAAAAGAAAATGATTGGGACTAACAAAGAAGGAAAAGTCCTTTACATGGTCTTTGAAGTCTAAATTTGAATTTTCTCAAAATAGATATGTGAGTTTTCTGGAAAG
This sequence comes from Manacus vitellinus, assembly GCF_001715985.3. Taxonomy (NCBI): domain Eukaryota; kingdom Metazoa; phylum Chordata; class Aves; order Passeriformes; family Pipridae; genus Manacus; species Manacus vitellinus. The sequence goes on along the minus strand of NW_021939632.1, from coordinate 9,945,419 downwards.
CCTGTTGATTTCAGACACAAAAGTCTTTCTCTCATGTATGTTGCTTTAGGGAAACAGTCAATATCTATTAAACAATATCATGATAAGTATTTTGAATACTCATAAATTTACACTGGGCTTTAACTCAATGTAATGGACTCTGTCTTTCTAGTACATGCCAGCCACAACAGCTATGCAAGGAGCCTACATCCCCCAATACACACATGTCCAGACAGCAGCAGTTCCTGTTGAGGTCAGTATATTCTATCAAAGAGCAGAGATAAGAAATATGATTATGATTTTTTTTTTTTTGGCCAGGAAAATTAACGCTTAAAGGCAAATACTGTTACTGTAAATGTACCGTGAATGCAATTTATATTAAAACTATAAAATATCATTATTCTCAACTAATAGCTAGTATTATAACAAGGAATGACCTGTACTTATAGCAGTACAGTACTTGGAGCAGTCTTCTCTATGAGCATAGCTCAGGCAAACCTTTTGTTTTGTGAAACCTAACTCCAGTAGGAACAAGACAGGTAGTGTATTGTATTTTTGATCTTTCATTTAGTTTACCTGTGAGAAAAATTCTCTACCAACAGACCATGATTGTAATTTTTTGCAGAGAATCCTGATTGACCCTGGCAACTCAGGTTTCTGTGCATAATTGTGTAATAAACCCCTCCATTGAAGAAGCTTATTAGTCTAGTTGGAGAGCATAACTAAATGGTAGACCATAGTTTGTCTACTATTTTGACTTACCTTACACCCTTTCATAGGTCAGTACTCCTTTACAGGAGCTAGACAAGATGCACTGCAGCTCTTGTATCCAGAATGAGTGCTAGACAGTCTCTTATAGAACCTCTAAAAAAGATACATTTCATTTCAAAACCTATTTGTCCAGAAATTCCAGAAGTTGTGTGGATCAGTTTGGTTCATCTGCCCATATTGATCAGAGAAGTACCTTTAGTAATTAACTCTGGCTGCCAAAGCACTCTCAGCTGAATTATTCCATGATTTCTGGGCGGTCTGGGTGCAAAGCCCCATCTACAATTCTTTGTGTTGCCTGGTGCCAATCACATCACAGTACTCATAGTGATGGCGTTTGTATATGTGGCAAGTAGATCTCATTCTTCTCGCTGCCCCTCAAAAAGAAAGGGACAGAATGTTCTTTTGCATTTCCAGATAGAAAATATTCAAGCAGTTATTTGCTCTCTCTCAGTGTATTTATTTCTATAATGTCAAAAGTTTCAGGATTTTTTTTTTAATTATCATCAAAGCAGCTGAGGAAATACAGGGTTTGCATGATCATTTTATTTCTCTTGTTTGCTGAAATGTAAATCAATGTAAAGTTAACACCTCAGATTTGTAATACCTCAGTTGAGGAATGCTAGGAAGGTTTTAGATGTGAACACTGTTAATTGCAGAAGTCACGTTGAAATGCAGATTGCTGGTAATGATACCTGATTTTGTGTCTCATGGCTCATCTTCCTTTTTATTTGCAGGAAGCCAGTGGTCAACAACAGGTTACAGTAGAGACATCCAGTGACCATTCTCCATATACGTATCAGCAAAATAAATAACCGTGAGGTAGGGGCTCATCCTGTCTCATGAAAGATGTAATTCAAAGATACTTTATTTCATAACTTACAGTACTCTGTATTGAACTCTTTTTTTATTGTCATATAAATAGTCCTGATGATAATATCTGGGGACAAGAAGTGAAATTAGTTTGAACTTAGCCAGAGTCAGAAGCCAGGGAAGGAAACATGGGATCCAGAAATGAGTTAATAAATTATGAGTAATATTGTTTTAATAATTTCTATATAGCATAACTGGATTATGTTGGATTTTAATTTGTTCATTTTAGCAGCATGTTGTATACAGAATAACAAGAAATTAGTGCAAAAATATGAGAATCAAAATGCTAAAGGGAACTGTATTGAAAGACATGCTCTAGTTCTGTGGTACATATAAGGTTAGAAGCAGCTTTGCAACTGATTTACAGACCACAGGCAGGGAGGTTGTCTGGTAGAAATCCTTGCTGACCTTTTCTCCTGAAGACTTCTCTGCTCATTCTTTTTTCTAGGAAAAAGCAGTTTTGTCCAGAATTTTGTCAATTAATTTTTAATCCATGTCCTTGTTTGGTTCTAATTCCAGAGTTTTGCTTTCCTACTCCAGGTTTCCTCTAGTTTTGCTTGCATGACCTTTTTTCTCTTTCTGTAGATTTCCGTCCTGAAAATGTTGCTTGCACTAATCATTTCCTTTTCCATGATCCATGTTTTAAAATTCTGGAATTTTCTTCTTTTTTAACTCATCTTTTTTTTTTTTTTTAGTGCTTTTTAAGCTGGGCAACTCGACTAAATAATTTTTTACATCACATTCTCTAAGACCTCACACTGAAAAATTCCATTCAGCTGCAATTATGTGCTAGAGGCTGTCTTAGAAGGGTTTTCCTACAGCCCTCATGGCATTTGTTAGATACTGAAAAATCGTAATCAGTTATGTGCTATAGTTGTGTGATATTCTCTCTAAAATATATTGATCCAAGAGAACATTAGGCATTACCTTTGATTCTGCAGGTCAGCTGTGCTATTTGACAACATTGCTCTCATCCCCATAGTTGGCATAACAGCTTCTTATATGTAAAGATAGAAACAAACCAATGGGGAAACTTGGCAAATTCAACAGATGGCCCAGCCTGCATAGCACAGCATATGACCTGTGTTATTCCTGTACTCTGGCCAAATGCTGGCATCTAGAGAAAGCCCACATCCTTGATTTGCTTCCAGGACAGGCAGTAAGCAAAGCCACAGACTCTTCTCGTTATCCATCTCCTAGTGCTAAAATCATGACTCCTGCACGTTTCCCATGCCAAGGCAGTTGCCTGGTGTTAACCGCTTTTCAAGGAATTATTTGTTTTGCCTTAAGTCTTCCCTCTGGGCATGTAAAACCTCCTTACCAATAGAGATCTGTGGTAGACAGTGAGGCGTATTCCTGCATGTCATATCCTCATCCTGCCTCTCTCTCCCAGCCTGTCAGTATCTTTCCCATAGACTGAGACCAGGCAGGAGGAGCAGCCTTAAGTCTCCTGAAAGGATGAGCTGTGTTGCCATCTGAGACACATTTTATATTGATGACTCTGTGTAGAATTCCAAACTCTGTGAGCAACTCTGTGTGTTTGCTGTAAGTCAGTTCTTCACGTCTTATTCTTCAGAGAAGCACTGTTACCTGTATTTGTATGCAACAGAAGCCAGTGAAATCTGTGACAGCAGTGGCTACAGCAGTGGGCACGTAGGGAAGGTTAATATTACTCAGGTGATTTCAGCCTCAGAGTATGGCATTTGGTATTTCTGTCCCTGGAACATGCTGGTACTTGTCTTGTTTCAGACAGGTGAAGGGGAGGGATTTGACCGATATTTTGTGCCCTAAATACAGGGAACACTGCGGTCTCTTGATTGTTGTAGCTTTGTTACTCTTGTCAAACTGAAACTTCTTTCTAAATGCACATGCAGCACTTTTGGGAATGTCCTATTTAAAGTCAATATACATATTCCCATAAATGAGGGGTAAATGACAACTAGCGCATTTGCACAAGTGGATGCAGTCAATCAAAAATACACAGCACCTTTCCTTTGGCAGCTACATTTAATAACTTCATAGCTTCTTTTCAAAAAGTTGCTCCTATGTGAAAAATAGTCAAACGGACTTGAAAAAACACCCCCATTTTATATGCACCTATTAGTGTACAAGCCTTAAAATACCATACTTTGCCTTGCCTTGAGAAATTAAAAAATTGTCTAAACTTTTTTGTCATTAACTGGCAATATAAGCCAATACAGTACATGGCAATATAAGCCAATACAGTACACTGAGAAGTCTGCCTTCAAATTTGATGAGCCCTGAATTGCTGTTCAGTATTGCCATCATGGAGGCACAGTAGCTATCTCTGAGTTAGCTGTTGTACGCAGCCTCCCTGGGGCTGCACTGAAAGAAAGCTGTGTTCCTTTTCCAGAGATCAAAAGCCTTGGAGATGCCACAGGAGTAGCATACTCAACCACTTTTGGTCAATTAAAAGGAAATAACAATAACAAAACAAAAAAGAAGGGAAGAGCTTTGAGTGCAGCCTCACAGATCCCCAGTGGGAACTCTGCATGCTGAGCAGTTATTAGAGAAAGAGGGGGAAATACAGAACAGGCTGTGTCCTGGCAGAGAGCCTTTTCCTGGGAAGGGCCGAGAACCTGGAGTGCCGCCTATGTTACTTCTCAGGTCTATACTCAGATTCACTTAGTCTTCTCTCAGCTGTCTAAAATAGGAAATTATTTAGTTTGGTGGACAGCTACATTAGAAAAAAGGCGTGTGATTGTAATTCCACTCTAGCTCTGACCTTTCTGTGTTACAGATGTCCAGTGTTGACCTGGCCTGGAGAAGGGTGCAAAGGCTGAAACAATCATGGATTTTACTGATCAATTGTGCTTTAGGAATTATTGACAGTTTTGCACAGGTTCTTGAAAATGTTATTTATAATGAAATCAACTAAAACTATTTTTGCTATAAGTTCTATAAGGTGCATAAGAAAAACCTTAAATTCATCTAGTAGCTGTTCCCATGAACAGGTTTATTTTAGTAAAAAAAAAATTTTTATCAAGTGTTATGACGCAAAAAAAAATATTCAAATTTCTGGGTATGCACAGATGACCACGAAGACTTATTCACGTGCATGACAGAATTTGTGTTTTGGGTTATTTTTATTTTGTTTGTTTCTTTTTTCTTTTTTCTTTTTCTTTTTTTTTTGTATGAAATGGATTTTCTGAAGTTTAAAATAGTAAAACATCTAATATGATGTTCTGTGCTTGCAGTGTGTGAGTGTTGCTTTAGTGCAGTGTTGCAGTTACAGTGTCTGGTCTTTTAGCTTTCTGTTTTTCTTTTAATGTAGTGTGAAGTGTCTTATCCTTTTCTATAAATTCCAATTTGCCTTAAATCTTTCAATGCTGTAGCTGTTTCAGTAAGTAGTCCAAACTAATGGTGTAGAACGCTTTGACCAAATGAGCTGGTCTATTATGCCTTGTAAAACAGCAGCATAGGGCTTTTAAAGGTAGTCAATAAAAATTGCTGAAAATTTGGCTTTTTTAATGTGTAGTAAGTGTTTTTAATGATTTTTTCACATAATATGTAAGGTAGTGAAATGCAAGAGGGGAAAAAATGTTTTGTGTGAAACACATTTTCTGACTGGGGAAATTTTAATAGTATAAATTGTTTGTAAGGCCATATGCCAATAGTTCCCTCTGGTAGTTTGAATGATTTAGGAACTCTGCTGTATGATGCAATGTAAAATCTTTTTTTGCCTTTTTTCAGAAACTAACTTGATGTTCTAGTTTTAGCATAGGTAGAATAGGGAGTTTGGGGTGGAGATATCACCGAATGTTTTTGTCCTTCCTTTATACTAATGATAGTGCTTTAGGATGAGGATTGTGCTGAGACTTAGCAAACAGAAAAGTTGCTATTACAGCAAAATGGCAAAAGCTAAAGGACTCGTTTTTCAAACATACGCTGAGATCTAAGTAGAAGCATAATTGATTGGGTACTAGCTCTCTATAGTAGGTAAATAAAAATAAAAAGACTTGGCACTTTTAAAAGGTAACTTTACCAAAGAACAAAGAGCCAGTAACCAATAATTCTGATTTGTCTCAGCATTGCGTCTTCTGTACTCTTTATTTTTGCCGGACCAGTTTGCGGTTAGGAGAATGTGCCTTTTTTGTACATTTGCATTTAGGTTTTATAATTTTAATTGATGTATGGACACAAAAGCATGAAGGAAGACTTGGATCCAAGCAGTGCCACACTTTACATCATCACTACAAGTGTTAAGTGTAAAGAAAACCAATTTTGAAACTATGAAATTCCTGATTCATAAATACACAGTTATTTGTACTTCACATATTAAATAATTCACTGCTACTAAAGCTCTTTATTACAATTGCATATGTTTTAAATCGAATGATAAATTAAGTTGTCTTCCAAAACTGTGTACTTCTCTGGTCAGCTGTATATGATCAGTTATCTACCTCAAAGTTTATTTCCTTTTGTATTGGGACAGGTTGCTGGCCCTCCCTGTTTCCACAGACCAAATCATCCTAGCTCAGGAGCTAGGGCTAAGCAGTTGTTTCTTTCAAGTATTTTTTAGTTTTTAAATTTTGTGTGAGTATTGGAGTATAGATGTCGGTGACATTTCATAGTTTCAAAAGTAAATTGCTGCTCTGAGAAGTGTAGATTCTAGTGAAATGCATAGTCATAAGAGATGTGTTTTTGTTTTTTCTTTTTTTAAAAAGTTGTGGTATTATTGGTTCTATGCTCCCTGGAATATTACTGCTTTGTAAAAGTCCAGACTTCCTGCAGCACCTTGCCTGTATTTGGTAACTTTCCAAACCTGGATCTCTCACTAGTTGCTATTTTTGCGTTAATTAAAACTGCAGTATGATAGCTGTGTTAGAGGGAAGAAGAGTTGCTGCCAGAAATGTCTGAACTAAGTGCCATACTCATTGTCTGGGTAAGATTTGGGAAATTTAACCTCTGTACATAAAGAAATAATCAGTTACTTAAACATCACATAGTAGACAGCCATTAAATTATAAAAAAATTAATTTATGAAGAAAGACCTTTTGTACAGATTGAAAAAAAAAAGATTTTCATAGAGATATCTATATGATCAAGAGAGTTAATTTTTTATTTTTGTTTTACTAGTGCCACAAACTTGCCAGTGGTAAATTATTTGTCCGGTTCAAGATAACTCTGTAGTTTTGTTTCCTAGGACTTGTTGTTAAACGCCAAAAGACATTTTTGAACTGTAAATTTGATTAGATTGTTAGCTTTTTTCTGTTTTATTTCTTTGAAAACTTTTGAATAAAAAATATCAAAAAAAATGAAAATGTTTCGTCTTTTTCCTTCGGTCCTTCCTTTACTGGGGGAAAACCCCAACAGGTTATGGTAAAACCTTCACGTTTATTTTGAAATCTTTGAAGTTGCTTTCTGCTTTACCGTCTAGGTTTTTCCCTCCTCTGTCTTCCATTAAAATCAAATTTTAACTCTTTCATATCAACTACAAAGTCACTCTTTTAGGCAAAACAGGAAAAGATGTATGAAAAGTATATGATGAAATGTGTGATCTGAATGCAAAAATTCTGTTGTTCTCTGTGTCAGCCCACATGGAGAGTTGTATGTAACCAGGCTTGCATGCTGTAGTTGTAAATGCTAGCCATTTTTCTAGAAGTAAAGGTGGAAATGGAGGGTCACTTTGGTAGCTCATAGTATCAGACTGCTTCCTACAAGTGCTTATTTTCCCTACATGTGCTGGCGTTGGCTGGCATACCCGGTTCTGGAGAGCAGAGGTGATACTTCACTGGAATGCAAAATGATCCCTAGTGTTGCCTTCCAGCTGCAATCTTTAAGCACTTTATTTCTTTAAAGATAATCTCTAATTTTATTATCCTTTTGGCAAGATCACTACTGCTGATGGCACGTATCCGATAGAGGACTGCTCTGCCCAAAGTAAGGCTTCGGAAAGCAAGAGAGGAAAATTCAAACTATTGTGTCTCCTCAGCCAAATGCTTTACCAATTACATGGTCTCGATGTGGCTCTGTATTGATGTGTATGGCAGGAGAGGGACTCTAACCTAGCTTTGGGTGCCCAAGAGTGCACCCAGTGGCAGACAACAGTGGCTGGGTGATCCAGTGGGCTCCTGCACCTTGCTATGGGTGCTGGAGCAGCAAAAGGGAGGCTCGCTCATCCCAGGCTGCGCTGCTCTGGAGAACCCTCTCTCTCTTGGGAGATGGTCCTTTATACATACCCGGCTTTGAGGTATCCCAAGGACTCCATCAGCCCTGTGGTGGGCCAGGCAGCCTGCTGGGGATGTCAGGTGGGGGCATGTTGCAGGCAGTGTGCGGCTCAAGCTTTCAGTCACACAATACTAGCACAAGATACTGAGGATAAATGTGTTTCCAGTGGAGCTAGCACCTAGAGGTTGGGAAACTTGGTTTACAGTAGCTTATGCAATGAAGACATCCTCAGCAATTATTACTAATGGAGAGAAAAAAAATCACACTCTGCTACTAAGTACTCGACTCCTGTAACTGAAAAAAATACCATTTAACCATTTTGGAGTCATTTAAATATTGGCCCAGTATGTTGCCTGTCTAAAATGGAATGCATAAGAAGATTAATACAGAAAACTTAAAGAGGGTTTTGTTAATTATTCATGTTTATCACCATACTGAATTAATCTCAGATCAATAAGCAGTCTTTTTGAATTAAGTATGAATGCTACCTCACAAAAGCTGTATGAAAATAGACTCGGTGCAGGATGGAAACAGTTTTTGATCTTTGTTTGCTTTTGTAATTATCCCTATGATAAACTTAGCTCTCTCACTATAATTGATAAGAATGAATGCTTTCAGATTAGTACCTTTTGCCTGATATAATAAGGTTGTGTGTATTATTTCTATCAGGCAATCTGCATTAATGTAGTATCTTTATATAATATGCTTTTATTGCATATAATAAAACTCATATTTATTACCAACTACCTCATTCAAACATTGACTCCATCCTCTTGCATACAACCTGTTTTGAACCCTACTCGCAAACCTGCTGTTAATAAATTCTTTTACCTGTTAACAAATACAGATAAGCATTATATTCATGTAGGGTAATTGTGTACCAAAACAAATGCTATGTGTAAGATCAGTGCACTGACCTTGTTGTTTGTTGGTTGTTACTGATTAGAAAGTAGCCTTTCTTTAGGCACTGAACATAATCTTTTATTTTTCTTCATTTTCTAAATTAAGTGCTCTGGGCAGGTGCAAGACAAGTAGTATAAGAAAGTACTGTTGAGCAACTGAGACCTGCTAATGACTGTTTGCATATATTGGGCTAGAATAGTTGTAGAGTAAGTCGGAGTAGTCTAAAGCACTTTCCTGGTACTCTGTGTTAGTTTTCATGGGGAAAAAAAAATTATTAGAAAGTGCTGTTTTGCTCTCCCCTTCTAACTTTAATTTATGCCATGATACCTCTACCATACCAGAAAAACCGAAGATTTACTACAACTGTGTCACCTTAATTTGCATAGAACCATCATATCAGAGCTGCATTTTATGTGCCAGAATATTTATATAGGTTTGTGCTCCTACTCTTCCTGTGCACACTTCACTGCACTTGTTTCTTTTGCTGTGATCAACCCCTCCAAAATTATTTGCAAATTTCCACATGTGTTGGAATAAGATACTTAATCCTATCCTGTCCAGCAGTGTCTTATTGTGAAAACCAATGTATTACTTGGTGGCATTTAAGATATGTGTGCTGTTACCTTCCAAACTCTTGCCACATTGACATAGTCTTTCTACTGTGAAAGATCATCTGTATCATTCTCCAGCCAACAAATTCTGGCATTGATTAACCCAAACAAATCTGAGGCTTTTGGCTTTCGGTCTTGGTCCATTAATTCTATCCAGAATAGGGGTTAGGATATACAAAACCTATTCTGTTTGGCAACTTCTCCTCCCGCAACTGAGAAAAGCCAAGCTGATGTCAGAACAGCAAAGATTTACAGTGCAGTGACCAGAGGGAGAGTGTAAAAGCCTGCATGTGGAGTGAGTCAGTCTTTCCTTTACAGGACAACTCTAACCACATCTACCATCTGAGAAATCTGTGCAGCTCATTTCTGTAGTAAAGGAAAAATATCAAGGAAAAATACTACTGGATTTTTTTCCTTGTCCAAGAAGAAAGGCTAGATTCTCCACAGACAAGCTGTAACTGTTTAGCTTATCTTGCCTTTTACAACAGTTTCCCCTCCCTCCATGCTTACATCAGTGGTGTTCTGAATTCTGCTGTGTTATATTGGTGTCCCTTCACCTGAATAAACTAACCTCTTTTGACAGCTTCCCTGGGATAGAAAGAGATTTTTGGGGAACTTAAGGAATGAAGGTATGTGGCACCCTGAAGACTTCCCACATGCACACTACAGGTGTTCAGGTCAACCTGCTCATACAGCTTTCTAAGTAGCATTATTGTTTTGGAGCTGAGCATACAAGTGTTACCAAGGGGAAAGGTGCTTGGAAAATGGTTTCTGCACATGAACTCTGCTGATTTAAAGAAGTCATCTGCAGCAGGAATTTTCCTAAGTATTTTCACCACCTGAAATTCACACACAGGGCTGACAGTTTTTAAGCAACATCTGTGAAGCACTTGAAAGTAATGGAATAAAACAATGATTTAAAAGTAGGCCAAGAGAAAATTTGCTAGTAAATTCAATGTTTTGGTAAATAATTTTAGTTTTTTGCAAGTACAAATAGAACATTACTTTTCCTTTTTGTGCTTCAGCCTTTCTCCAATGGGAAAGAATTACACACTAATGAGAAAATACTCTGCTAATTTTTTTTGCCTTCCAGTGAATATTAAAAAAAATGAAGATGTATTTGTACTGATATCTTTAGCCAGTCTGAAAGGTAATCTCTAAGCAGTATGTACATAACTAGGTGCATGAAGCAGTTATTTATTGACCAGCTCACAGCAAAGAAAGGATTTCACAAGCCATTAGGCTGAACATGATTCTGCTCACCAAGCAAGGTACTAGCAGTGGCTTTGCTGGCCAGGCAGACATTGGGCAGGAGGGGAAGGGTCAGTCCCTGCAGCTCCCTGGAGCAGACCCTCAGCATTGCCACATTTCTGTCCTCTCTCAAGCTCCATCAGTGCCCCTGACACTGATGACTTGTCCCAACAAACTGACCTGATGCTTCCTGACTAGCCTTGCTCTTCCTTTAGATTTTATACCCTTTCCATGTTGCTGCTTTCCCTCCTGAGCCCTTGAGGTACTGACAATCCTGTCCTAATAGCTCTACCTTGGTGCATAGTTTTACCTTTCCTGTTTCCCCAGGCTTTCTTACAGCATTTTTCCAGCACTCTGAGCAAGGATACTCAGCTGGGCTGGATCAAGTTGGGCCCTCATGCACAGGGAACCTTGGCCCTGGGAGAGGGGAGGGAGGCATACAGCAGGGTCTGCAGCAAGGGGTGACATATTCCAGGTCTTCCTCATGTCAAGAAAACATTCAAGTGCAGTTGGAGGAGCGAGTGTTCAAAGAGCTGCAAGTGTTGCTGTCTTTGCCAGAACAGAATGAAAGCTAGATTTCAGACAGCTTTAAGAAAGACCAGTGCAGCTAGATAGAATGAAATGCTCCAGAAGTTCCCAGCTGTGTGTACCATAGGTTCGTGACCTCCTTCAGCCCTGCCCTGCTCACTTTCCACAGTTCAACAAGTTCCAGCTGCTGGTAGGCAGTGGGTTCTAATGTGAGTGGGAAGGAGGCAGCTCATCAACAACTCACAGGCTTCACACAGCAAAAAGCCCTTTTGTCACTTGTGCACTCAAGCAAGTCACTGCACCCTGATCTCCTGAGCTGCAGAAGTTATGGAATAAAGCAAGCAGTAGGTATGTAAGCTTGTGTACAAGAGTGGAAACACTTTGGAGTTTAAGTTGTTTCTAGGTAAACTGTTTTTGAGAGTGGTCTAGCTCTGTCTTGACTCAGTGTCGTTACCCTCTATTCTAGGGTGAATTTTGTACTGAAGTGTTGAAAATTGAGATTTCACTTATTAAAAAAAATGAATTAAGTAGTTACAGGAATTCCTCTCCTAAAAATATTTTGCAGATGAAACTAAGTCAATTGTCTCTGGGAAAACAATTCAGGACGAACCATACCATTGCGTGTATTACAGTAAGCATATGCACAGCTCATCTCTTCCAGATGGGGATCATCTGATCGGCCCTGCAATGTGCAGTGCTACCCTGTTTTAAGGCTGCAATTAATTTTCTAAGCGATGTTGTGCTGCATCAGGAAACACAACGATTGGACCTGCCCTTTTATAATTGTACTCACAAGGTGAGTGAGGGGTGCAGAGCCCTGGGCTCAGAGGGGCACTCTGTGCTGGCTGGGACTCGGGCTCTCTCTGCTGCTGCTGCTGATCTTACCCACGAGGTCAAATAACGAGCTCTCGTGATGCAGCCGCCAGAGGGCCTCTTCAGCGTAAGTGGAAATAATCAGAAAAGGTAAACACCCATTCATAGTATGTCATTGTGGTGCATTTATAGTTACCTGTTATTAAAAGCAAAACCTTATCCTGCCTTTGCATAGTACAGTGCAAGTGCTCACATTTTTCATAATATGTTTTTACTCATCAGTGAGATAACAATAGGATTGTCTTTATCGGACGAAAATAAAAACTGTCATTTTCTTTTGATTAATGAAATGTGTAAGGATGTCTTCACTGCACAGCAGACAAGGGGAAAAAAAGGAGAAATAAAAGAATCTAATAAAAACCACAATGTTACCAAAACCACAAATGCTCCAGGCAGAGTCAGGGAGAATTGACAAGTAACTTGTGTGGGACAGATGAACACAAGAGGAACCAAATAGCAAGGCAATTCTGGAAAAGTCAAGCAGGCTGCAAACAGTCAACAGAGGCCAGAGTTATAAACCTTTTCCTCATTAACTCAAAGCCTCTCTATTTCCATGTTTTCTTGGGAGAATCCTTTTTATTATTATTATGTCTTCATAAGAGTCAAGACAATTGAAAATATATTCATTCAAAACACAGTGTAAAAGGAACAAATACCTTTTCAGGATATAAATAAATCTCTGAAAATAAATTAGTATCTTGGGGGCTAGATGAAAAATCTGTACTACAACACAAAACTATGCAAAGTATTTAGAGTAATATAGAAAAGGCAGCTCATTTGTGCAAAGTTCATTCAAGAAAACCTTACAGTGATCATTAAAGACAACTTCTTGCTCCGCAAGTCAATATCCAAATTACTAATACAGATGCAACAGGTGGGAGGAGAGACCCACAGAAATTGTTATTTTTTCTGCTTTTCTCTGTCTGTAGTACAGCTTGAATATAATTAATAAATTAACCATAACCCACAGAGCATATTAGCGCTTCAAGTCGCAGAAACTTTTTGCATCATCCCTTTTGGCCAAAGAGAATCATCTTGCCAATGTATTTCAGACTGTTGTGTTCACCTCTTGTTCTGCTGGACACTCAGCCTTGGACTGCATCACGAGTGCCTCAGGCCCGGCCAGCAGCTCTGACCTGCACAGCCTTGCTCTTAGATGTGAACTACAAAAAGCATTTGTTAATCTCTGACAGGGATTTTGTGACTCTTCAAAGTAATTAGATGATTCACTTCTGGACCAGGCCAGATTGCTGTATCAGGCACAATAAAAGACCCAAAGAGCAACCAGAACAAGTAGGAGAGTTCATAGACAGTCATGAATAAAAATACTGTAAGTCTGGAAATAAAGTATTTCTCTGTTTTCCACATGCCCTAGCCTTAGGCTAAGCAGTGCACAGACAAAGACTTGAATTTCTTGAAAAACATCTGATGCAGGCATGTGTTTGCAGTTTTTGAGTATTGCTTTGTATGTTGAATGAGGGCTGGGGAGAAAAATACACTTTTTTTTTTTTTTTCCAGTTTCAGACCTGAAATCTTTCCTCCTCTGTGTGTGGTTGGTTTTTTTGTGGTTTTTTGTTGGTTTTTTTCTTTGCAGTCTCAAGTACTTGTGATTATCCTCTTTTGGCATCCAGCTCAATGTCAGCATGACTATGTTTGTCACAGGTTTTGTATGCTGCTGCAAGCAGGACTCAAATTAGGATTGGTGTGACCAAAGGACAATAGCTCTGCCAACAAGACAGACTTTTTTTGATCTAACTAGCAGATGCTCTGCTAGCGTCTCTCACTTTTTTGCCTCTCTCTTGCCTAAAGGACTGAAACCAGCCTGTCAGTGTGATTGTACTCACGGGAGCTACAACTGTTTGCACAAGATCTCAGTCTAGCCTAATACCTACTTTAATAACTGCTTCCAACAGCTACTTGTGAAGACTCTGGTGGTAAACTTCATTCAATTATCGTAGCTTTAAAGTGGAGATTTTTCCAGAAATGGCTACTCCTTTTATAGAGGCTACTTTGCACTCTAGTGTATTATTTTAGATAATAACAAATTGTTCCTGCATATATATCCCTGGTCATCAATCACTTGCAAGAATAATGTTGCAGGTGGGGGAGGCTAAAAAGAGCCCCTGCTGTGGTTCAAACCTTGAATTCCATTTTTTTTCCCCTTCCCTGTTACTTGACAGTAGTTTTGGAAGAAGAAGAAACTAACAGACATGTTAAAGACCTGGCATAGAATATTGGACCAGCTTTTCAGGTGTCACTGAGGGGCAGCAGGTCCAGAGGTGTCTCTCCAGTCCAGACTTAAGAAGATCTTAACTAGCTTTAGCTTTTCAAGCAAGCCTGAAGGCTACTGACTGCCAGTCATCCTGACAAGGTGATGACTGATGGGGACAGTTATCTCCCTCCCCTAACTTACTGTCTGTCATGGCGATTGAAAAGGAAATACAAACATTCTTCCCTAAGGAAACAGGTTGGCAAAGGGGTTTGGGTCTGTTAAAGCTTTAGTGTTAATGAATTTTCATATTATCAAAATATCGAAAAGTTGTTCCAATGAAGAGCAGGTTCAAGCCCATATTGTCTGCCCTGCTTTCCTATTTAATTCATGTTCTCATGTTGAAAAATTCACTCTATAGCCAACCTGTAACACCACAGGGGTAAACTGCAGCACTGCCATTAGCTATGAAGGGAGAAAGATACAGTTTTTTGTTGTCCACTTCATAAAGGAACAGCTTTTCAAAGTGTAACTAGTTAAGCCCTGTAGGATGAGTTTAAAAGTAGCAGATTTCAGTGATTTAACTTGTTTCTATCTCTTTCAGAATGCTGTTTTTAGTTCATAGGCAAAATTGAGCTACATCTGACTGGTTGGTATTCCTTATCACCGTTATCCAGCTTCCTGTCATTAAAGCTAATGCTTACAGAGGTGCCCTGCATCTCTGATGGATTGATTTTTGCACCCATAGAATTATAAAACTTAATTTTCAGACCTGCTGCATGCCCACAGCGCAAAGGTCAATTTGTGATGCATCTTCACTGCTGAATTTTAAAACCCCAAGTGCCTTCAAGTTGAAATTTTTACTTAGTTCACACCTTTTAGTGAACACGCTTTAGTGTAGATGGGTGCATGGATCTCAGCAAAAGTTCCTGAAAGGAAAGGATAAAGGGAAAGGAGTCACCACCACTGAACTAGAATGCTCTTTATGGTGACCAAGAAGCAACAGACTATAATCTAAGAGCTACTGTGAAAAGCTACATGACTAATCTGTATTTTCATTGTGTGACTGGTGGCAGGAAGGAAGATGTAGCACAACAGTCAATTTATTGGAAGAACAGTGTAGTCATTCATCAGGGCATTATTCTGAAATAATTTAAATGACAGTAGAGCAGCCCACTCTTGACTTAAGAAATCACAAGTCATTCAAATTCTGTATCTAATAATGAAATCGTTCCACTGACTTAGTGGTTGGCATAAATTACATGTAGCTAATATGTTCCTGTTGCAGACCCTGAGGACTCTTTGTTTATGCTAAATGTGAATGTATTCTAGCACATGAATTACTATCCTCCTGCTTGCTTCTTGGGCGCCTCCAGAATAAGTAATACGTTGGCATAACTTTGCCATTTGTCAGCCAGCAGTCTGGTAGCACATTTGCTCGTCAATCTAATTTTAACCTTTTCTCATACAAGCACTTGGTATTTCATGTAAATCAACCAGACAGTCTGTCATTCAATAGGATACTATCTTCATAGTCTTCTAAACTACGTGCTCCATTGTATGCATTCATATTAAGTAGCAGTGGAAAAGTAAAACTAATATATTATTTCTGGTTTCTTAATACCAGAGTGCCAGGAGTCTCTTTATTACCACAACAGAGACAAATGATATGTCTAGCAGAGGTTCTGGACATTGGGCCTGGTAATACATTCAACACTTTCTGAATTGAAAGGTTTGTCCTGAGTGGTAAGTAGTGCAGTGCATGGTTAAAGGCTTCAGAGCATATATTCTAGGTCTGTTTCTATTATCACTTTAATTTGCAGCTAATAATGTTAAAAAGTACATTCAACTGATGAATTGGAAAAAAAATTTTCCCCGTGGTTCCAACGAGTTTCTTGATCAAATATGATGCTGGCTGCAAAAGAGAACATAATTCATTCTGAAATATGGATAAGTTTGTCAATGCTCATTTATTTTTATAATTTGTATAAATAACATGGAAGGTTTAATGGTATATCCTTTACTGTGTAAGGTTTTTCAGAAATTGATTTGGGTGTGAAAATAATATGTTTGAAGTTTAGATGCTTTGTTAGGGTTGCTGTAACTATGCATCACTTTAATGTCTTTGCTTTTTAAACATGAATTAAGGCCAGTGTTCATTTATGCAGTGTAATAAATAACAGTAATAAATAAATAAGACTCATTCTGGCTTATTCAGATATTTTACTGCTTTATGAATGTTTTAAAAAAGCAATTGTAAAGTTGTAATAAAATGATCTGTGGTGTTGCTAAGAACTCAGTCTCACAAGACACATGTAACCATTCATTGCATAGTATAATAGTTGCCTGTTTTATTAATTATGGAAATCATATTTTGATATAAATTTTCCTTATTGATACTTTGAGATTATTAACCCTACATTACATTTTATTCCACCCAGGCTTATGAGTGATAAAATAGAACTCATATATTTGCTACTAAATTCTGTTCTGAACAGTAATTTCTGACACTTTACTTGGTCTGGGGCAGACCCTGAATGATGCCTGATTTCTCCCCAGCACAGTGCTCAGCAGTCCCCTTTCCAGACAGCAGAAGCAAAGCTCATTTGCTCCTGTAGTATCACAAAGTCCCTCCTTGGTCCATACGGTCTTCTGCTGCAGTTTGCTAACAGATTGCATCATGCTCTGAGTCCAGCCCCGTTGCCATGCCCCTTTTCTAGCAACTCCTGTGCAGAATTTACCTCTGTTGCTGTGGAACTAATTCGTCTGTGTCGGGTTTCTGGGTATGAGTTGTATCTAAGGATATTTGTACAATTTCTACCATGAAGTTCTGTTTCTGCATAAGGTAGCAGGGTAATAGAAGTAATAACATATAAACTGATTCCACCACTACCTCCAGCCCCTTTTATATCTACACATCAAGTAAAGGCAATATTTGTCCATCATGATGTAAAGTGGTGTGACTTAACTTAGCACTAATTTGACCCAAAGATTTAACCACAGATCAAGTAAAAATTTTCAAAAACACAGACCTGAGGTATTTGGACACCTTGAATAAATATATATCAGAAGATTCTGTCCCGTAAAATATTCAGGTACTTCTATCACTTAAGTTTGCATAGCAGGGATATAAAGGGGTTTATCCTCCCTGCTCTGATAAAGTTCTTACACAGGATTTTTTTTGGCTTCTGTATCTAGAGGTTTTATGCCAGGCAGCTGCAGTTTTTGCTCTCAGGGATGTACCTAGGCAAATTCAATATGGTCAGTGAGGTGGATTGTCATAAGCAATGATAGCGTTTGATTTCACTGAGCCTGTCAAAAATAATTCTACATGTAATTTCTTCATTGCATGTTCAAACCTCTGGTTTACCGCCACTGTTCTTGCAGCTGGGAGTTTTACCTAGTTCAGGGAAGTGTATGTTGCCAAAAAATGCTAGTTCTGAAGAAAAGCAGTGAATTTCTGGGGATTAAGGGGGTTTGCATTTTATTCCAGGAAAAATATTTTCTGGTTTTACTTATTGTTTGTGCATTAAGGCACCTGTATTTGTGTTTAACAAACATCCTCTTTCACTTCAAATTTTCCATGACTCTTGATCCTTAGGGATTACTGAAGAAATAAATCAATCAACGGGATCAAAATTACGAGATTACATGTGAGATGAATCAAGCCTTATATCTTTATTTAAAAAGGTAATTAATGTTTTAATTCTGTGCCTGTATGAAGAAAAGAAAAAAAAAAGTTAATGACTTGCTACCACTGCAGACAACTTGGGTAATATTTTTCCCTGGAATACATATCTAAGTACAAATTCAGTTCTAGTTGTTAGCAATATATTCCTCCTGGTATCAAAGCAAAAATCCAGTCATGGTTATTGGAAGGTGTGTGGAAGGCAAACACAGTATGGAAGCGCTTGGTCTCCCTCTTTTCATGTGATATTTGTATTAAGTAGAGAGGTTTTATTGCCACCTATTATTAGCAAGTCATTCTGTAGCCATTTAAATTCCATTTTTAAAGGTCCATAATAGAATTCCCTAGTGTGTCACAGACCTAGTGCCACATTGATGGTAAAAGCTCAGGAAAATCATCTTTCTGATTGATATTATATAAATACCTATAAATGCATATCAGCACCTGGTGCATGGGGCTGGGCTGCTGGATTTGTGAGAGGGCGGAGGAGATCTCTGGTGCTGCTGATGTGCTGGGTCTCACCTGCTGCCCTCAGGACAGCTCAGTCCCCCTTGCCTCAGCTCAGCCTCCCTTTGCCTTGTGCTCCTCAGCTGCCACAAGTGGCTTGGGCTTTTGGCACATTGGGGAATTGCTGCTCAGTAACCCATGCACCGGACACAATTTGCCAAGGCAATTTATGTCTCACTGTACCTGACTGTCAGACAAAAATGGGGAGGGCAGAGAAGTGCTGCCCACCCCACATGGCTCCTGGCTGGAGAAGCACAGTGGGCTTTCTTGCGGTATCCATGGTTTTTTGGTGCTTCTGGCCTCCTAATCAACTGCCAATTTACAACTTCAGGCTCTAATTAGCTTTCAGGGACATATCAGTGAAAAGCCATCATATGGGTTTATAGGGGGGCCACAAATGTTACTTCTCCTTCAGAGCAAAATTTGTGCTGTGATAGTTTTTCCATCCAATTCTAAGGGATTCTTCTCTTACAATGTAGCCTATTTCTTCTACTCTGACCTTACTGCTTCACTCATTAATTCCATTTTGGGTCCATGCCTGGCTCCCTGAAGCTCTTCTGATTGTCATTTGTTCCCCTTCTCCCTCTGCTTTGAAACACCTCTGCCGCTTGGATGCTTCTGTGGGAAAATTGCCTTCCACCACTGTCCTTTCACACCCCAGCACAGGCTGGACTAAACACAGAGCCATCTCTGACCCAAGGCAACTTTCTGTCAAAAAGCAAACACAGTCATGAGTGACACTGACATTAAAGAAGTAACCTCCAGCAGTCTCCAGGGTTTGTCTCCCTGGGCTCTGCTCTCCAAACATGGTCCTCACTGAGTGCCACATTGCAGCTCAACTGGCCCCATCTGAGAGGGGCTCAGGACAGGGACAGGCTGAGCAGAGCTCAAGTGGTGCAGAGCTTCATGGGGGTGCACTGCAGCACCCTCCATCACCCAGCCTGCGAGGGACCCCGCAGCTGCTGCAGGAACTGTGCCACCAGCTCTCAGGTGGGAGTCACCCGTAAGCGCAAGGTGGGCGAAGTTTGCTAAGGGGCTTCATGTCTTTGTAGGTGGGTGGGGGAGAGGACAGTACAGGGTGTTTGTTCCCTGGCAGCACACCCCACATGCCTTCAAACACGGGGAGAGTCAGCACAGGGGATCGTTGCCTCTCCACCTATGTGCATCAGCCCAAAGGGCTGACAAGGCAGAGTGTAACACGAGCTGGTTGTTATCTTCCTACTTGAGTCTTGCAGAGATTAGGTGGTGGCTTTAT
Source organism: Manacus vitellinus (assembly GCF_001715985.3). Taxonomy (NCBI): domain Eukaryota; kingdom Metazoa; phylum Chordata; class Aves; order Passeriformes; family Pipridae; genus Manacus; species Manacus vitellinus. The sequence goes on along the minus strand of NW_021939632.1, from coordinate 9,925,782 downwards.
TTATTGCTGTAGGTAGAGGGAAAAGTGGCAGTTCTGGTGGTAAGGGGTCTTCAACTGGAACCCGTGAGGCCTGCACTGGTCTCCTCTGCCCCTGTATCAGGGCAGCCTGGACATGGGGAAGGGGCCAGTGGGCTGCTGAGCCCACTGTGCCACTGCAGGGTGTCCCAGGCACTGCAGCTTCCAGCCTCACTCCAAGTAATGTGATTTTCCTGCCTCTTCACAAGTTTTTCTAATCCTTCACTAGGAGCATTCCTAACCCTACATTAGATCCTTATTTCATCTCTACCTGCTTTGAACATGTTTTTCCTTTTCTTACAGTGCTTCCCCAGCTCCTCATCTCCTGCACAGGGAAATGATGTGTACACTGGGATGCTTCTGTTCTTTATGCCTGGCTTCCCACCGAGTACCTTAGAAGAAATGTTACAGCTGTTTGCTGTTCTGATTCACAACCCAGCTGGCACTGATGCTTCCTTGTGCATTCCCTAAGGTAATTCTGCCTCCCTGCCTTTCTGGTTTTGTCTGGGGCTTGTCTGGGATCCCTCTGTTCTTTATCCCAAACTAATTGTATTCTGCTGCTCAGATTAAAGAACCTAGTTATATGTCTGTTAAGATGAAACTGCAGTGCAGTTTATGGGGAAGAATCTCCTTTGGGAAGTGTGAAAGCAGGTGCACAAGAGGCGGAAGCACTGCATTACAGAAAGAGGGGCGATTAGGATTATAAGAGATACAAAACTTCAACATTATTCTTTAAAATAATGGATTCATTATTCCAGTGACAATGTCTTGTGTGTCCCTGTGCTAAGAGGGCTTTTATTTCTTCCCTCTGGAATGGAGAAAGAAAGTGGTTGCTTAAATCGCTATTGACATACAGCACGTGAATTCCAGTTTTGATTTTATGAACAGCCTCTATCATCCTGTCTTGTCTGGACAGCCTCATACTCATGGTACTGTCACCATTCTTATAAATAGCCTGCTTGGTTATGAAGGACTACTAGTGTTTCTTCTGGGAAGAACAGGACTTTCAATTAATGGCATTTTAGGCCAGTTTTTGTCAAACTTTCTATAGGAGACAGGGTTTGGAGAGTAGAAAGCTGCTAAAGAAAGCTAGTAATCAAAGTATTAATGTTTGAAACACAGACACTCGGCAAGCCTGGAGAATCCACAGAGAAAAATGAAGCTAGAAGGAGGAGGATGGTGGTGTGCTTTTAAAAAGGAGGCTTGGCTTCAGGGCTGACAAGCAGCAAGGCAGCTGCCACACGGAGAAAGACGGATCCAGCAGAAAGCTGGGCTGCAGCGCAAGAATGGCTGTGATGTTGGCAAGTCTGCTCTGCACCCGAAAAATGCACAAGTGCACTGGGGAACAGCAGGTAAGGCAATGTGCTTTTCTGTAAACTTTTGGGGCAAAGTAGGAAGTACCTGTGTATAGAAAACCTTGTGTTTCAGCTCTCAGCTCTTTAGCTGTTGTAAGATCTTTTGAGCGTGGAGGGCACTGGCGGGCAAACAAACAATACCCTCTAAGTTAGTTCGGCAGGGAGGGATGTGTTTAATCTTGTGAAGGGAGTGGGGATCCCTGTTTTTATGGGTACGGGTCATTTGGGCTGTGTGACCCTGTTCTATGAGTAAATACATTGCAGACACCTAAGAGAGCACACATCCTGCTGGCCATGCAGTGAGGGAAGTTCTATTGCACACAGTGCGAGAAGTCAAACACAGGGCAGATTTGCATGGCAGGTAACAAGGCTTGGTGGGTGTCTTCTTTTGACTATTAAAAGTAACAAATGCCAAGACTTTTGGGTTTTTTTCTTACAATTAGCAACTGATCTGGAATTCAGATCCCATCTCCCACAGTCTGGGTAGTTTCCAAGGGTGCATTGAATCGACAGCAACACCCTTTGTGCAGAGTGAGTCTGTACACAAGAAGAGAGCCCTGCCAAAAGAAAAGAAATACAGCATTGCATTCAGGGATGTGACTAACTTCTTCTGAACAGAGAGGAAAGGACCATGCTTGCCAGTTATCTCTTCTGTGCATTTCCTCAGTTGTGGCTGGGGCCATCTGATGAGTGTTTCCCTTTCGCTCCCAGCGCGTCGCAGTCTGTCTGCTGTCAGCAGCTAATGAAGTCACTCGCAAGATGCCATTCCCTGGGGAAAAGCAGGGCTATGAATAGACCTGTTACTTGCATCTCTGGTTGCAGTGCTCTCAGAGCTTCTTTTGCTGTGCCACCGCTTCTGATGATTGTGCCACTTATGAACAATGGTCTTTCACTCTTGAGCTACTGCTATTCCTGATGCCAAAAACCAGTCCTCTTCCTTCTAGTAGAGCTGCATGGAGCTCAGTGAGTGCTTCTGTGCCGGCCCCAGTGACAGGCACAGGTTCTGAGGTACCACACACTTACCAAAAATGTGCAAAAAGTGAATGAGTAATCTTATTGTAGCAAGAGCTTTCAATAATAGTCTGCAGTGAATGTCAGATGCTTCATCAATGCACATCCCACAATAAGGAGGAAAAAAAATTTTTTTCTGAGAGCAAAATTTTTCCATGGTACTGAAATAGAAAAGCAAATGGTTAATCTGATGAGACCACCATCTCTTTCCCCATCTGAGCTTACATGTCTAGGTATCATCAAGCTTGTGTTTAGAAGGAGTTGTGTGTTGGTCTAGACAGAGGTGAGCTATAAAAAAAGCAAAATCAGCAAAAACAAAGACAGATAAAGGATGATGAATCATGATGACATATTGTTCAAAGTATGTAAGAACATGTAAATACTTATCATGATGTGTAGGGCATAGAGTCATTGTTAGTAGCAGTAAAGTCAAGGACTATTCAGTGCACTTTAGTGACTGAGTTTGTGTTTGAGATTAAATCTAAAATAACCTTACAGATTATCTTTGTAAGAAAATTTAGCTAACAAGGTTATAAATGGTGAAAAAGAGAAAAACTAATTAAAGTAGCATTCAATTTTAACATGATCTGTTCTCTCTTCAGGAGATATAGGGGGAAGCTTTCTTAAAAGCTTTTGTTTTATATACAGTATATTATTTTTTACCAGACTTGATGGTTTTAACAGTCTCTCCCCAAATCAAGTTGTCAAAGTTTTAATTCTCAGAAAGCTAGGGTAAAGTCTTCAACAAAACACAAATGTAGATTTTTCTGCATCGTGATCCAAATGTCTGAACCATTCCTACATGAGCAGAGTTACAGTTGTTGTCTCATATGAACCTTTGTTCAGATGCCTCATCCTCCTGCTTATATAAAAACAAAACAAAAGCCCCTTATTACTCATAATTTTCATATTAATTCTGGTTGGCTGAATAAGTTTGAGTGATTCATGACCTATGTTCAAATTTAACACAGCCTTCAATGTGTTCAGCCTGACATGTGGTGTCTTACAATATTGATATATCTCATCGACCTAGCAATCTGCATCAGGTTGCTGAAGCATGCCTTGAAGGGAAAATGATACAGTAGTCCTGATCTACTCCTCTGTCAAAGCTTTGATTAAACATTCAAGCTATCAGAGTGAAGGAGCTTGGGGATGCATGAGATGCCTGTCCTGTCATTAACAATATTTCTTTTTGAAAGTTTAGGAAGATAGGAATATGCCTCTTAAATCAGATGTCTGTCCCCTGGTCAGCATCTGAATGGCATTCTCTGGTACCCTACATAAAAGAAAACACAAATGAATTCATCTGATTTTCCTGGACAGTTACTCAGCACTTTTTCCCAGTAGCACCCAAAGCAGACGAGTAAGTTCGGTAGAGCAGAGCTGGAGGAGTGCTGCTCTGGCAGCAGTTCTCATCCTTTTCCTAGGCTACAGAGTTGCAAATCCAGGGATAGGTTTCTCCTTTAGGGTTTGTCTCCCACTGCTGGCACCCAGACAGCCTGAAGGCTGATGAGGCAATCCTCGGGTAGACCTTGGTCCAAATGAGGTTTCATTTAGTGCTGCCCCTGAAATGAGGCTCTGACAGACTACCTAGGAATGGCACTTGTATGATAAAGATCCCTGGCTGTGTCTGCTGAGGTGTCTTATTAGGGTCACGGAGAGATTGTTTTTTCTTCCCTTAGCAGAACAGTCTAGGGATAGGACTGCAAATGCTGTCATTTCTCTCCAGGACAGAAAACTTACTTGGAATGATGAACCTTGTTATCTCTAGAAGATACTTCTTGCTTCCTTGAGTGCCATGCTAGCAGCAATTAATCTCATCCAACAGCAAAGGATGTTAAAGCTACAGCCAATACCTACAATGGTTTTTAAAAATCAACTTCAGCAAGCTTTACTCCCTCTCTGACCCTTTCCTGGCTTCCACATCTCCTGTGCTTGGCTGTCCTCCACCCAGGCTTTCAGGCTCAGATTTGGAAATCCCTTGCTCCTGACAGTGGACCGTTATTTTTCTGGCAATATTTACCTGCTGTCCTTGTGAAACAGAATCAAGCCTCTGTGATGCCTGTGCTGTTATTCAGAGTATTAATAGACATTATAAACAAAAGAGATTGTCAGATTTCTGCTACAAGAGCTGCACTCAGGAATTTCTTCAGCCAGGAAGGCTGTCCAGATTGGAGCTTGTGATGCCCTGAACCTAGACTGGTTCTGGTTGTAAGAGTGGAGCAATTAGTTTCAAGGAACAATCTTCCTCAAGCATCACTATAACAACAGAAGAAGCACAGTACCAAGTTCATAAAGAAAACTATACACTATGGAGACTATGAACTTAGAAAAATGTAAACAAAAGGCCAAGTCTTGAAAGATTCATTAACATGGAAGTTCAGAAGCATGAGCTAAATCAAACTGTCCTTGCTCAATCCACAAGCATAGCAAATAAACATAAGAAGGGATTTTTGAAGCAGCAGGGGAAGAAAAAAAAATACTCCTATAAAAGTGGTGAGGATGAATCAGGTGGTAAAACATGAGAACATAAACATCAGTTCAGAATGAAGGAAAAATAGGCTTTATTACTCCACATGAGAAAGCTGATGATGAAGGAGACCTAGCAAAAATGAATGATTTTATCAGTAATATGACTGCACAGACATTGTGGATAGTTGTGTGTCTGAATAAATAACTGCAATGGTTTTGTTTGCTTCTCTGTATGTTTAAAACCATAAATATTGATCAACTTTCACAATGAGGTAGAAAATGCTGACATCATGAGAACGTAAAAAATATGCACTTTCCACAAGACATTATTAGCATATTCAGGCCACTGCTGACACTATCTATTAGATAATCTTACCTGAAATGGTTACCGTGATTTTTGACTTGTAGGTCGTGTACCCATCCTGTCTAATCTTCAGGTTAACATGACACAGGCAGAAGAAGGAATTTCTGTTTTTCCTACATTCAAGAAAGTTCACACACTACAGAGCCAGAGAGGAACTTGCCTAGCTTTGTAGTACAGAAAGAAAGGTGTACTCTGTAGCAGTAAGCATCTGATATCCCCAAGTTAGGAACAAGTTTGTTCTTGACTGTGTCTACAGAAAGTGCAGTGAGGCACCTCCTGTGTGTCAGCCCAAGCCCTGTGTCTGCTGTTTCCCGGAGGTTTGCTTATCTCCTTATCCATGACTTGGCACAGTCGCTGGGAGCAACCATAGCACCACTGTTTGACCTGTTTAAATTTTTCCTTGGCTTCTCCTGTTCCTCTCAGCTGCAGAGCACAGCTATCACTTTCTGATGTAAAAGGGCATTCAGATGCCTCTTTCAAATAAATGTTAACTCATTAACCTCTTTACCCTTATGTGTATTTCCCATAGAGTTTTAAAATTTTGTAGTGACCCTATGGTAGTTAGACACTCAAACACCTCTCCTGATTAAGGTGGGCAGGGTCTTGCTCTAATTGAGAGAGTCTCATCCACCAGATCAGTATCTTACTGTAAACCAAAAGCAAAAATAATGTTGGAAAGAATCACAGCATAACTGACTCAATAAATAACTGACAACTATGAGTCAGTGTCTGCATTTCTTCCCTAACACAACACTATATGGTAGAATGGCTTTGAATAGGTTTTTCCTGTAATTTCAGGTAATGATTAACTCCCAATGACTAAAATATCTCCAGGAGAACTGATGAGACATCTCACATAATTACTCAAGTTCAAAACTATATTCAAACTTTCACTTTAGTTCTCTCATGCAAAAACACACTTATTTTAGCTGAAGCTATTTTAAAACTACCTCATAAATATAAAGTCAGCAGTACTGTTAGAGCATAGTTTTAAGCTAAAATGAGTGTATTCCAGACAAATGCACACAGAGTATGTGCATGGAGTTTTATTATTTGTCCCATTTATTAGACAGAAGCCATTTTAGTGCCTCTGGCAATGCAGTCATCTCTGAGATGAAATATAACTGCACCAGATCACACTGTAGGATAAAAGACTGAGCAGCGAGCACTGGAAAGAACAAAAAACAGAGAAAATCTGTGTGAGTAGGTTTGTCCTGAAGGAAAAGCTCCCACTTCATGGTTTCATTCCTGAAGAGGGTGTGTTAAAGCATGCATGATAATAAAGAGCAACAGATGTCTTACGAATTGGTATTATGAAGAGTGTTGTAAGGCATGTAACTTTTGAGAAGAAAGAATATTTTTCACACAAACTACATGACCTACATTGCAGCAAGCACAGTATTAATTTTCTGGAACCAAGATTGTTATAATTTATTTCAATATAATATAATAGGATTAGATCATGTAGCATGCTAAAAAATAGCAGATGATAACAACATATATATTAATATATCAGTATAGTAAGTAAAAGAATTGTAAGCTAAGAAATAGTAGAGAATCTCTGGGGGACACTTGTAAGTAACTTCCATGCCTGGTTCTGAAAAGTAGAAAGTGGCGAATATATGGAAGAGAAAGAAGTGGGAGCAAAGATGGGCAAGAAATGGGGAAAGAAATGGACAGGCAAAATCAGCACTGATGTGCCTGATGTGAGTGTGAATGTGATGTGTGTGGCCTGGATGTCAGGTATAAGAGGAATGATAATTAAAAAAAAATTGCACATAGTCATACAAGAGGACCTGAGATGTTTGTGTACAAAAATCACATGCAAACACACACAGGCTAGAACTGCAGCATTCAGGATGACTCCGAATCTTCCAAGAATAGTGAAATATGGTGGATGGGTAATCTGTGGCTGAAATGCACTTAAACTAATGTGTAGTCTGTTAAGAAAACTAGAAATAAAACCAGAGGTACAGAGGCATCACTCAGTAGCAATGAAGTTGCCTACAGAGGCAGAGAAAGGTAACGTAGGCAGAATGGAATTTGTCAAACTAAAGGTCTTCTGAAGGACCGCTAAGGAACTGTTACACTTAGATCTAAATCAGATTACTAAAAACATGGAAGAGAAACTCCCAAGCATTGCCTCATTGCAGGAGATTTAAACTCGTCAGAAATAGAGTATAAAGCAAATGTTCCTGATAACGATAGAGCCAGTTATTCCAGGGCATAATAACTGGCAGATTTCATCACTGAGCAGTCACTGGACTACCATGATGCTATTCTAGGTGGTCTTTGTTAGGTAGTGATGGCATAGAGCAGCTGGTTGTAGAAAATAACCTAGCTAAAGTTATCCCAACTTGATAAAACTCAAAATAAGTGAAAGAACGAACAAGAATAGGCCCGTTAGTTTCTCAGAATTTGTCCTTTTGAAGTGTTGTACCTAAAGGAATTAGTTAGTGATATAAATTGGTTGAAGGTTCCAAATCTATTAGAGTTAATTTAATTTAAATAATAATTTAAACATCTGTAATTTGCACTGTAAGTAGAGAGTGAAGGGTGTTAGCACCTTACAAACCCTTAAAAAAAATAAACATTAGGAGTGAGCAAAGAGCGTGAAAGTCATAGGGGAAGAAGTCCCTACCATACCAGATCATCAGTGAAAACAGTATTTTGGTAACCTAGAAGAAGAGGATGCAGTCAGATCCATCAAATTTACAGACATGCCACCTGTAAACAACATTGGAAAGACTGAGAGTTTCTCCTACCACACAGATGAAAGGGGGTCTGGTATGTGGCAAGGATGTGGTAGAGATCAAAGCCTATATGGACAGTGCCCAAACCAAGTAAATTCTGTGAAGATGATGGTACAGATCATGGAGTAAAATAGAATCAGGATGGGAAGTATCTGTAGAAACTTGAAAACTAAATACAAAGCGTAGTACGCCTATAGCGAAATGGTGTCTGTTATACATCCTAAAATGCTCAAAGAAGCAAAATTAAATTTCAGGTACAGGATCAAGTTTTTCTTTAAAGATCTACCAAAACAAAGGAGACAGAAAGAGCATATGAAAAAGTGACATCACATTTACAACTTCATTAATTAACCTTAGTAATATGAAAATTTTGTGCACATTTTGCAAGAAAGAATAAATAAGGGTGCAAAGATAAAATAGAGAAAATAAGCAATAACTGTTTAATACAGTGTATTAGGACTGGGGGAATGTATGTATGGTACCATCTCTCTGGAAAGGGCATTGTTTGGCAACTTTAGGGTTGTGTAGAGATTTTCAAGTGTCACTGTTTCATCTAGTCCTTCAAAGTGTTAACACTTTCCATTGTTCCTAAAAGTGGAGTGGTCAGATGAGAAAAATATCTGTACCATTATTCCCCTTTATACAATTGTGAGGAAACAGAGAGCTGAAGGTGTGGGGTACAATTTAAGAGTACAAGTGCTGGACCACATCCAAATGGAGGTAGAAATGATTTCTGTTGTAAATTGGATCAGTTGGACAACAGAAGGACCACAAGGTCTTCGTTAGTCATTTAATGATGCTGAGAGAGCTGGGATGGAGCCATGGGAGATGCAAAAATGATCCTTCTTAAATATGATATAGGAGACTCAAAGAAGGGATACCTAAGTACGGACACCACTGTAGGAGGCACTGGTCAAAGCTTCTCTGGGGTACCGAAAACAGTCACCCAAAATTAGGAAAGAGCATTGAAAGAAATGCAGAAAAGCAGTATTGGACAAAACAAAGAATGAGGCATATACAGTTGCTATCTATAAATATATCAAGAGGAGGGGAAAAAGGGCAGGGCAAATACTAGGAAGGGAAAGAAGTTATTTAAGTTGCCAGACAATGTTGTAATTAAAATAAATGGATATAAATTGAAAGTTAGTCTATCCAGGCTGGAGCTATGAAGGTTTCCAGCCATGAGAAGAGTGAAATCTCTGAAACAATCTTCTAGTAAGAGTAACAGGAACAAAGTATTATAGGTGTGGGTATCACAGTGAAATGGAAGTTATTTGCTTGCAAATTGGATAATAAGAATTAACCTAGCTCTTGCATAACGGTGAGTAGAGCCACTTTCTATTTGCCTCTCTGCCAGAGAGTCAAACAGTCTGAGTAGCCTTATGATGAATTTTCATAAGTTTATTAACAGAGCTGTGTAAGATGAAAGGGCACATCTTCAGTATCTATGGGGTCCTTTGCAGTGTCATGCCCTCTGCTTTGTACTGCTGAGGCAATAGTATTTTTTTAAATTTCTACTAATGTATGGGTTCAGATAGAAAGCACGACTCTATGGCCTCCTGTGTCATATTGACATGCTACGAAATGTTAAGATTTAAATTTTTTTAAATATTGTTTTAAAATCGTGATAAACCTGTGTGCTAAGTGTCCAACTAAAGCACAGCAATGCAGTTGCAAATGTATAAGAAACATATGTGTCAGTGGATCTAATATTACTGCCAGTATTTACACGATTAATCATTTTGAACTCCTAGAAAACATTGCTAGGGAAAATCTGCTCTGCAGTATCCTTTTCGTTTTACTCATCAAAATACTTGATTTAGTTGATTTTATTTTTATTTAGAGGTGGTTCTATTTACATGTTCCTAGTCTTGCATGGTTTTATTAGATATAGAATATCGACAGTTCTGATCAGTTCTTTAAGAATTGTAGAAGCACTAATCATTATATATAACGTTGTTTTTTCCAATGTTCCCGTTTACATGTGAACAGACACGGTTTGTTTAAATTTCCTTCCTATTTCCAGAAGAAACAAATAAGAATAAGGCAAAATTTATAAAATATAGTAATAATTTACATTGACAAAGATGTTGCAAACAATTTCTGACATTTCAGAATCATGTAACTGAGCTTATAGCAAAGACAATAGAAGTACAATGTTCTGTTTACTGTGAGAGATGGAATTTGAAAAAAACATGCAAATTAAATTATAACTCTAATATAACATAAGTGACTAAATTGTTTAAAAAATATGTGAACGCCTCCAAAGATTCTTATATAAGTTGCAAGGCAAAATATTGCTAAATGGTAACAGACCTGTCAGTATCTGAACACCTTTTTCCCTCGTGAGTTCGAAAGTCCTCACTTCTCTACTCCAGGGGAGCAGAGTAGCCATAAGATGGCAGCACTCTGCACAAAAGCTCCTGAAACCCTAAATCCTGCTCTTTTCCCAAAAAGAGACGTCAGCCACTGGTGGGAACAAGTGGCCTGAACGCTGGGTGTCTGTAAATGGAAATCAAGCTGGTTGAGCCCAGAATAACTCCTGAGAAGCTTCAGAAATGCTTTCATGCAGTACCTGAACCCATTTTCCTCAGTTTTTAGCAGCTGTTTGGGTGCTGAGCTAAGCACTCTTTTCTTATCTGTTCTGGTTATTCTAGAGTAACTTTATTCAAACCATGTATTGTAGCAAAGCACAACACCTCTGTAGGTCTCAGTAAGGTCAGCTCTAAAACTATTTTCTGTGTGTAAAGCCAGAGTGGAATCACTTTTTACAAGTGATTTAATCCCAGCTCCATAGTTTAGAATTTACATATAGATGGTCAGGCCTGAAGACGTTGTGTTTGCATAACCTGAGAGGCCTTTCCAAAAGCAAGCTCAGCTTGCTGCTGGGCTGTGCTAAAGAATTGTCTTTCCCTTCGTGCCACTCCAACACACCTGGCTCAGGACTCACTTTGGCCTTCTGTGCTGGGGACAGCAGGTCTGGTCTGAATTTAGCGTTAATCTGAACAGAGTAAGTTACAGAAAGTTCTACAGCTGAAGTGCAGGCATCTGAGGAACTGTGCAGTCAGTATTCAGTGTCGTTCCCATCCCAAATATGCTCAGCCTTGCACCAGCCTTGAGGAGAAGTGCTTGCTCTGGTGCCCCTGCCCCAGGTTTTTATCAAGTAGGGAAAATAAGAGGTACCATGTAACCATGAAAAACAGACAGAAACCAAGGCCAGATTTGATGGGCTGTGTGGAAGTCCCTGGCCAGGTTTGAGTGTCATAGGCTGACTGGCAGTCCTTTTCCAATGCCAGGTGATTTTCCTACAGTTCCAACTGAGCCCTTCTGCAGTTCAGAGGTTTGATTATTTTGCTTTGGGTGTGAGAGTGTATTCGAATCTGAAAAGCAAACAAATCTTTCAGGGTGCTTACCCATGCCAAGAAAACCAAGAACAGAGGTTTGCTCATGCCTTCGGCTGGAACCAGCCAGGTCAGAGCTGTGGGTAAGGTAAACATGAGTTGAAAACACCCTGACTTGCCTGCCTGCTGCTCATTGCACAGTTGGTGAGCAATTCCTCCTCCTTCCTTCTCTTCCTCTCTGTTTGTTCAGAGGTAGGTTGTTGACTTCACTCTCTGCCCTCATCCACCAGCAGCATGCTGCTCCGGAAACCAGAGGAGACCAGGGCATGAATCACAGACTGAGTCACCAATCCCAAACGCCCTGCTTTGATCAGAGCTGGAGGGGAAAATTCCTTTCCTCTATGTGGCTCTTCATCTTCTGCGACCCTCTGGAAGGAGCTACAGACACTCCTCCTCTTCTTCCAAATCTGCTCTCCACTGTGCATAGGCATGCTTGGAAACAGCACCTGGAGACCTTTGCCTTTCCATATGCCCGGCCATGTCTCGGTGGCCTCTGTGGCTCACCCTACACAGGGGTGTTTTGGTCCTAGGCTCCTAATGGGATATGATATTTGTACACCCCAAAACACAGGAGCTGGAGTTAAGCAGCTCCATCCCTGTATGTTCAGACCTTTGCTTACAACAGGCTCCATGTCACTTATACAGGACCTGAATGCTTACAGTGGTTTCTTTGGATGGATGCCATTTGCTGTTGGAGCAGTACCCATCTCTTGCCATGGTGATTGACAAAGAAAGAGATAGCAGGTAGTATCAACTGAAAAAAAAGTTGCTGATTAGTCATATTTACCATCACTGTGAATTTCCCCATTAAATACAACTGTTTGTTAGGGATTGTTGCTTCCTCTTTAAATGGTTTTACCAGCTCTTTGTAAAGCATTGTCAGACCTGTCCTGCAGCAAAGGCAGAGACAGGACAGTCTGCAGTGTCACTGCAGTATTTGTCTGTGGTTTCTGTCTGTGCTGGACTGGCCTGTTTTCAGGACTCTCACGCCGCTATGTGGCTACTCAAATCACCTTTAGCTCTTTAGAGATGAATCAAAGTTTCAAGCTTGGAAACTTTTTTCAGGCTTCATTGCTTAGCTAACTGACAGAAATCCTCTGAAACATCTTTGGAACTGTGTCTGTCAGGCTGCTGAGGCATATATTTCTGCTCAGACTTTCCAAAGAAAATGCCTTCCATTTCTGCTGGCCCAAGAGTCTGGAAGCACTTGACTATACAGCTATGGAACATATGTCTTCTTCAAGAAAAAAGTGTTTTAACCTGCAGACTTTTGTATATTTTTCAGTTACTATCTTTTGGGTTAAAAAGTTTGACCAAAACTTTAAAGTCTACTTTGATTCCTCACTAAGAGATTTTCAGGAGCTTTTTAGTCCAATTTGATTGGGAAGCCAACCAGGGAGAGAATAAAGTCACCAGATGTTCCAAGTACAATGTAACCTGCCTCTGACCTGCGAATTGCAGCCCTTTGCCTCTTAAAGATGTGTTGAGGATGTGAATATGGTGGCTCTATATGGTGGAGAGAAGGGAGACCCCCTCTCACCAGAAGAGAGAAATATTTTTTGAAGTGCAGGAGATGCCTCCCCCTGCCTTTGTAAATATTCTGAGAATCATCTCAGCCCAGGGGACATTCAGACTTTAAATTGCTCCATATTTTTCAAGGCTTTCAGGGTGACTCTGTGAGAAGAGCATTGGGAGTTAAGAGCTGGGTCGTATGTGAAGCTGAGAGATCTGTGCTGTCTTTGTGTACTATAAGTGCCAGGTATGGGTGAAAATGTACTAAGGGTTTTAACCTATACAGATTTTATCACCTTTTGAAGAGCCACAGACTTGCATTTTGCAACATTGCCCATAGTGAAAGATAAACAGCTATTTTCTGTTCTGATGTGGCATTATAAAACTGTAACTCTGATTTAACTGAACCAGAATTTGCTCCAAAATGAAAATGTAGTGGCTGATGGAAACAATAATAATTGTGTTATGACTGTACTCTAAACTACCTTTTTGTTGTATCTCATTGAATTGATGCCTTTAATTTGGGTAAGTGAAACAAGACTCTCTTAAAACCCTTATGAAGGATGGAAACCCTGTCAAATCAAGCAATGCCAGGACCCCAAAGGATTTTACACATCCTTCCCACATCAGCATGGCTACTCCAGATTGAAATTCTGTTCTTCTAGAGATAGTTAAAGCCAGTAAAGCATTGATCTAGTAGAGGAACTTCCTGATCAACTTACCTTTAGATATCACTTTTTCCTGTGTGTTTTTATTGCTGTTAGTTCTGCTACTTTCTTTTTCTTCTCTGCTCTCTCCAGACAATCTGGGGAGGTCTGTTCCTAATAATTTGCAGAAACTTAGCTATTTTATTCAGGAAAGACTTATGCAGATAGTCTTTGGCAGCCACCCCATTCAGAGGCAGGCACACACTTAGCCTCCAGCCATGCTGTCCTTGCCAAGACATATATAAAATATTACCTCACAAGCAAATGGGGAAGTGATAATATCAAATAGAATTTGTAAGTTTTGTGTAGGCTGTATTATTCATTCTCTCTACACTTAAAAGTCTGATATCCTGAATCTAAGAATAAGCAATTGCTAATTGCCAGCTGTTCAGCTGGTTGGTCCTTAATTTGGGACACTGCTGGTGGCTGGTACATTTTGGTGGCTGAAGGACTGCCACTGAGTCCTTTGAGCACATGCTTTGAAGTGTTACATTACCAGGGGCTGGTAAGAGCTACAAGGTGACCTTCTACATTGAAAGGGAAAGCACTGGGTTTTGGAGCTGTGCAAGGCTGTCGACACAGCAACAGTATTAAGGGACACGTACACAAATGACAGTTACAAACAGGGAAATAAGATGGCACTTACAGGAGGATTTTTTTTTTTAGTAAGAGCAAACATTTTCAGTTGATTATACTTCTTTTTGACCTTATGTAATTACAGCGTTCTGATAGAGTTGTGTCTTCACAAGCTGAGGGAACATAATCTAATCAATGCTTTTTTCATGCCACAGGAAAGTTGCTGTAGCTGAACAAGTGCCTTACAAGGGACACTCCAAGGTATAGAGAGCAGTTGAAGGAGACTTAGGTCTGTTGTTATAAATAGAAATGTTAGGATATGGTTCCACAACAGCCTAAACTGGGCTAAATTCAGCCTAACATATTCCCACCTTTCCTGCCAACTCTGCCTTGCACTCTGGACTGGACAGTCACAGGGTTCAAGGGACCTACCCAGATGAAAAACAGCCCCCCACCTTCCCCACAGTAGGTGATTGGATTTTAGTTGGATCAGTATGAAACAGCTCACTGCTTGTTTGGACATGAGCACTGACTGGTAAGAGTGAAGGGGTGGGAACACAAGGGCAGAGCAAAGGTAGTCCTGATGTAATCCAGTTTGAGCTGCTATTGAAACTACCCATAGACTGTGTAAATACTAGTAAAATTGGATGGGCCTGGGAATATTTCCAGGCACTGGAATGAGATCGTCTATGCTATTAAACTGTTAAAATGCTCCCTGGCATGAATTTGACCTCTTCCAATTAACACTCTCTGCAAACAATTTCTGGGCACAATTTGGTTGCTAAAATGGTTCCAATAGGCACTTTGGAATGAACTCAGGTCTTTCTGTGCCAGTTAACCTCAATGCCCAGGAGTGTTTCAGCAGTGTAACTAGTACAGACCCATCCCTACTTTTCACATCCTGCCCTGAGAGTGCAGCTACTACCAGTCTGAAAAGGGGGGGTCTGATCTTGCCAGCTTTCTTGCTTGGTGAGAGCAACCTAGTCCTTATGAGCTAACTTGAGTAGGATTTCTGACTGTAGAGAAAAAAGATATATGTTTTCAGGCCAGCAACACAAATTACTAAATTAGAATTTTATGCTGCTCCATGTAGTCTATTGCAAGCACCTATGAAAAGATAGGACTTGTCTTGACCAAATGGTTTTCAAAACAAACAATAGCAGAGCAGAAAAGATGGGAAGAAATGGAACGTACAAATAAGAAATTTTATTTCTTTTTAATAAGATGGTAAGAAATGCATATTTTGCATTCATTTCAGGTTGAGAAGGGGAAAGAGTAGACAGCAATAACTTGTTATGCAGTTGTATCTGTGCTGTAGAATATTCAGTGACTTATTAGGCAGAGTTTTTTTGACATGATTTTTTTTCCAAGTCAGCTGCAGAACTGGGAATGTAATTATTCCTCCTTCTACATATTAAAAAAACACACAACTGCAGCATTTCCCTTTCAGTCTGGAATATTAATAAAATCAATTACTATGTATCTTGAAATACTGAAACCAGGTCCTCAATCTTAATATGTAATTGCTTTTTGGTTTTTGCTTTTTGTTTGTTTGTTTGTTTGTTTTTCACAGTTGCCCTTACGAGTTTCCCTACACATCAGGAAATCTGAAAAAATGGGATTTTTACATCTCTCCAGGTATACTCACTTGGCAATTGTAATGATCCATCTCTTCAATGCACTCCCTCGGTGAACAATTAAAGGTGTTATTTTGAAGGACCCTTTTAAGCTTTGCTGTACACATACAAACAGAGTCTCTTGGCTGGGTTGCTCTAGGACCCAGAGTGACTGGGATTGACAGAAATCTTCACCTGAATGAATTTTCCCTGTATGCCTTATAAGGAGTCCAGGAAAACAAGGAAGTGATAACCATGTTCACATTACTGTATGCCCAGCCTGTCCTCTTTACCTGCTCAGGTAGCCCTTGTTTTCACTTTTGTTCATGGTCCCTCCTGCTGGGGTTGAAGTTTCCTCGCAATCTGGTGTAGGTGAAAACATACCCTCCAGGAATGTACAATTTTTACGACATTCTACCTTTACGCAGATGATAATTAACAAGCTAATACTTTTTGTCACGCAGCCAGCACTGAAAACGAATGGGGATTGAATTGCTTTGCCTCTGTTTCCTATTCCTGCAAAGAAATAACTATGTGCAAGGTAAGGCTCAGGGGCAGGGAGATCCATTTCAAAACCTTTTCTGCATTGTTTCTTGCCTGAAGTTGAAATGAAATAGCTTTGTGTCTTCTGTATTTAATCCTTCCTTTCTGTTTAATGACTTTTTTTTTGACAGACTGCTGTAGGGCTACACTGCCAATTCACCTATGATTTGGTGGTCATTACATAGCACAACATGTTTGAAAGAGACAGACATTTGAGCAATTTCGTTTATACTAATCACAGTTTGATCTGCTGAGAAACTTTAATATTATACATATGACTGAGTGTTTCACTGGTACTTGCACAGCGGATAAAAATCATATTAAGTACCTACACAGCTGAGTGAAGCAATTTTAAGCATATAGAGTGAACATAAATCTGTTCTTTTAATATCCCTGGTTATGTTGCAAATTACTTACCTACACCGTACCAGAAACACATGTAACACTTTATCAGGTGCACTGGAGAAAACAAGTTAGCATGCTCTCAGTGAATGCCACCCATAAAGAATGTAAAAGTAAGCATGTTAATTGCCAGCAATTCTGATGTTTTAATCTTTATTAGAGAGTTAATCTTCTACCAATAGAACTACCATTAAGAAGGAATTTTATCAGTAATCCTAAATATGGCTAAACATGTGCATTTTTCACCTCCCACATTCTCTAAATTATTCATTTCTTCATAAATTGAATGATTAAGCATGTTATTAATAGCCTTTTATCTTCTCGGATTTAAATTTAGGGACCTGTTCGCAGGAAAGCACAGTGACTTGTGAAGATTGTTTGCTTTCCGGACCACACTGCGCTTGGTGTTTGCAAGAGGTACAGTGATTAAAAAAAAATTCAAAGTAAGACTTGAAGTCTTTGTAGTCGCTCTGAGTGATGAAGTGTTGACTTAATTGGGTCAGCCCATGTTTTTGTAGTGCATACAGCACTTAGTGAAGCCTTCCTGGGGATCAGAAGTGGAATTGTGTCTACCCTTCATGGTCTATTATTCATTGTTGGAGTGTGATTGGTTTGTTTTTGGTTTTGGTTTGGTTTGTGTTTGTTTTTTTTAAAAACCCAAGAACATCAGCCTTCGTCATCTAAGGCAGAAATAAAAGTGCTATTAGAGGGGCTCAGTTCATCAGCCCAAGGGGTGACTCACCCATAGCAATGATGAAGCTCTAGACATGAAGTCAGAGTCCAGACTGTATCTTACATATTATGTGTCAAGCCAGACAGTGTAAACAGAAGGTTTGCAGGTGTAAACAGTGTGTAAGTTTGCAGATGTAAAATTTGCATACAGAAATTATTAATCTGTGGTGGACTTTAAGTACGATGATAGTGTTAGTTTTATAATTAGTATGATATAGATGTGTTTTGGCTAAAATACTGGACTTAAAAATATATCTGGATTTTTTCCTGTACATCTGTTTCAGGTTTTCTGTGTAACCTTGGGCAAGTGAACTCACATCTCTGCTTCTAAAACTTTTACCTGTAAATGATGCTAAATATTATCTCCCCACTTCACAGTGAATATTCTAGTTCATTAATGTTAGTGAGTTATCCAGCTATCACAATTAAAACTTGACAGAAGTAATAGAGAAATAAAACATCTTTTTCATTGTAGTTTCTGATTTGCACCTTTGCTGCTAAATGTATTTATTGCTTTTGTGTATAGCAAAATGATACCTAGGATGGGACTAACATACTGCTTTATGAAATAGCTCACAAAGACCAAACTGCACTTTTTTAAAAAATAAGTTTTCTAAGAAATATCTTTTGCCTTTTGCAACAGGATTTTATTGAAATGAGATCACATAATTTTGACTTACTGCCATGTCTTTTCAGGAAAAAAAAAAGCCCAATATAATTTATTGATTTAAAACCAAACAAAAGCAAAACTGTGGAACTACTGAAAACTTCAGAGTAGTAAACATAATTTTTTATTTTGTTCATGAGCTCATTCACTTGTTTGCTAGAGAACAGCACATTAAGAGTGCAAAAGACATAGGAGTTTTAGCGTCAGAGCAAACACAAGCACCTCCAAAGAAATCACTTTTTTCAGTAGGATAAAAACACACCTTGTAATTGTATTTGAAATATGAGGTTGTCTCTTCACACATGTTTTGAAAAGTTACAAACTGTGTAACTAAAGGAGATGATATGGATCTCCCTGTGAAAGCTTTATAATGGTATATGTATTATATGCACTCCGTATTCAAGAAGCAGTGGGTGAGAGTTTTGCCTGAGCAAAGGCATCCATTTCAGTCTGAAGAATAATAAACCACTGTTCCCAGCAGGTGTCTCAGCTCTGCTTCCACCAAAATATATAAGATCCCTGACAATTTTCAGGTATGAAGGGTGATGTTTTGGTAGAAAAAAGGGTCATAGTTCTGGTTTTAATAGGTTTAAATAAATTTGCTTTGCTGTGGATGGAAATTTTTTCAGTGACTGAATTCAAAGAATATTTGTGGTTTAATGGCTGAAACCCAGGCTGCTTGCCCAAACGTAGGAGAGAAGAGTGGCTCCATGGCATGGGCCCATGACCATCAGCCAGGAATTAAATGTTTCAGAGCTGGTTTGACCAGGTAATGCCTGATTTTGATTAGAAAGGTCTTGCAGGCCAGAGCAGTTTCCATTTCAGGAGCCAGCTGACTGATTTTGAGGATCTAAACTCCAGACATAGCTCTGGGAAATGGTAATAAGACACAGAAACCACTTTTTAAAACTAACCATTAACCTCACCACTACACGGGGTTAGTACCTACCATGTAGCAGTGTTGTGGAAAGGAATGCATATCAATGCTTTGAATTGAATAACAAAAGTAAACTGCAAGATATCCAACTGATATTAATAGGTGTGTGATTGCCTCTGGATGGAAGAAGGTTAAGTGGGATACTGGGCAAAACATAGATGTGGGGATGCTGGGAATCCCTCTAGTGCTGGGGAGCAGTGGGGGCAGGCTGTGGTGCTTGCTGGGCACCAGGGAGAGGAACAAGGACTTGCTACCTGCTTCAGTGAACATGTTAAATGAGTGCTGTGGAGAAAGAGTAGGTCAGTTAAGAAAAGAAACAGTGAACACTTGGTACCCCACAATCAATTTGTCACAAAATGTCTAGGGGTTTATTATCTGCAAGACCTCTTCCATTATTAAATGATGTGGTTCGAACAGCAGTTCAAAACTGTTTAGGAAAGACTGATGAATTTGTGGCATAATTCTTTAATAGAAAAAACAGAGGCTCAGAGGGGCTTTGTGTTATCATTCCCAGCACTGTGAAAAGCCAAATGCAGTGAGTGGCACAATTCCCATTCCTCAACAATAGGGCAGTTTCTCCTAGGACAACAAGTCAGTGTAAGTTACGTTAATTATGCGCCTGTGTGACATGATCCATACAGGGCAAATTTGGGTTTCTGTGCCACCTAGATCTAATTCTGCACTAATTTGCAGTAACTTGCATTTTTGTTTCTGTTGCCTGCATTGGACTCACCTTTCATCAGTTAGATGCTGGTGGCTAGTCAGGAAAAACATTTAATTCATCCCTTCCTTCTCCTATTTGCCTTAGAATTACACAGACTCGGCTGGAATTCATGGGAGGTGTGATACCCCAGAAAATCTTTTGTCAAAAGGATGCCAGTTGAATTTGATTGAATTTCCCATTTCAGAAGTAGAAATTCACAGAAACAAGCCCCTAACTATATCAGTCCAGAAGAACAATTCTGATGTCACACAGATTTCTCCTCAAAAATTAACTCTCAGGCTGCGACCAGGTAAGTCACAGTTCATAGATGTCGGATATTTTTTTCAGACAATGTGATATGCTGAAGCTTCTCATATTGAATGGTCTACAAAAATCTTGGCAGAATTAAGATGAAAACCTGTGTTGAGTCCAGAGTTATATGTTGACACATCATACGAAAACTAGGTTTGACTGAGTTCAAAATACTTTCAGAAGTGCTGGGTACATCATAAAAGTAGGGATTCATATTTTTAGTTCTTCTCTTCTCTTGCCATTGAGGTGGCAGGGATAGAATGAAACCCCCTGGCTCCTCCTGAGCCCACCTCCTTTGCCTCTCCTCTGCTGGTCTGGCAAACAACATATCTCAGAGGCAGCGTAAAATCTTGCTTTGAGGATTTACAAGGTACCAGTGACGTTTATGGTTACACACCAGACCTACTTTGGGGTCCTTCAGGTGTGAATTTTTCCTGGAGAAAATTTGAAATAAAGAAGAGTAGGAGACATCCAGTTAGGTCATGTCATAGTGCTGGAACCGAGAATAAAACTTATGTGTACACTCTGGCCTTCTTTGAATTTCTAAAGTATATGGTAGGACCCATAAGCTCTACCTTTAGTTTTAATTAGCTTCACATCTAAATTTTCTAAAGCTGTATACTGCTGAAGATGTTCTCATATTTTTTCAAATTATAGCAGTCAGTTTTAATTCTGTGCTTATGGCTTTACTGCAGAACTGTTTGGAAAAAGCCCCAAACATTAGAACTATTTTTAATTTATCAGACCCTCATTTGAGATTTTTCTTGACAAAGAATTTTTAAAGTTATTTTGTTAATGCTGCTGGTTATTTAATATACCAGATAATTTTCACCATATAGAAGTTTATGAAGAAATTGACATTGTTCATACCTTCTGCCTAGAAGTGCTGATGTGTATCCCACTTTATAGGACATGAAGAAACAATACAGATCAAGGTTCGCCAGACTGAAGATTATCCAATTGATCTCTATTACCTCATGGATCTTTCAGCCTCCATGGATGATGATCTGAATACAATCAAAGAACTGGGTTCAACTCTTTCTAAAGAAATGTCAAAACTGACAAGCAACTTCAGACTGGGGTTTGGATCTTTTGTTGAAAAACCAGTTTCACCATTTATCAAAACTACAGCTGCAGAAATAAACAACCCTTGCAGGTAGGCAGGGAAAGTCCCGACATCTGTTTGCATGCCAACATTAAGTCATAATATTAATCTTTTGGATAAAATTCAATTAAGCAGCTTCACTGGAACCTCTGCCCTCTTCCAGCTGTAAATGAGTAAGTTTGTGAAACAAGATTTGTTTCTTTAAATTCACACTCTGGTCAGTATTCTGTTAAATATGATGTTATTTGGAGAGAGGAATCTGGGACTGATTGTGCGTTTTAGTCTTTCCTGCTAGTGACAGATGTGCTTAATGCATTAACAAACAGATATGCAGAATAGTTATATACTCTCCTTTAATTCTCCAGAAAAAAAATACATATATACAAGAATTTTATGACACCAAACCAAGGATTTGCAAACTCAAACCCAACACAGAATATCAGTTTCATTTAGCCATCAATGTTGTTTTCCTGGTTTTTTTTCCACACCCTGAAGGTCTAGCAGTCTGCCTAAACCCAGGCTGCCCTAGCTCTTGCCCTAGCCCTTGTGAGGGAGAAGCTGTTCTCTGCAGTCTGGAGCAGGACTGCAGCAGCTTGGTGGTGCTCTCTGAATGTCATTAAGGAACTACAGGCCCTAATGTGCTTCCAAATATGAAATCAAGACACAGCAGGGTGCATGGCAAGGGCTGCACTTTTGTAATTGGCTGAATTACTGCTCTAGGAGGCATTTCCCTGCCCTTATGCAGACCTTTTTCCATTGCCCAATTTACTGGATGCTCTTTAATTATTTTATGTTTTTCATTAGATCTTCTCAGACACAGAAGAGAGATACATGGCCAAAAACTAATCCAGGCAGGCCTTTGAAGTGTTCATTGTAGTGAATTTTCACTCTGTATTATCCATAAGCTGTCTCACTTTTCTTGCAGAAGTGTACCATATGAGTGCTTACCCACCTTTGGATATAAGCATGTTTTGCCACTAACAAATGATGCTGAAAAATTCAATGAAATCGTGAAAGTACAGCGAATCTCTGCTAATATAGACACTCCAGAGGGAGGATTTGATGCAATTATGCAGGCAGCTGTTTGCAAGGTAATTGAAATTTCTAGGCATGATATTAATTATTCTGTATTATTGCTTCTAGTATTATATGGTGGTATTTCAAAGTGGTAGAATATTTTTCAAGAATTTTTAGTGCCACCCAAGAGCCTCATTAAATTTGTGTTAAAATAGTTTTGGCTGTACCAAGTAAAACATGCACATTGCAATATTTTAGTGTTTCCTTTTAATTGCCAGGGATAAATAACCCCAAATAACTGTATAATTACTGTGTCTGTTTTCTTGATTGTTTTTTCTTCAAATATTTCTCATTAACTTTGTTAAGAGTAGTAAGCAGATTGATATGAATATGGCCAGCCTGTGTTATTAAACACAGAGATGGGGAGACAAAATGTTAGCCAAAGACAATGGAATGAACATCATCTTTTAAGAGACAGTGTTGCCTTTGACACTCCCTTGAAAATTATGCTCTTCATTTATTTTGAGGTGCCGTCCTCCAAATATTTTGCTGCTTTTCTATATTGTCATGCAATATAGTCTGCTAAATTGATGTGTTTTAAATGACAGGAAAAAATTGGATGGAGGAATGATTCTCTACATTTGCTGGTGTTTGTGAGTGATGCTGATTCCCATTTTGGGATGGACAGTAAACTGGCAGGAATTGTTATTCCTAATGATGGAAACTGTCATTTGGACCACAATAACGAATATTCCATGTCAACTGTTCTGGCAAGTAACTATGAATTTTGTACAACTCTCGCATTCTGGAAATTTAAAGACTAAAATGAGCAACTTAAAAAATTAATGAATTATACTTTTAACACTGAAATGTATAAAAGCCAGGGAATGAAGGTATTTCATGTAGTCTATTTATTTGTAAGTGCACATTTCAGTAAACAGAGAGGTGTGTTTGTATGGAATTAGGATAGATTATAACTAAGAAAAAAGAAATAGCAAATCTGATTTTTGCTAACCAGGAAAGCACATAGAATTGGACTGACTAGTATTTCCTCCTTGATCATGTTCCCTAAAAGGGTGTGAATTCAGTAGTTCAGGGATTTGCAGGACACTGTTCCTATAGGACGATTTACCAGCTTAAGATTCATTGTTCAAAAATACTGAATATATACACTATGGTGTTCAGTGTAGGACAAATATCCAGTTACTCTGGTGCAGTGTTATTCTTTGGATTAAATATATAGATAACAGAGGCTATGGAGCCAAATCTCCCAGCATGGAAGCAGGCTCTATACTTTTCTTAGAGGGATTTCCTTAAAAACAATGTGAGGAAATCATATAAACTATCTTCTATTTTGTATACATGTATTCCTAATTATAGTTTGTACTACACAGAGAACACAGAGTTAATTATGATCACTTGAACATAATGTTAATTATGATCACTTGAATGTGTGTTCTCACGGGAAAGACAGACAGTAACTGAAAGCACATGAGAAACAGATTGATGTGCCTCTCTTCTGTTTGTTTGCAGGAGTATCCCACAATTGGACAATTAATTGACAAACTTGTGCAAAACAATGTTCTATTAATTTTTGCTGTAACGAATGAGCAAGTTCACACATATGAGGTGAGCAAATTAAAATGTTCAGTTTGCCGGTATTTGTTTTAAAGTTCACCTTTTTGTACAGCTGATGCAGTAATGCTAGTACTAAGGATTGAATTCTGCAAGATATTTATGTATTAAAAATAACTAGGAAATCGTATATTGGAGGAAAGCTCTTCTGCTTAAGAAGTGCTTCTGCATGTATTGATTTTGACATTCTTAGGTAACTTTTAAATTGGATTTCAAGTTGAATCACACTAATCTTTTAAGTCAAGGATTGTCAAACTAAGCATTGCTAAACTTCAGTGTGATCATTGGGATTAGTCTTCTGTATTTTATAAGTTAGAGGACAATTGAGCCTTCTATAAGAAAAGAACACACTCTGAAACATACACTTGTTTTCACGCTCAACTCTGAGATCTTGTTTTTTGGGGTTTTGGGTTGGTTGGGGTTTTTTCCATTTTTCTTTTATTTCTATGATGCTTTCCAGTGAGACTAGTAGGAAACTAGCATCAAGATGAAAAGTGAAGAACATGAAGGACAAGGTCCTCTTTCCTCATATATTGGTCCTCATGACTACTGAAGGAAAACACTTCATTACAGGAATTTTGGACATTAGGACTAGCAGAATCCTCTTCAGTGAAGTCAATTTCCTGCTCTGTGAAGTCATGTCATGGCAAACGGGACCCAGGAGAGAGGGGAGAGCAGAAGAGCAGTGGTTACAGATATACAAAATCCATATTTTTAATAACTCAAATATAATTTATACCTGCAGCTCCATCAGTCATCTGTGCAGGCATCTGTTTTCAGCCTCCACAGTTACAAGCCCTCCTGTAGGCCTCTGCTACTTTTGACCCACTGGATGTTCCAGCTGTGAGCTGAGGCAGAGCTGCCAACAGCTGCTTCACTGTTCTTACAGTGAATGTGAGCAAAACCCGTCTAAGACAAAATAGGATGGATACTGGCAATTCTTATTTCTTTTTCTGTCCAGTCCTGCTCCGGGAAAGAAATTTTCACATGCTAAAAGAAATTCTAGATTTGAGTTCAGTGTGGATAATAAGGGTTTTTGCAGCCTAACCTTGGCTGCCTGGCCACGTACTGCTGCTGTGTGAAAGGGGACAAGCAGAGAGAAATTGTTCCTTCAAATTTATTCAGGTTGGTTGAGAGGGAGTCAATGAGGCTGATCCTGCTAATACAATAAGCTTGGCTTTCCAAAGGAAAAACCTTTGCAAAACATTCCTCATTAAAAACAAAAGTACGGTAATGAGGAGAGAGGTGCTCCTCTGGTGTGATTACCACATGGAAAAAAGGAAAGAAAGCGTAGGGGAAAAGAGAG
Source organism: Manacus vitellinus (assembly GCF_001715985.3). Classification (NCBI taxonomy): domain Eukaryota; kingdom Metazoa; phylum Chordata; class Aves; order Passeriformes; family Pipridae; genus Manacus; species Manacus vitellinus. The sequence continues at coordinate 9,900,641 of NW_021939632.1, read as the reverse complement.
AGCAGATGCATCCTTGAAGTACTCACCAGTACGACGGTTTTCTATTTCTGTCCTCTGTGTAAGCCAGGGAAGACTCCCCCAGTACTTCTGTAACTGATTCCAGTGGTAGAGTTGTTTAGAGTAAAACTAATGCTCCAGCTGTTTTACAAAATTGACAGAAGTCACAACTTTCAGAAACTGATTCTCATATTACAGCCTTGACAAGGGAGGAAACACTCTGCATCTTGAAGCACTGACTGCCTGGCCTTTTTAAAGACTGTATTAAATACTGAGCTAGATCATGAAAATTTAGATCGGTAACAGCAGAAGTCAATCTACAAATGCAGTGAGATTCTATAGTCCTTGCATAGTTTCATTAATATTTTTACATTTAAAAAAATTTACTAAATTCCATTATTGCTCAGCAATTTATTAATAGAGACCTGGTTAATGAAAAGTGAAATACTTTTCCTGATTTTAATAGGTGCTGCATAAATAAGGACAGTTCTAGGAAGGTAGTTTGGAAATATCTGATTTAAAGAGCCTTATTCTGTCCAAAGAAACTTTTTTCTTACTGATGGCATTGTATTTTTCCTTGGAAATTGCTAGTGGTCACCCTCAGAGATGGCCAACAGCATTCTTATCAAGGTGTTTCTATTCCAGTATCCCTGTGTCTTATATCAGTATCAAAGTTACCGAGGGGCACCCTTTGATCATGGTAACACTAAACAAAGGCTTATAGCTACAAAAAAATGAAAGTCCTGGTTAACCCAACTAGGGAATGGTTTGTTCTCATTACTTTCTTTGTCAGAAAAAAGAAAGTACAACTATCTTCTATCTTGTAGGGTATAGAGTAATCCCACTGAATATATTCTATCTGCTGCTTTCGTCTTTTAGTACTGCTTTCTTTCACTTCTTTGGATAGCTGTACTTGTTATGGTCTGCTTTTTGTCCTGTAGGTGACGTGGAAAAGCAGTCAAAGCAAATACAAAAAACACATATAAGTGTCACAGTGCAGTTTTTTCACAGTGCAATATGCTTTCAAGGGTACATGTAGGATGTGCAAACAGGGCAATAGTGCCATGTTTTCATCTGTGTGATGCAAATTCTGTAATATAAATGTAAATAACCAGTATCCACACTTAAGAATGCAAAAAGAGCAAAACAAGGCAAGAGTTATTCTTGTGGTAAGGCCACTGCTCAGGTAGCCTGGAAGAGGTAGCAGAGGACCCTAAACCACCATTAAACCACATTTGTCTTGGTGTTTCACTTTTTAAAAGCTTCAGCAATGGAGATTCTGCAGCCTCCCTCTGAAAACCTTTCCAATTATTCTTGGAGGCGGAAAGCCTCTCCCCATATCTCATCACAAATCTACTTGAACTCAGCAACTAATTATATCAGATCCCAATACTGACCATTGCTATTTATAATTCAGTTCTTAGGGACAAACATACATTAAAATTACTGTGAGGACTTAGAAAGCACCTCTTTAAATACACTTGATAGATTCCATTAGTCTTAAGTGCAGTGTTCCGACTGTCAAATACATATTTTATATTTCTAGCCCTGTATAATCCCCAACAATTTAGCCCAAAATAATTCATTCATGTTATATTGTTGATCCTCTTCAACTGAATTTTCACTTTACCCACTTATGTGTATAATTATCTAACACACAATTATTATGGGTGGCACAAGCACAGAATACATATGCTTTTGCAGAGCTGGTGTTAGTTTTGATCCTTCCATGCATCCAAACAGCTACTGTACAGCAACTGCAAGAGATCATTTAGGTCTGACATCTGACGCTGTCCCTGAGCACAAGAACTTCTGTGTACAAGAAGCAGTCATGTGGAAACATTTTTACAGCCACTCAAAATTAAATTCAAGAGAGTAGAGAAAATTCCTTACACTGAGACCAGATAATTTGAGATGATTTATAAAAAGGATTTTTTTTTAATTATCTTTTAAAATATATTAATGTATATCTAACTTTTAGCATCATTAGTCTCAGATGAGTCTTACCAAAGCAGCAGAGGATGTTTTTATCCTATAGAAGCCATTCACTCATCTGTGACTATTGTAATAATAATTATATTTTGACATATCCTATTTTAGCATAAAAGAAAACACCAGTCTTTAAGCTTCTATGAAGTAGTTGCTATTATTGTTGATATTATTTGTTTTCAAGCAGAATTCTTTAAAAATTTATTCAAATCTAGATAAGGGAAAGACTCTCTCTTTAATCCTGACTAAGCAGCACTTCTTTCAAAACAGAAATTACTCCTTTTTGGATTAATTATTTCTATTTATATCACGGAATAATGCGGCTTGAAAATTGGAGTTTCATGCTGCATTGCACTGCTGAAAATTTAACTAAAAATACTCTAGTCTCCACACTTTAACAGAATTTTAAATTATTGTTATATATTTGCATGACACTCTATTTATGATGAAAATTCTTCTTTCATTTACCAAGCTAAAAGTTAGACACGGCCCCACTGAGGTCAAATTTATAATTGTCCAATTTCCCTAATATAAATCAGAGTATCTCTATAAAATGGCACTTCACCTCTTAATGAATATTTGCCAAAAGAGTAAATTCCATTGCATACTTTGGATGTTTTACCATAGTAGCACCCCAAAAGCATCAATATACCTCACCTTATTCGTGGTTAAAAAGAAATATTTGCTAAAAGGTAGGGTTTAACCAATGGACTGGAGATACGTGCTTAGCCTGGGCTTGAAACATCATCCTTGTATCACCATGCAGAAAATTTTTGTTCAAAGAGGAAAGATCAAATGAAGTCTTCAGAGTGGTATATCCCTGCTGTTTGTTTTGCATACCACAGATTAAAGAGGGCTATATTTTAAATTCCAGGTTTATCATCTTTTCTCACAAAAAAGGTCATGTGCAAAAAATGCAGTTTCAATATTCCAGGAATCCTTGAGAGGGCACTAATCACAGGAGGAGTCAGGAATGAGAAGTCACCAGCTGTAACTTGAAATGTAGTTAATCCCTCTGATTAACAATAGCACTTTAGAAATCTAATGAATGATAACTATTCCGCACATAATATATAAAGTAATCACAGGACTTTTGGAGAGATGAAGTATAAGAAGGATATAAGAGTATCAAATTATCCATGTTATTAATAGTTCTCTGGATTTTTTTTATTAAGAATAACAGCATTGATATGATATCATGCAAAAGAAAATTAATGCTACAATATGTTTTTTTTTAATGACGAATACATTGTTTTCCAAAGTCACGGGTACAAGAAAGAGAAGTTCATGTCATTAACAATCAGGCAAGATAAATTTTAATTCAGCATATTTAAACTCTAGCTGCTAGGTGTCATGCTAATGGCACAATGCAATTTAATGCAAAATGAAAAGAAAGTTTATCACCAAAATAAATTGCTAAATAGGTACTATAATATTAACATAAATTTAACATACCATCCATCGTAGCCACAGACCACTAAGATACATCTGCAAGGACAAAAATGTAGAGTCCAAGTCTCTTGAATCGTGCAGCAACAGTAGAGCAGATGAGTCTGTTTCTCGATATTTTTATTAGAGAAAAACAAAACTGTTGATAAAACATATCCTCCTTCTAAATTTGAAAAATTAGAGCTCAAAGAATACTATAGAATCAAACTTATAGAGGTGATTCAGCAATATATGTCCAATGAATTTTCAGTGAAACTAGCTCTTCTCCATAGGACTTTTTCATTAGGACATGTGGAATGGAGTCTACAAGGATCCTTGAAAATGTCACTGTCATTTATTTTTGCTGGCTTCAATGTATTTGGTTTTGTTGTGGGGGTATCGTGGAGGGCATTTTGGGTTTTGGTTTTTTGTTTTGATTTGGGTTTTTTAGATGTTAGCTCCTTATCACCTAAGGTTTTTTTGTGCTTTAAATTAATTTTTTATGTTTTCAGAACTATGCAAAACTTATTCCTGGAGCTACTGTTGGACGACTACAGAAGGATTCTGGAAATATTCTCCAATTGATCATTACTGCATATCAGGTAAGATGGTTATAATGCAGTCTTTTCCTTCATGTTTCTGTGTTCAAAATTGGCTTGCAATTTAGTAAAAACAAGTGTCTTTGATTCTTTTTATGCACTGATTGCATCATCTCTTAATGCTAGGTGATGACCTTAACAGGAAAGGTTGTGTTCACTCTGAGGATTGAGGGAGCGCAGAAACGAAATTCCTATAATCATCTGTCACGCCTTGGTTCTTCTGAAATACTGAATTTAAATCAGCATCTCATCTGTCTTGCCTTCATCATAGTCTTTTATTTCACACCTACTCTTGAGGCTTCTTTAATATTCAGGGCTCCCAGTTCTGCACCTGGACGGGGACTCAGTTTTCTCCCAGTTGGTAGCTGCCACCAGAGCAGATATACAATTGCCTCGTGGGAATATCTGGGGGAAAAAAGCGCTATCCGATGCTCAGTGCTTTTCTCTGCTTTAGCAATTTGGTGCTGCCCCTGTGAGGCTGTTCTGAAGTTTTTGAAAAGGGGAACACAGGAGCCAATATGGGTTTGTTTAGATAACATCAAGACTTGAATGGGTTTGTTTAAGTAATACAAAGAAATACTGTAACGATGTCAGGAACATAAACACAGCACTGCTCTTCAGAGCTTTGTTTGTAAAATGCATTCTGCGTGCCTGTTTCTCTTCTGTCAGGGGAATGTTCTTAGACAGTTGTGCAGGTCTTCACTCAGATATATTAATTTATATATATACTGATATACAACAGATTTCTCTCTTCTGTCTCAGCCCATTTTTTTAAAAAACCTGCTCTACCAGTTGTCTGCAATGACAAACAACTCTTTGCAAATAGCTTCTGCTTCTTTCCTTACTTTTTTTCCTGCTCTTCCTTCTATCACCTGAATGAGATAATCATCACTATGCAAAAATTATTTTGGTCTTGGTCAAAAACAAACCAGATTCTTATGACTCTTATAACTCTTATGAAAGTAATACAGTTTGTGAGGTATGATTTTTTAAATGAGATACAAAGTACCAGAAGATTCTCCATTCTATGGAAAATTATATATAAGGAAAGAGCTTCAGGTCTAGTCTTAGGAATTTACAAATTGTAATAAATACAAGTGAGGGAATTTTTACATGAGGAAAGCAATTGCTAAACTTTGAGTGGCAACAGAATTTCACTTCTGGATTCCAACCTGCTGTTAGGTCACATCTGGTTCCTATCAGGATTTCTCCAAGATGGCACTCTAACATATAGGCAGAGGTTCCAACATTTAACAGCTGAAATACCAATTTGTTGTCCAGTAAGTAATGGAAAAACACACAAAAAAAGTTCCAGGGCTGTGTGCTGGTGCTGTAACATCAAGTACAGAATGGTGCTTCACTGGAAGATTGCTAATGTGGAGAGTGCATCCTTGTCTATTCCTCTTAACATCTGCTTATGTTCCTATCATGTATGACTTTTTTCCTACTCTCATTTTTGAACCTGCTGATTTTTCAGCTTCTATTGCCTTCTACGGCAAAAAGGACTTCAGTCACACTGTATCAAGATACACTTCTCTTATTCCTATCTTAGCCTACTCCCTATGCTTTAAAATTTCACAGAGTCCACTTTAGTTCTGCTGTTGCAGAATTTGGTGAATAAGAGCTCTGCATTTACCTCATCTTAATGTCTTCATGATTTCATAATATTTTATCACTAAAACATCTTCCACCCACAGTCCAATCTTCTCTGTTGTCCAATCTCAGACTGGCAAATCCCAGCCTTTTAAGTCTCTCTTTGGCTGCTCCATGCTCTTGGTGACTTTATCTGACTGTACCTTTATGCTCCCTGACTCTAACGAGTGCTTCCTGACATGTGGAGACCACAAGAGCTTGCAGTACACAATAGAGGGCACACACTATTTATACAAAGACAAAATTATGCCCTCTGTCTTGTTCTCAGCCTCCTTGCTCATATACTTAGGACATTGTTGGCTTTTTAGCTGCTGCATGCTTTGAGACAACCAGCTCTCAGAGCTCTCAGTGGTGACCACGATGCAGCTCCTGAGTTGTTTCAGCTGATCCTGTTTTCACCCATCCCATGGACATGGTTTGGAGGGAGCTCCAAGCTCTATGCTTGTTCCACTTGAGGAGCATCAGGGAGGTGACTGGAGAAAGGGTGGTTCTGCCTTTGGGCCATAACTCATCTCATCCTCATCCAGGTACAGCATGTCCAGACAGTTCACCAGGGCGGCACATAGGTTCTTAAAATCCCACATAGATTTCAAGATGTAAAATGTGTACAAGTAGCAACATGTCACACTCAAAATTTCCCTAAGTCCATCCTATTACATATAACCTTAAAGATTAAAAGTCTTATTGCTTCAAGACTGAAAATCTTCCAAGCAGGAAACAAAAAACCCACCTTATTTGATGTAAGTGAAGATATCTAATTTTGAGGTTTTTACTGTGAGGGGGGAAATGAAGGTAGATCTACAGTTAAAAATCACATGCAAACCCGAAGATCTAATGCCACTTCTGTCAGACACTTTTCATGATACTCTCAGCAATGTAATTCAATGTGGTGTGTCTCTGTTTCTTTACTCACACAAAAGGAATAAATAACTCTTTGTCCCCCTGGGTAGAGTTAGATTAAATCTTTTAACACTTCTAAAGTGTTTTCGAGTATTTGCTTGCTGTGCAAACATAAGGTTTGCTAATGCCATTCACAATGTGTTGCCATCTAGACTCTTCAGAGAGGAAGTAAGAAAGTTAAGAAAATCTGAGCTGTCAAAATATTTGTTACAAAGAGTTCTCATGTTCTTTCCAAGTATGATTCATTTTCTTCTGTAAGCATATTTCTGCCTGTTTTGTTTAGCATTGAATTCCCCATAACTTTGTATTGCAAAGCTATAGGCTAAAATGCATTGTGACAGATAGCAGGCCATTTGATTAAAGCCATTCCAAGATTTTAAAATTTCAGAAAAATTCCACTTGTTGCTTTTTTTCCCCAGTGTTTGATCCTTTCACTTGCAAGAAAATGAGACCAAAGAAATAGTATATTAGAAAAGACAGGTAACAAAAGGGCACAAGTATGTAACACTGCTTTGTCTGTTCTTTCATTCAGAAAATTTTTTGAACCATAAATGTTTCTCTGTGAATGGCTTGAAGCTCACTAAACTGTCTGCTGTCTGTCCTCAAACTATGGTCAGGCAGCTCAGTAAATTTAAAACATCATTAGAATATTAATCACAGATATTAAGATAAAAAAAATTCAAATTTGTCACAGTTTATGTGTTCATTTTTGGTGGCATAAAGTGTCCAATCTGACCTCTCACAATAGCAAGGCACATTCCAATGACCCAATACAGACTCCAGAATTCAAAGTATTACGATTTGGTGTTCCACAGCATTTAATTTTCTCTCACAGTTGCACTCTGTTCGAGCCTTGAAGTTTTGCAGCTGGTGGAAGAGAAACTATTGGTGATATCTCCTGTAACATCAACACATACCAACAGTTACAGTGTTATCTAGATGTTTATATTTGTTCCTTTCGTGAGAACCGACCTATTGCAAACAAATTTTTATGACTCTTTGCATTGTTTCAATAGCGACATAAGCACCTATCTCTAAAACAAACGTAAACGGAAATTTGGACATATCTAAAGCTACCAACATTACCAACCTGATGCCCAGGGCACAGTTTTACAACCCTAAGACAAATTTCCAGGGAATGTACAAAGGACAGAGAGTTGTTGTCTGTGCAGGTTTATACCTATTCTACTTTTACTTTGATTTACTCCACCAGACCTTTACTCCAGTGAGTCATCCTGATAACTTTAGTAGAATGACTCACTGAAGTAAAGTCAGCAAGCTCCTCATGCTCTGACTGAAGGGCAGGGGGTATTTTGTAAGCAATTAGGCTCGCATGAGCACAAAGTCAAGTCAGTGAGATGTTTACTCAGCAGTTACTGAGGTACTTTTGAAAAATTTCCATTTACTGGATCCACAGGCCAATGAAATCATAGGGAATTTCCCCATTGTCTGTGACAGGCTTTGGATTAAGGCTATGTAAGCAAAGTCACTGTAAAATATTTTAAAGACTTAAAATACAAAAACCTAGTATGAGCAAGTTCAGGAAGAAAGTTTGTGAATTACCAAACGAAAGTTTGACTGAACAAATTGATTTAAGAAATGAGAATGTTGTTGAATACAGCTTGAAATAGCACATACAGCTTATGAAGTAGGAATTTCATCAAGAGAAGAAAGGAAGGGAGGGAACAATATTGACACAGCCTGGCTAATCAGGAAAAGCCCAGAGCTAGCAATGCAATCAGGGACACAAATCCACACCTCAGTAAGACCAGATCTAAAGGAAAACCTGTATCAGTCAGCAGAGTGATGAAAGATGATTTAATAAAACATTGAATTTGTTCTCCTGCAAGGGCAGGAAATAAGCCCCGTGATAGTGGATATTAAACTGATGCCACCATTGCTTTCCACTGAAAGCCAGGCCTATCGGCATTTACTTTGTTTTGCTTGTTCCCTGTTTTTCTTGCAATAGAGAGGTCTGTAAACAAAGTACCAAAGCATGGGTTTACTTCTGTGTAAGTTGGGATAAGTTACAGTCCACGTTACACAGATGCAGAACATTGGCAGAGCTTGGCGGTGTTATCACTCCATTCACCTCACTTTTTTTCCTTGAAGGAGCTAAGGTCTGAGGTGGAGTTGGAGATCCTGGGAGAGACAGAAGGGCTCAATCTCTCCTTCACGGCCATTTGTAACAATGGGACCATTTTTCCACATCAGAAGAAATGCTCTCGCGTGAAAGTGGGAGATACAGTAAGTAAAGAACAAATTCTCCAAAGACATCAAGTCCAGAGAATTTAGGACACCAAGGTAGAGAGTTTTCTCTTTATTAAATAATCTTCCTCCAAAAAAATTTCCAAAAAGCTGGCAGTATCTATTACCCTGTCCTGACTACTCTGCAGAGCTCCCTGTGCTTCACCTCCTAACAGCCCCCATTCTCTCTTCCAGGTCTCTTTCAATGTGACTGTAAGTCTCCCCTCTTGTGAAAAAAACAGAAGGCATATCATGATAAAACCTGTGGGGCTCAGTGACGTGCTGGAAATGGAAATACATCCCCTATGCAGCTGCAACTGTCAGGCAAAGGCCGAGATGAACAGCCCAAAATGCAACCAAGGGAAAGGATCGTTCGAGTGTGGGGTGTGCGTCTGCAGCCCGGGGTATGTGGGGCCGCACTGTGAGTGCGACGAGAGCTCCCTGGGCACCAGTTCCTGCAAGGGCTCAGCTGGTCAGAGCTCCTGCAGCGGGAGAGGCGACTGCTACTGCGGGCAGTGTGTGTGCCACCCGTCCCCGTACGGAAAGGTGTACGGGCCTCACTGCGAGTGTGATGACTTCTCCTGTGGGAGGCACAGAGGGCTTCAGTGTGGAGGTATGGTCCCTTGGTGCTATTTTGAGTGTCTGTATTTAGAGCTTTATTGACTCACCCTTAGCTGTGAGCTTGTGAATTTGTGCTTTCATCATATATTCAGTTGCAATCAATTCTGTATAAAGAGTAATTTGCTATTTCTGGATGGTCTTTAGACTTAAACCAGTTTTTTCCTGGGCTATACCATTATAAATCAGAAGTATTTACCCATTAGGTTGTGCACTGTCAGGAGACAAGGTCTGTGTGGAGGACTCCAGTAAAGACAATGGAGCTGCACTGGCTTACAGCCAGTCTAAACAAAAATTTGATCCTCTAGCTTAAAACTGAAAATGCTGTGAGAGAAAGATGTTTGGAAGAAAGGTTAGAGAGGGAAAAATATTTTCTATTAAGGAGAATGATTTTATAGGTCATCTTTCAGATTCTTATTAAGAGATTGGTCTGAAGCACAATAAATGTTTTTCCAGGCAATGGTGACTGTGATTGTGGGGAATGCAAGTGCCACAGTGGATGGACTGGTGAATACTGTAATTGCACAACTGACACCAGCGCCTGCATTGCTGAGGATGGGACACTGTGCAGTGAGAGAGGAGAATGCATCTGTGGGACATGTGCTTGCACCCATCCAGGGACTTCAGGCCAAACATGTGAAAAATGCCCTCTCTGCGGTGACTCTTGCAGTTCCAGATGGTAATGTGCTGGTTTTACATCTCTGATGTTTGTATCATCCAGGTATCTATTTCCTATACTGCCTCAGCACTATGTTTACTGCTGTGTCTGTAAATTACAGACCAGAACCCAAGAGCTTCTTTGCCCTTTGAGAGAGGTAGTCATAATTTATATTTCAACCATTCATGAGCACTACTCTCATATAAAAGGACTTTATGGAAAACAATTAAATCACCTTCAAGCAGCACAGGTAAAACTTCACAGTTCCACTGCTGTCCCTGGCTGTACAACTAATCAGAACGGTGACCTCATATGACATCAGACAAAAACAGACGAACCTCCTTCCAGTGCATGGTACAAAATAAAAATGTCCCAGCATGGCTGCTGCAGCAAAAATGAGGACTTGCAGAAAAAATTGGCATTTTTATTACCATTCTCATGCATATGAATGAATAAGGTAGTGTTGTCCACTCAAGTTTTACACATCTGCAAATTCATAGTCCAAATTCAGTTAAGCTTGGTTGAATTAAAAAGGTGCAAGTATGATAAACCAGGTAATAGTCTGGGGATGAATTAGTGGGTAGCTGTATGTCATGTATAAGTTGATGATAAATTGATTGTAAATGGTGAAATGTCTTCTGTCCACTGAGCATACAAAATTTATGTAGCTTTCCTGCTGTGATGCGAGGTAAATGCTATGGTGCATAACAGGAAAATCAACCAAAAATACTCAGGTTGTGAAGCTGACCACTCAAAGTACACCATCGCTCATGCTTGTATTAAATGAGTTCTTGCAGGGCTACAGTCCAAACTGGGCAGTCTTCAGTAGAAATTTAAGCTAGAAGTTGAATTAGGCTTCACAGAACATGTTATTAATGACCCTGGCTTTGCCTTCTGAGTGATGAGCAGTTTCAGCTGCATGTTTCATGATGATGTCCTGTCTCATTTAGAGTTGAGTCCCATTTCTCTTCCATACCACTGCATGTTCATACCTGTCATTGCAGTCTCTACTGTATCTAAGTAAGAAGCTATTCCATGGCATGTGATTAAATCATGAATCTGTTTCTGTTAGTGCTAAATTTGACCTACAAAAGTAAGCCTCTCAGTACGTTCAAAGCTGTGAGTAAAGAGAAATTCTGCATGCAACTGCTCTAAACATGAAGGACGGGGCTGCTGCTTTGCTCTGCCCGATTTGGCAGAGAATAAGAAATATAAAGTTACATGATAGGCATTACATTATCCTGCTTAAACATGTATATTGTATACAATATTAGATCTTTTCTCTCTACTTCAGTGTCTTCTTGTGCTGAAATGCAGGACACAAAAAGCCAGGAGAGAGAGAATATTGGGAACACCTGGGTAGGGTAACCAAGAGAGCTGAAAGACCAGGTCAGAGAGGGTGGAGATCAATGGCTAGGCAGCTGAGAAAGAGAGTGTGTTGTAAAAGAAACATGGCAAATATGACAAAACCAACAACACTGAATTTGTCTCCATGAGATAGAGGCTATCCCATTACCTGCTCACTTTACTATTCACTATCTACAGAGCAAGCGATAAGGTCATCTCCATCCCCTGAAGATAAACTCAGCAGCCTCAGCATATTCCCATGGATATATATAACTCAGTGGAACAGAACATAGCCACTGTTTTCCCTTCCCTTCCCTTCCCTTCCCTTCCCTTCCCTTCCCTTCCCTTCCCTTCCCTTCCCTTCCCTTCCCTTCCCTTCCTTTCTCCCTTCCCTTCCCTTCCCTTCCCTTCCCTTTCCCTCCCTTCCCTTCCTTTCCCTTCCCTTCCCTTCCTTCCCTTCCCTTCCTTCCCTCCCTTCCCTTCCCTTCCCTTCCCTTCCCTTCCCTTCCCTTCCCTTCCCTTCCCTTCCCTTCCCTCCCTCCCTCCCTCCCCTCCCCTCCCCCCCTCCCCTCCCCTTTCCCTTTCCCTCTTTTATGCATTCAGTTCTTCAGATTGCTTCTCAGAGTCTCAGCCCCTGAAGCTATTTGTAAGAAATCAGTATATGCATTTTTCATCAGAAATTTTCATGTATTAATTCTGTTTGTTGTTTTATTTTCCATTAATAAACTCTGGATTTATTAAAATCCTCATTGAATTTATGGGAAGATTTTGAGAGATTTCTAGAGGAATTGGTTCAAATTCTGTGTTTTTAAATAGTATTTCAATCATTCCACCATTAAATAAAAAAATAATTTTCCAGTAAATTTCATTAGTATTATTAGGATCTAAGTAATTCCTGACACAAGTAATCACATTCAAGAGACAACCATTGAGACACCTGAAAAGTGTTTTAATACATTATTCAACAGACTTTCAACAAAGGCAGACTTATACTTGGTGCCCCAACTTGATCTCTTTGAAGTCAATTTCAGATATCACTCATCTGATAGGAATTCCTTCAGCTGATATTTTGTGTAAGAGTATTTAATGTTCAGAATATTTATTTTTGAAATTTTAAAAAAATGAATATTGTGTGTGACTAACCACATGTCTTTGATAGACCTACATGAATAATGTTGCCTGGGGTTCTGTCTGGTAGCTAATAAACTGGGAGAGAATAGAGGACAAGACAGAGCTTATCCACAATACCTTTATTCAGGTGGGGGTTTTTTTGCTTGGTTTTGTTGGGATTTTTTTTGGCGGCAGTACCTATCATATTCCTGAGAACTGCTGTATCCATAGCAGGAGACCTTTTATTTAGCTTCCTTTTAAAATGCAGATGCACACATACTGGCTTTTGTCTTGTTGCTTTGTGACAGGCAGAGATTGATGGGCTGCTGAATTATTTTCCACAGGAGCTGTGTGGAATGTCACTTGGCTTCCCATGACAAGTCACTGGGAGATTGCAGTGAAAAATGCAAATTGGTTGATGCAACTGTCAGCATTGCAAAGGGTTGGTATACTCTGTTCTCCTTTCTTGTGTGTGTGTGTGATTAGTGGTAGGTTCCACTTTCAGTAATTTTATATTTGAAAGTAGCCTTGTTTTTCTGTTGTGGAATTATTTTATGGCTCATAAGGCAATTACTGTCATTTATGGTTCTTCTGAGGCAAGCAGGAAATGCAGAAGAGGGCTGGTGTTACCCTTTCAGGTTAATTATCATATTAATCATGCCTATTTTCTAAGAAGTTTATGGAGAAAAGTATAGAATTTAATAAATACCAGTCCCTGTAAACCAGTGATTGATGAAAGTCCCTAAGTTTAAGTTACGACTGTACCATGAGTTCCAGTGGGGCTTCTTCTACCATACAAATACAAAACCTGACTCCAGTCCTTAGGCAGACCCTTGATTATCGCTGGTTGACTAGACACAACCCTTTAACCTGTGGCAAAGACATTTCTTATATTCTAAAAGGCTAAGCACATCTTCCAGTTGTTCACTTTAATTCAAAGCTGCCCTCCATCTAGGGAAGTTTCTGGAACAGTAATTAATCTTGAGTGAGATAATACTATCAGAAAAAGAAAACCAAAAAGCACCAAAATAAAAAAAAAACAGAAACAAACCTTTAAATGAAAGAGTGCATATTTTTCTTTTTGTAGGGGAAGACGCTTGCCTGTTCAACAGGTAGTCTGTATGTATTCTAATGGCAACTCTAGTCCCAACCCTGTGGCACATGCAATTGTTAAGTGAGGCAGGACATCATGGCTAGGCTTTGTGATCAAAGATTTGGGAAGGGCTCTACCCACATTTGTTACAAGCGTGCTGGTGGCTAAAAAGGCCAATACCAGATAAACATGTCTGGTTGCAAAAGGTACAGCAGAAGGACTCCTTAGGTGGTATATTCTGCATAGGTGTATTGTGTCCACATCACATATGTACAATAAGCATTAAATAAGACAAATGTAAGAATAAGGATGATAACGCAGAATCCTGTGTGCATGTCTAAGGTTTGTGTCCGCAAGCTGTTGGAAGGCTATCCAGAGCTGTGCATGCAGAAATGTCATCACTGATGTACATATTTCCAGGAAAGCTACACCTTTTTTTTGGATGAAAATACTCCATAATACAGAGCTCAAATATCACAAATATTGCCCTTTTAAGGACAATTAATTATAATTTTGTATTTTTATTAAAATTATTATCATGCTTTGCCTTTCTAAACATCAGTATTTGTTTCTAAATATAAAAATATCTTTACAGGCTTAAAAAATATATAAACACTTCTATTGTATCTCTGTAAAGTTTGCAAGTTGCTGTTGTCAGATGGCAGATATTTGTAGATTGGAATATGTAAAACATTCTATTTTCAAATACAATGAAAACTGATCAAGAGCAGAAAGAGCCATTTATATGCCTCTGTTCACATACACAGAGGTCACTGGAATATGAGCATGACAATACCATCTCCTATTCCTGCTTATTTCCTTTTTTTCATGTCCTATGCTTCCCTGACTGGGACTGTCAGCTACTTCTTTAGGTTTAAAATTTATTTCTAGCAGTTACAGCAACTACTGTAGTGAAGACTGAATAACTGTTCCCATCTGGACCTCTAAAAAAAAAGAAAAAAGAGAAAAAGATGAAGCTGTTGCAAACTGTGTTTCATCTTAAATGCCTGTCTAATAGCTCCAAGGATTTGTTTTGGCATGGAGGTAGCCTCATTAAGAAGTCCTTAGAGGAAAAAAATAACCTTCAAAATAAGAATTAAAAAATAATCATAGAATAAACACTATTACTTAAACAAAACTCAACAATTTGAAACACTATTACTGGCACACCACGTAATATTTAAGAAAGAGTATTGAGCAACTTCATATGGTAGTCTACTTCTTTCCGGTTTACGTTTCGGTTTCTTTAATGCTTCAAGGCTTTTGGGACAAACATTAGCACTGAAAAAATTTCATTTCTCTTTTGCATGTGTATGTTGCAATACAATGACTGGAAGTATGAAGCAAGGAAAAAAGTGTAGGCTTTACATTTTCCTGTTTCCTAAACGGGAATGCCCATTTTAGGCTCTGAGTCGTGGCTTTCACTTCCTCTGCTTTGGTTCTGGGGTTGCCAGGGCTTTCTCCTCCTGCTCCCCACAACACAATGGGTCAGCCATTCCCCTTAAGGATCTGTCAGGGAATGGGATGCCCAGCGGCTCTGGAGGTGCTAATGGCTTCACACTTACTGGGCTTATCTCCACAGCAGGCATCACTTTTATACATTTATTTTCATTCACTTTTAGTACTTGAACATTTAAGTTAGGCTAATCCCTCCTTTGCCAGATGGGTGCAAGAGGAGCCCTCGTTACCCAAGAAGAACCACTGTTCCAAAAACGTGGTTCCTGCCACCACCCCAGCCACAGGGCACCAGGCTGCTCCTGCCACAAGCCCAGAAGGGACAGTTACGCTTTCTTTGGAGAAACTGAGTTTTTCCTCCCTCGTAGTGCTGACACCTCACGAATTCCAAGTGCAGCAGCAAAACGGATACTGAAGCCTGAATAAACCTCTATATCAACACTGCTCTGTTATGACTCAAAGTGAGATGAACTCCGTTCAAAAAAAGCATTTTGTTGAGCAAAAGGCAAACAAGAAAGGGCATAATGACATTTAAATTTACAGTCAATTTTTTTTGTTGAATCTTTTATATTAGTTTCTCTTAGGAGTCTTTCATGCTTTGAGTATCCCTCTTGCCACTGCTTCCCAATTCCTCCTCCAGTGTGACTCCAATGATTTCAAATACAATTGAAATTAATAGCATTAGGCTGCAGGCAGAAGTGATGATTCACTGCAGAATGCAGAAAATTACACAGATGTAAATTACAGGAATTTACCTACGTAGGCAAATTTTTGTGCTGATGAACTGCAAATAATATATGCAATAGAGTCTCTTAGTGATCCCTCATCCTAAAAATAACATCAGAGAAATAAAAACATTAACTGTAAGCTGGGTTCTGAATAGCTTGAACGGACATCTTTGCTTTCATTTCTACATCATTACACATAATCATGCTTCTGCTCCCCTTGGTTTCAAATGATGACATTAAATTAAAAATTACTATTTAAAAATATCTAATACATGTGCTGTTACTGCCTTCTGGATGATATTTGGAATATGTCTGCAAGTTTTTCGCCATCTTCAGGATAGCTAACAACTACCCTTTTTTTTTGTTTGTTTTAAGCAAGCTAATATTTTGAATCTGCTTGCTTAAAGGAGTTGGGAAAGTACAAATATTGCAGAACTTGTGACAGTGTTACTGGAACTGTGACCTGGCAATGAGAGCCATCAGTCTGCAGTTTGTGGCCCTTCTAACAAAACCAAATCTTGTTAAATCAGCAAGTCTTGGCTGCCTGTCACTTTGCTAGATAACACATTGCTCTGCCACTAAGGACAGGCAACAGGTTAAATACAAGATTATCGTTAAATCAAGAGCATGTTTCCATTAAAATCCAACCAGATGTGATTCTTTTTTTATAACAAGCAGAGAAAGGGGCTATTGTAGTCAATACTGTCATATTTTCTATAGCGTTTAATAGTGTTTTCTGTAAGACCAAACTTTATAATAAGCCATGTGAATAAAAAAAACAGAGTGAGCACTTATTTCTTTATGTACCATAGGTTTCTTTATAATCCATTATTGCACACAGTTATAAGATATTTTTTTCTCTGTAAAATATTATATTATGATTGCGCTCCAAATTATGGTAATTTTTGATTGTCTTATTTGCTTTATATTGTCCCTCAAAGCCACCTTCCTCCTGTCTCCCTGTTCCCTTTGAATGAATTTTTCTCAGCAGAAAAGCTCCCCAGTTAGGAATAATCTGGAAGGAAAGAAGTGGATTAAGCTTTTGTGCAGATCAACAGTAAGTGGAGAGACGAATAAACAAGGGCAGACTGTCATCTCAGGTCACTTTATTTGCTTCCCCTGGAATCACATTACAAAAATCCCAGAATTACAATTTTCTGTTATTAATCTATATTTACTCTTGTGATGGTACAGGACACACACTGACCTTTGAGGGGGCTCTTGTGGAAGAAATGAATGGCAGCCCTTCTAACAGCATCCATTGCTGTTTGATATATGTATATTTACTTCTGACACGTGATCTAGAGATGGCAGGAGTAGCTGTAAACCAAAGGAACACACTTGGTTCTACTCTTTACTTTGTCCTCTAATTTGGGACGACTACATTTCCTAGACAGATGGCAGTTAAGCATCTTGAAGGCACTTCCAATTCATTGAAATTCACGGCACACTAATAGGATACACTAGATGGTCAGTGCAGATTGACAACATCAGGATTAGTTCTTCGGAAATATAAGCGAAAAATCAGAAACTAAACAAAATTGGGATTGGTAGAAAAGCCATTAAATTTAGCGGAAATTCTGAGAGTGTTACTGCTTTTGTCTTTCACTCTTTACCATCCACAGATGGGGCTATGACAAACGTGATGCCAGCAGTCTCTCTAGTTATTAAATGTTAAATTTAATTTGATCTGATGAATGACTTTTTTTCTTCTCTCTGCAGATTATTCAGAGGATAAATCCATTTCCTGCTCTTTGCAGGGGGAAAATGAATGTATAACCACATTTCTGCTGGCTGTGGATGAACAGGGAAGGACAGTCATTCACAGCATAGAACAGAAAGGTAAGCAGTGAATATTGCTTTTCCTATGTGAAATCTGATTTAAAACCACAGACAGGGTGAGCAATCTAGAAGCTGAGCTCTTTTAAGCAGAACAGCACCTCCCTGTGTTTGTAGTTCTTCTCTGCCCAGCCAAAAGAGTACCTCCTCAAGTACTTATTTAATGCAGTGGTAAAATGAATACTTGACCTTTCATGAAAGATGGGCACAGTGATCATTGCTACAAGAATAAGCAAATTTTTTTAAAGCCCTGTGCAATTCTGAGATACTAGATGTCATTTGCATTATATGATAAAACTAGAATTCACTTTGAAATTTATATATATTTCATAGATGGACAAATATTCAAAAGACTATCTGATTGAGTTTACCTGATGAAATTCTAAAATATCTTTGTAATTCTGTTGAATGTTGCAGTATCATAGAATCATAGAATGGTTTGGGTTGGAAGGGACCTAAAAGATCCCTCAGAATTAGTCAAATGATGACATCAAGGAAAATCAAAATGTGAAATACAATCATGTAAGACAGATTAGTTGAAATGAATTTTTCAATGTCCTTAAACCATGGTTCAGCAGAAAATTTTTTAAAATAGTAGTGTTCAACTTACATAAGCAATACTTTCTAATATTAAAAGAATCAAACTTCTTTGTGTTTTGGTGAAGCAAAAACTTCAGTTTTAATTTTGACTCTCTGAAATATTGTATGATAAAATTAATTCAGGACTTGAAATCCAAAATTGCTTCCAATTGCCCAGTCCTACATTTTCAACAAGTCTAAAGGGTTTTTTTTTACTGATTGTATTCATGACAGTAATGTAGTTTCCTCTGTTTTATCAATATCATTGATGACTTTACCCTGATACAGATCTCGCTAGAATCTTTTCTTCTGCAACACGCTGAATATCAGTTAATTGGACTAGAGCTCCAGCCATAACATTGTAAAATTCATAATCTTGTCAACTCAGCCGTTTTTTAGGATTATATTGCCACAGATCTGAAATCAATTTTCTGGCTTTTCTGAATCTGTTTCTGTATGCAGCAGCTGCTAACTGATTGACATGGTAAAAGCGCAGTGGAACAAGTTAACAATTAATTTTTTTAAATTTTTAATGCAATATTTTTCAACTGGTTTCACAAACCCTTTAGCAAGCTAGCAGGAGGAAAATAAAGTGGACTTGGAGAAAAAGGTGTGCACAGCTCATGGCAAATGAGAAGCTCAGAACACTTCTTGGCTGTTTTTAATTGCCTAAAATTTACTGATTGGAGATATCCATGGTCATAACGGGTTTTTTTTCACAGATTGCACACAACTTCCAAATATCCCAATGATAATGGTGGGTGTCACCCTTGCTATCCTTCTCATTGGCATTGTTTTACTTTGTATATGGAAATTGCTGGTGTCAGTTCAAGACCGAAAAGAGGTGGCCAAGTTTGAAGCAGAAAAATCAAAAGTTAAGTGGCAAACGGTACGTGACAGGCATTGATTTCATACAAGGTTATTTAATTTGGTTGCATGATGCACAAGTGCCTTTAAAATTCTGTGTCTTGGTTTTTTCTTTTAAATGGATAGATTTTGTTGGTAGGTTTTCACTACACTTAGTATCCTATAAAGTAAAATTATGATTCCTTTATGGATGAAAAATATCTAGAGTTTAATCTCCTGGTTTAATTTCTTGCACATGTAAGAATGTGTAGATAACTTTATTTTTATTAGTTGCTTTTAATTAGTGCCCTGTCTTTGATTAATTTTAACAAAGTTCTTGGCTGCCTATGCGATTATCAGAGGTGTACCCCTCCGCCCAGAAACAGCTGTTTAGGAAAGAGCTGTTGTGATGGCCTGTGTGATGGGAGCCCACTCACACAGAGGAGCAGCAAATGGAAGCTGTCCAAAATGTAGGTAAAAGGACAGAGAAATTCAGGCCTTATCTTCTATCTATAGCTTCAGGCATCTAATGCAAGCTTACACCACATGTTCCCTTTTCTTCTTTCCTTTCTGCCCTTGACTTTTTTGCTCTTTTGCAAAATCTTCAAGACTTCTGAGGATCTTTGAAAAACAAACATGTTGAGTAAGCGTTTCTAGGGAGTGTCAGGAGGATAGGCAATGTGCTGCTGTTCATTCCGCTCCATTCTCCTACCAAGTCCTGTGATTGCAACATTACTCCAAGAATGGGCCTTTCAGCTTCTGAGATGGGAAAAATCAGTTACTTACAGGCAAGGCCACCTGAAAATGTTTTCTTGATCCTTCAGGAGAGCTACATATGGTAAGAGGGAAGGGAAGGATGCACCTGATAGAAGCATTTTAATTTTCTTTTCTGTCACAAGTCGAAAGGATAGGAAGTGATTGATGAGAGACCAGGATTAAAAGCTCAGATGAGACCTGCCCTTCTCCCACCACAGGGTAGATAGCTTATGTGGCTCAAGAAAGAGGACCATGACAGGTAACACCTCACTGCTGAGACACTCTCTGTGCTTTTATAATTGTCCAGCCACCAGGTTTGATACACAGATTATATGGGACGCATTTAATAAAGTATTGTTTGACTTTAATCTGGGAGGCAGACGTGAAGGGGAGCATGTTCCTGACCCCAGGCTGGTTTGTGCTGCCTCTTATAGACCACTCTGAATTTCAGTGGCTTGGAATATAAGTGAGGCACTGAAGGCTATTCTAAAATCATCAAAAGTACAGAATTACTTCTATACAAACACTGTGTGACTCCCATTTCATGTCTTTTTGTTTTGATTCTTTTGTTTTGTTTTTTTTTTTTTTTAGGAAACAAATCCACTGTACAGAGGCTCAACAACCACTTTTAAAAATATAACTTACAAGAACCAAGAAAAGCAAAAAGGGGCCATGGCTGCAGATTTCTACTAGCACCTCCAACACTACAAACTTAGTTATCCTGGCAGGGAATCTAAAGACACCTGTTTCTTCTCAGCTGATTATGTGATATTTGTTTGCACCTTGCAGTGGTATAACTGTTCTGTTGGAGAAAATATATCTTGTGTTGGGAAAAATATAGATATCATATTAGACATAAAGGTTGGTAGAAATATTAAAAAATTGAATTCTTTACTATTAAGCCCCCATCTTAAAAAAATGGCATCACAAATAATTTTGTCATTAATACTGAGGATTAAAAATTATCATATGTAAGACTATTTTTGTTAAATTAGGTATTTACAATGAGCTTTACACTACTTTGTTCATACAAACAATCCCATATATTTGTGTTTAGGAATGTATTTGTACCAGTCTATCTGGTGGGCTGATTTAAATTTAAAAAAGATTTTTTTTCATGAATGAACTACTGAGGATAGAGCTTCCTCATACCACCTGTGTGACTGAATAGTTTTTCATCAGAAAAAAGTAGTGGTATTGACTGTCTTATGTGTCTAAGTTACACAGAAGCATTTCCTCTCTGATTCTTCTTTCTTGTCCTGTTTCCCTCTTTCCTTGTCCTTGTTGCTGTTTGATGTTCTTTAAGGACCCGGTCCCTGGGGTTTTCTCAGGGAAAGCTGAGTCAAGCCTTATTCACTTGCAATGAATACTTTTCTCCTCCAGGAATAGACTGGGTTTTTTTCCTTTAAATTCTAGTAGAAAGGATCCAGAACAAAAGGTAAATATCTGTAAATTAGAGGCCCCAGTAGAGAATCTTTTAAACCAGAGGATTACCAGAACTCCATTTCACCATTTGCATCCTGTGAATGGTTTAGACACTCAAAATAAACCTCACATGCTGGCCCATCACACAAACTGGTTCAGGAGCCCTTTACATGCAGAAAATGTTCACACAAAATACACAGGATCACACACAAAGACAATACTTTTTTGTTGATATATCCAAAATTGTGAGGTTCTCTCAATGCCCAGCAGCCAAACTGTTTAGTCATATGTGAAATAACATATTCAGCTCTTTTGGGCTGGGTTGTTTGGTTATTTTCCCCCAAACTAAACAAGAAACAGATCTATGGATTTCACTTCATTTACATTATGTTAATGAGGATTTTTAGATCTCAGTTTTAGCTATTTACAGATGACTTGCCATAAATATTTAAATTGTAATGCTGTTACCATGCATAGCACCAGGTAAAGAAGCCCCAAAAAGCAGCTAACATGCTGGCATAAAAAAATTACAGCATTGGGCTATTTTAAGATACCACTAATGTACTTACTTTTTAATATCACTTTTCAGCTGCATTTTTTGCTACTCTGAAACAGGTGGTCAAAAGGTACATATGAAGGTACTTAGAAAAGAAAACTTAGAAATCAAAGAAACATTGACACACTCACAAACGATCACATACATTCCCTGTGGTAAATCATGTATTTGATCTAAAAAAAATTATGTCCATTTTGTAATAAATATTTACAAAGTCTGTGCAACTTCAGACTCCATATCTGCTACACTTTCTGGAAGTGAGACTGACCCATGCCTGTTTTAGGGCCTGATACAAAGCCTACTGGAGTCAATGGCTACAGATGAGGATCTAGTTTCAGTGAAACTATTAGTTTTCGTTTACAAAGATTGTTTTGTTTAAACAAACTGATTAATTCTCTCTGTAAGTGGATTAGAACTTATATATTTCTGTGCAAAGAGAAATAGTATCAGATGCCTTTGGAAAGAAGGTGATGCAATATCCATATTCATTTTCATGGCTAGGCTTCACGAATGAAGTAAGTACAAAAATATAGCAGTATGATGGAAATTATGTCTCTTATTATACTGGAACAGATTCGCATCTGTACTCTTTGGTATTCCTGCATATCTCATTGTGGAAACTGTGCACAGATAAAAACTTGCATCTCTGGCCCTTCCAACTGCTAGACTCCCACGGATGTCAGTGCAAGTTACATATGGGATCAAATCCTGTTTCCCTGGCACATGGATAAACTCATGGGATGCAAAGCTGGCCCCTGAATCTGCTTAGATACTACTTGGGTCAGGATTGCCTAAGGGACTAGGGAAATCTAGATTTAGCCCATGTAAGTAATCTGTTACTCTTTTGTTTCTCATGCAGAAGTCATCAAATTATAAACTTTCTCTGAAAGAAATGAAAATATTTTTATTACTTTTTAAGTAATAAAAATCTATAGTGTTTATTAAATACCATTTAAGTTCTGTTTCTGAGAAGGCTGATTCTGCTGCTCAATATTAGGGTTCAAAGCCTTTCTTCTGTAGGTCACCCATTTCAATATTGCAACATATCTCAGTATTCAAATGTTATTAAAAGGGTGGTGTTTGCATTTCATATCAAATGCTTGGTGGTCTACATTCCATGTTCCTACAGGAGATCTTGTTTCACAAAGCTTCTTGCTCTCTTCTCATCACTTGCATCTTCCGGTCATCATCAAAGATCCAATTTGGTATGTAGACAATGTTTACAGCCCAATTACTCCTCCTAACAATCTCTCTCCAAATTATCAAAGATGTAATGAAATCAGGGAGTATGATTTGCAATTCCCTGCTGCGATGACTGTACCATAAATTTTCTGTCCACCTTCCGAACTGTCAGGATGGAAATCACTCAAATGATTAGGAATTCATGAGAAAAGAGAAAATAGAAGGGCTTGGTGAGGAAGGTTTCTGTTATTGAGGGATACCAAATAACTAGACTCATTCATATGAGCCATTCTTTTACCAGCATTAATTTAGATTTCAACTCCCAGATTTCAAGAACTTTCAAGATCTTACTTGGCATTCACCCTAGAGATAAGAGTGATGTTCATCCTTCTGTATTAACTATATCACTTTCATCTTGTAGCATTTGTACCAAAGTTCATATTTTTCTCTCTATTCTATTTTTCTCCACCAAACTATAAGTGGGTTTCTGTGTGGTGAGTGGGATGAAAAAGTCTTTCTGCTGTTTTCACAAATACTGTTTTGGCCTGAGGCTGGACCTTGAGAGAGGACAAAACATTTTTTAATAGTAATACTACTGTTCACTGAAGAGTTAAACTGAATTAAAGAATAATCCTTAGCAATTTTAGGGTATTTGTGTATCTTTTACATCCTATAGCATAGTAATTTCAGTAATGTATGTTAAATTGATAATTTTTGTTTGATTTATAAAAGTTGCATGTTGGTTGGTATTTTACATGTCCAGATTGCATTCAACTTTGTTTTGTAATATAACAAGTGGGTAATGAGTCTGGGATACAGGACTGAGATGTCAGGTGCAACTCTCCATGTCTCATCTGTCTTTATGTAGAAGTTCAAGTCTGTTTTGCAGTGGGCATGAAAATTACCACACACAATCTAAAAGTAAAAAAAAAAAAAAGAGACAATTTTTAGCTTCATCCATTTGAAAGAAACCAGTAAATGTCTCAACTTGTTTGTGTAAAAAAGGAGTTATCTGACCTTGAATAAAGATTGTAAAATTGAATGCATTTTTAATATTTTTAATTGTTAATTCTACATTTTCTTTTTTGGCATCTGTCTTTATCATTGTTTTCATATAGTTTCATGAATCTTAGCAAATTTTTCATGCTTTGTCATAGCCTAGAGATTATTTTATAACTTCTCTCCCTTTTTTCAAGACAGCAATTTAATGTCTGGATTTTCTTCATTTGTGATCCTTTTGCTTTTCAAGGAAATGAGTTAGTGGATGAATGTTGTAAGCAACCTATTTCTGGAACCCTGATTGATGACATATGGCATTCTTTCATTCTTTGGAACTAGATGATCTTTTAGTTCCCTTCCAACTCAAACCATTCTATGATTCTTTTGTACAGTGACCCCTAAATTGCACAACTTGCTTAAAGCTAAAGATCCATCCATTCTGTAAGTGTAACAGCAGCAATATCTTTTAGGAAATACACAACAGGTGCATATTTTCTTTTTAAACCCTTTAATTCCTTTTTTTCCTCTAATGAAAAGTCATGTATTTTGATGTTTGCTGATTTCCTGCTCTGAGGAAGAGAACATTCCTCTCCATCCTTAACAGAAACATATTTAAAGTCTGTTGTATTCTCCAGGCATACAGTAAGATCATGTTCTCTTGCATTTCACAGTGGATTGTGGAAAAAAAAAGTGATACAATTGCATAATGTATACTCATGGCATGTAATTTGGAATGTATGCTACCCCAAGACTTTCTTGGTTTGTTTTTATGAATGATCATGCTTAGAAACCTCTATGTTTTTACTGATCTACATATCAGCTAACATTGACAGATAGCAACTAACCCACAGTAACAACAGGTGGTGTAGATAAAAAAAAGGCTTTGGCTTTTCAAAGATCTTGGTAGACAAGAACTTAGTTCCTTGAAGCTGGGTCATTCTCTCTTTTCAACCAATCATCACGGAAAAGCAGAGAGAAGCCTTTCATTGCAACCTCTTCCTTCCTTGTGGTATTTACACTACAATTTAGACTTATTTTTAATCAAATTGGACAATTTAAAACAATTTCAAGACATTTCTGTATTCAGATAGATGAGGTTCTCAAAACATGATACTTTTTTTAAAAAGCCATTTTTCCACAGGGTAAATTTCCTCAACAGGGGTTTTTTTCATTACTGTTTCCATATTTAGAAAAGGTAGGAGTGTAAATAAAACTAAAGTCTTTAGGTGTGAAGAAACAGGAAATTTCTATTTAGCATTCAGCAGTTAGATGTTACCTGTGTTTGGAAAACTGTGTACCAACATCAGGCTTCAAAGTTAATAACTAGTTCAAAGGCAAATTGTATCTCATGTTGATCTTCTTAGGTGAGGTTAAAATTTGCTTTCTCCAAAACTCTCAACAACTTAAAAACCAGACCTATAATTATAGTGTAATTACCACATAACAAAACCTTGATTGCTTCTATTTTAGGTTATGGAGGATTTGAAAAATGATAAATTAAAAAAAAAAACCAAAACCAAAACAAAGTCCAGCAACAATAACAAAAATCCCCAATTATCTCAAAGGTGATGGAGAAATTAAGCCTGACAATATATCCAATCAGAAAAGAACTGTTCAGCCTAAGAGTCCTAGCAAAAGAGTCCTTAACATCAATGAATTGTTAGAAAAACTTTTGACACATTTTCCCTCTCCTTCACCAGCATCTGCAGGGAGAGAAAGTCCTCTGTGGTACTGTGTCACGAGCCAGCACACAAGGTGACAGTCCAATGAACCACAGTCAAGAGAGTCTGGCTTTTTACAGAAACAGTGGTCTGTACTTCTTGTATTCATCCTAGAGTACTTACAGCTACTGCTGCCACATGTCTGGAACAGCAGCTGCAAGAGAACAGTTCAACATCTCCCTCCCATAGACTACAACTTTTGGATTTCCCTTCTGATGCTCTCTGAATCTGGCAGATAGAGAGCTTTATTAGAGAGGCTTCTCACTGAACACTTTATTTACTGTGGGTGATTTGTCAGCATCCCAAAAGAGCTTATGGAAAGATTGTCCCTAAGGGTTTGTCCACTAGTGGCACTCAAGAAATTAATTCAGAAATATATTGAGGAATTTATTAAGGGCTGAATAATCCACATGAAAACTGTGTAGAAAACGTTCACTTTGAATTGGACTGGTCTTAATCAAGTTAATCTTTATTTCAAAGTAAGGACAAGAGTGTCTGAACATGTTTAATTCAATTTATGTGATTTACTGTACAGTCACTAATTTAATTAATTTAGATTAAATTTTGAGTTTTTTCATGTTGAGATTCTAAGGATGTAAAGGAGGAGAAAGTTTAATAGCTGGGAATTTTCCTTTCTTTCTCTGTATCAAAGGCCAAACTGGTTAAAAAGCATTGCTGGCAAGTCGTTCCCACTGATTAGAACCTTTCAGTGACTCATAGTCACAGCATCTACCCTATTACAGTTAAAGCATTTAAGTTTTTTGACTACACATTTGCATCTGATGATAAACTCAGCCTCATGTTAGTAAACAGAATTTCTCTGCAGAAAAATCATGCAGTTCTCACCAACATGTCTAACTCTTCATAGGAAAAAATCCACGAGCAAGTGTTATTCTCCTTCTTCCAGAAATGAGCAGGGACTAGAAAACGCTTGGTCTTATCAATCCAATTTGATTTCTTGTGCTTGTTAATGAATTTTCAATTTGGGCATGGAAGAATGCAAAGGAAAAATATTTTTGCAGCATAAAATTCAGAGAAGAGAGCAGAAATTTTAACACTGGTGCCTACACATATGTGTGTGTGCTGATATAATATAAAATATAACTGTATATAAGTAATGAAGACAGATTCTACTGCTTGCAAAACCAATGGGAGCTCTGGTTTCCAGACTTTCTTGAATGATGGTTCTTAAATCCTCAAATATGAGGCTGACTGTATATCTGATTTGCCACAAAGCAAAATATTGAAGATAACAAAAAAAATCTATGCCAATGCATTTTTATTGAATACAAAGTAAGGTATCTAATGCAAGTATTATTTCACCTGAGAAGAAACTGGTTAAAGGAAAGAGGCAAAATAAAATTGCTTTGAGTTTCTCTGCGTGCATATTCTCTAATGAACATAATAAGTCTTTTTATATTAACTTTGGGATTTTGGAGTCTAAATGTGTATGCACGGCTGAGAAAACACGATCAGCTCTTGTGAGAAGAAGTGTACAAGGTGCAAAGGCACACCCTGTCCTAACCTGTGAAATCATGTCAGCACTGAGTACACATTATGCCCTAGAATTTCTGCAAGCATGTATCTTTGTTCCAGGTGTTACACACAGTCAAGTTTTTTTCCGACTAGACTGATAGTACTTTGTTAGCAGTTGTCTGTTCCTTCTGAGTTGTTCATAATCTTTTAGTAAATGACAAAGTTTAATTTTCCTAACCTTCACTTCTGGCCACTCCAGGTTACAACAAAGGCAAGCCAGGCTCACTGACCCTCCTGTTTTAGGCACCATTAAATCAGCAGGATGCACAGAGAGGCAATGGGACCTGGCAAGAGAGCTTCTGGTGGCAGTCACTGGAGATCAAGGCTGGCTGGTGAGGCAGCGTGGGCATGTTGCTATGGAGGGAACACACTGACTGAGGGTCTTGTGCTTCTTGAAAGCATCAGTTTTCCCAGAGCTAACAAAAAATTTCCTCAATGCTTCATTGTCAGAATCTGTGTTCACTCCCACTTTGTTTTTAAAATGGAACCTGCATATTCCCTATTACTGTGATTTACGAAGCTTTGTTCTGATAAATTAAAGATGATCTGTGCTTAAGGAGTTGGTTAGCATAGGGTAGAAGACACATCTGGCCAAAGAAATCAGGAATGGTTTTGCCTACAAACTTGTTTGAATATAATTAACAAACAGAGAGAAAACAGTCTCTCAGATGCATTTAAGCCAGGAAACAAAATTTCTGCTAAACAATTATATGATGGCTTTATTGGTTTGTTTAAAAAGGATAATATGTTTTGATCACAGTATGGGTAATTTCTGGTATTGAGTACAATGAATCATAGGTTTGTTTAGTAAACAAGTCTACAGTGCAATATTAATAGCTTTTCTTGGGACCACATTAGCCATTCTCTCGTAGCAAATCTTTGCAAAAACAGTTTCCTTTTATTGATTTCACTAACAGTACTAACAAGAAGGGCAAAAAAATGACTATGGTACATCGAAAGATGAATAACACAGCTAAGGATCTCAAAGGGAAAGGATAAGTCAAAGATAGGCTTTGAGAAACTACCAGTGACAGGCCAGAGGCAGCTCTAGCCCCATTAACCAGTTTTGTTTTATTGCAAATATTTCAATATTGGATTTTTTCCCTTAATGCCACATCAATTACGTGAAAGTCTGTCTGCTACTGAATTTGATATTACTGTCAATCAACAGCCCATTCAACAGAGATTTATAGTAACAGTAAAATTCCTACCAAAAACTGGCAGTTTACAATCAGAGATTTCATTTAACCTGAAACTGGCCTGTGCAGACTGTCCTGTAAGGTCGCCTTACTCAGTGTGAGCTGACAGGGAGCGAAACTGCAGAGCCTGATGGCCACAGCAATTACCTGGGAGCCTGGAAGAATGGAGTGATGTAACAAACACAGGTGGGACTGCCAAAGGAGAAAGGCTGTCACTGCTCATGTCTGGGATGCAGCAGATGAGGTAGAGAAGGTGGAAGCAGTGCCTGTAGTGACTATAACCAGATGCAACTGGACTGGCAGAGTTGATAAATGAGAGTAGTTCTGTCTCTGGAGTAAACAGAAAAGTTGAGTAAAAGGGAAGATGAATGCAAACTTGGGAGTTGATTCAAGATGCCATTTTTCAGAGCCAAACAGGATGTAGGACAGTCCCTCCAAGAAAAGATGGCAGTATTGCTTGCTGGGCACTGCTAATGCAAGGAATTTTCATCCTGCTTTTTCTTCCTAGGTATTCTCTGGTTTGGTATTTCCATTCTGGCTGGGAAAAAAATGAGACCTGTCCTCAGACTTCAGATTATGAACAGAAATTACTGTGTGAGGAGTGCTGAGCACGACACATTGGATCTGTGTGTGTGCCTTGGAAAAGCAATGGGTTTGTGAGCAAACTGTATTAGTGTGAATTTAATAAGGGATTTTATTCATGGATGCAGGTAATGAACATTCACAGAGTTCATATGTCGGTATGGATCTCACACAGAAAGTGAAGTTAATGTCTAAGAAAAGATAGGGGAAGGAATTGAACATCTGTTTAGAGTACCTAAATAGCAAAGGCAGATCAACTCAGACAAGTGCATATATATTTATATTTATATTTATACGTATGGGTCCAAGAATACACAAAAAGAAAGAGAACAGATCATCAACAGAGAAATGAAGAGAAAAATATTTACAAAAAGTGAGTTCCAGACAGAAAATAAAATAAAGGAGCCAAATCACTACAGCAAATGCCTTGAAGGAACATACATAAAGCTTCAAACAAACAAAAACCCCCAACCAACCAAATAAAATTGGAAAGATATACCATTTAATGTGCAAGGTAATATAAACTGCCATCAAATTTACTTCAGAAAATGTTGTCAACCGTGTTGATTTTACAGGCCACTATGCCAGCCATTATTATTGTAATTAAGTAGGTATAGCTTAGCTGTAAATAGCTAGGTCAGTATAACTACAGCTGCACTAGAAAGAATTCACCAGTTATGTCAGAAGAAAACAGATTCAGAACAGTAAAAAACTGTTTAGTCAAAGAGGCAGTTCTGAATATCAAAGGAAAAAAAAGCAAGGAAAACCACACAGAATGAATAAGTTGCTAATTTGCACTTAGCAAAATATTTACAAAAATACTGCTATTAAGTTAATTATTAGCAATCTGTAATCAGAACGTGCTTATTTTCATCTTGCTGAAATCAGCAGAAAAAACCACCTGAAGTAAGGCTCCTTTCCACAGCCCAAAGAGCCTCATTTCTGTTTACTAGCCCAATATTTTTAAATGTTGTACCATGTACTGTGCACAATTTTTCAGTGTGACCCAGCAGCAGGTTCTGGAGTAAGAGAGTCTTTTTCTGGAGATCAGTACTCAAAGCAGTGGCCAAACACTCCTGAAGAGATGTAGACAGTTATGAGTGGCCAGATTTTTATAAATGGCTCATTAACAACCTTCTTTCTCAGAACCTGAAAATCTCGGAAACCTGCAGCTTTCCTGAGAAGAGATACATCACAGTTCCATGAGAGTCACAACTCTTCTGTCTTGCAAAGTCAGACCAGCTTGCTCAGCATTTTCCTACTGCTTGTTGTCTGCCAGACATTTTTATCACCTGTTAAATGGGAAGAAACTTCTCCACTTATGTGCTTCTTTCTAAGTGTTCGGCTTCATTTGCATTTCAATTCCTTCTTCTATTGAACTATCAGAGAAATTTCCCCAAGCACAAAGGCTTCTGTTTTCCATCCTTGTATCATGATTGAGGTGGACTTGGGGGAACAGAGTCGCGGTTCAGTTATGCTCCAACATATTTTTATACATTTATGTACATATTTATAGAAGTATTTGTCTCCTAAGCATAAAGAACACCGCAGAAACATGCTTTTGCAGATTAAAAACGAACTTTCCTGCTGATTCCAGTAAAGTTACTCTATTTTTAACCCAGAGGTTCTGCTTTCCCTAAAACTGAAACTCAACCCAAGGAGGGCAGCTCCTGCAAATACTCCACTGAAGACAGAGATGAACAAAATGGAAAATTGCCATTATTTTTGCCCATGCCAAAACGTAAAATGACTTCGAGTTCACAAGCTGACGTGCTAAAAACACAAGTCTCCGAATGGGATCTAGGGCAGTAGGGATGCTCAAGGGCAGAGCCTCGAACCTGGGAACACGGACTGTGCTGACAGAGGCCTCCCACCTCCAGTGCCTCTATGTGTTTTCTGCTTCTTTTTAAGATAAAAGTACCTGCAGTCGAGCCAAGAGAAAGTAAAGTGTTTTCAGATGGAAATAAGGTTAATACAGAGCGGTTTGTCCGCTTGAACCCACAGCTCTGACGTGGGCAGACGGCCCGAGCTGCATGAGCGGCATTTCCCGACCCGGCCGAGCGGTCTCCGGCGCCGTCCCCCTCCCGGGGACGCGGGAATCCTGAGAGCGCGGTTCCAGCGCCACCGCCGCGACCTCCCCCCGCACCCCTCCCGCAGCATCACGGGGGAGCACGGGGGGGAGCCGCGGGCCGCCCCGGGGCCGCCCCTCCTTCGCCGCCGGGGTGGGATCGCTGCTCTGCCCTCCCCAGGGCAGGGCCGCGGGTCCGGTGCGGGAACGGCGGCGAAGCGGGCGCGTGTGCCGGGGCGATGCCGGCGGTGCGGCTGCGGCTCCCGGGCTGCTGCCTCCTGCTGCTGCTGCTGGGCGGCCGCGGCCCCGCTCGGGGCACCGCCGCCCTCGGCCGGGACGGGGTGCCTTCCCTGCAGAGTGAGTGACGCCTCGGGGCCGGCCCGGGAGTGGGGGGCGGTGCGGCCGTCCGCGGCAGCCCCGCCCCTTCGCCGCAGCCCCGTCCAGCCGTGCGCGGCGCGGGGGAAGCGCGCGGGTTTCCCTCCCGCCCCGGCGACTCCTGGCGCTGCAGGATTCCAGGACGTGCGTTTGCTGGGGGTCAGCCCCGTCCGCACAGCGGTGAGGGGATCTGGGGGGACGAGGGGCCGGGAGCGGGCACTGAGCCATGTGCGGGACCTGCCCCGCGCCATGTGCGTCCTCCTTGCTCATTATTCCGCTGCCCATTGCGGTCCTCCATACCCGGAGGAAATATGGATAGGTTTTTTTCTCATTTCCAGTAAATTCCAGTTACTTTCTCTGTTACCACATAAGCAATTCTCACTGTTTTTTTGGGTGGGGGAAAGGAAGTGGAAGGTAAGGAGGAAGGAAATGAAGATATCTTGTCTTCCTAGTTTTGTTGCAGCCGTTTATTCCCGATTAGCTCTGTTGAACCCAAGTAAACAGGAACTTGGAGGTACTGGTCAGCTATCAGGTCTTCATCTGGGGCTGCATATCAGCTTCAGGCTTCGCTTCTGGAAGTCTGTTTCTTGTCACCTTGTCCTTCTGTGGAGGGGCAGGATATAGGAGAAGCAGCAGTTTTCCAAAGGCTTCCCTCCACCCTGTCAATTTCTAAAGCATAGACTATTTCCCAAATCCTCTTTCACGAAGCCCAGCCATATGATAGACTATCTCCTTTACTCCTTGGGTCTTCTGGGGCTTGCAAGTTCACAGAGCCCCAGTTGCAGGTCTTCATCTGCAGGACTTTGGGCACAGAATTCTCCCTGACATCAGGAGCTTTGTAACAAAACCCGTCTTTGTGAGCAGCTGTAAAATGGGTAATGTAGCTTTGCAAGCTGAAAGGAGGAGGCTGGAGGCATTCCCAAGGCTTGAAGTTGCTCCAGTTGTCTCATTGCCCCACTTGAAGACAGGGCTGTGAAGTTGTCCCTGAATTTGCCATCTCTCATGTCTTACTTCTGCCATGAGCTGGCCATTACCTGGTAGTCCTCAGGCCAGCACAGCTCTCCTGTCAATTGCATTCTGTAGTTGGCAAACGCATTTGGAAGAGGGTTGTGTGGCTCAAGAATTACGGGCTGGCTGTTCTTGGCCTAACATGCTGCAGAATGAAAAAAAAAGGACGTTATTCACAGAGGTCATCCAGCTGGGTTATTTGTGTAGGCTGCGCAAGAACCTTATCTTTTCTCAGCAGTCATTTCAACTTTTAAGAGCCTTACAGATAAAGGGTTTCAAAGGCTGAGAATCCTTCACTTCTGGGTTGTGGTGTTGCTCCCCCCACCCCAGGAAAGTGCTGTATGGGACCTACCATGTGCTGTGGAGGTAGATTGTGAGTTTGATGAAGTCCATCCAAGTGTGAATCCCAGTATCATGGTGAATTAACCTCATTAATCAGTGTCTACTGGTGGTAACATCCCAGTTTTTAGTTATCCCAGTTTGTTATTAACAGTGTATTTTCTTGGTCAACCTGGATAAGACTGCCGTGGGAAAGGCAGACCATAGTGTGAGAGGCAGAAAGCCTTTCTGGCCATGTAGATAGAGACTATATGTGTTGCCCTTGGAAGATTGGGTTGGATAAGAAGGATGAAACCAGCACAAACTACAAAGCTTCACAGAAAACTCTGTGAAAGCAAAGGGCCAAACTGGGTATCTGTCACAGTGTCTGATGGTTTTTCAGTGGGCTCAGACACATGAGAGCTATAGAGATACAGTGGATTAAAGGAACCTTGCTCTCCCCCAAATGGTTAAGGACTTAACGTAGGAGAACTGCCAGGTGCTTGGGAGATGCAATTATATACATTAGGCTAGTTCTCACCTGCTGCCTGTTGGAAGGGCTTGCTCCTGCTCCTACACAGGCAACCAATCCCTATAGCCACAGGGTAAACAGCCCCTTTTACTAGTGATACAATCTGCAGTGCCACCTCTCTGTAAGTCAGGCTGCGTGATGTGCTTGATGCAGAATCTGCAGAAAACCTCTCCGTAATCTCTCTCTTCTGCTTTTTGTGTACGCATTATATTGTTAAGCTGATCTCTTTTATGTCTGTTACACTGTGACACTGCTGTTTGAAAAATCTTCCTATTTTAGGGCTGAAGCTAAGTTGTATGTGCTAAACTAGGACACAGCATCTGGGTAGACCTCTGCATCTCATGCTTTATTTGTGGGCTACATCAATTTGAGAAGACTTTTTTTATTATTATACTCAGTGCTTCAGTATGTTAGGTGTTATGAATTGCAGCAGTTTGAAAGTACACATGGCAGAAGTTATCACTGTAAAATTTCAAGGCAAAATGGAAGAAGTACTGCTCAGGTTTCCAGTGCATAATCTCCTGAGGCATAAAATAAGTATCTTGCATATAATGTAAGAGGAACTCTCTGGGTTAATTACCATTGGATTTCAGAGTGAATCAGGCTTATACTTTACTGATTTCCAGTTCCTCAGCTGCTCTCATTTTTTTTCAGTCTCTATGCTCAGTTTAACTTTTGTTCCTAAATCATTAAATAGCTGACTTTTTTCACATACTTATAGTGTGATGTCACATGGTTCAGTGAATTTCTGCATGATTCCAAGAAATCTAGGATATCAGGCTAACTGCACAACATCTGCTCTTGCGGAGGGTAGGCAGTGTAGTTGAACAATGTGCATCGTATAGGGAAGGCATACTTTAACCCTTGGCCACCAATTCTCATGGTATAGATAAATCTTCCCCTTTCTGTATCCTATTTACAAGGCAACTTATTTTCTTTCTGTCTCAATACTTGCAGAGAGTGAAGAATGAATACAGAAGAGAATATGGTCATGTCAGCCTTAAACTTGTTAGCTTTTATTTTAATTGCACTCTCCAATCTACCTGAGGGAATTATTTTACAATATACAGCATGACTTCGTGTAACATTTAAACCTTTACTCCATTACTGGTATTTCTTGGTGACCAGTGGGTTTTTTCCTTTAACTATGACTGATGTTTTTGGGCACCCCATTTTTTTTTGGCTATCCAACTTGAGAAACATTGCTTAGCCTTATTTTTACAAGCTTGCAAGTATTCCACATGTTAAAAACTCAGCTGGAAGTAAATTTAGACCAATACTCTTATTTTTTGAAGTGACAGTTATTCTGATGGATATTTTCAGTTTTCTTCCTAAATAGCTCCAATTAAAACATTTGTCTTTTGATACTGTTTGTTCAATTGCAGTATTGTACAGTCTGAAAATTTGAGGTTTTTTTCTCCCCTACAGATAAAGGGATATTTATTATCCAAAGTGAAGATTCCAACTTGTGCATTAAAGCAGAGAGAGTTGGCCTTGTTCTGGAAGACTGCAGTCAGTCCTCAGAAGACATGTTATGGAAATGGGTATCCAATCATCGTCTTTTCAACATAGGTAGAAGTACCTGTCTTGGACTGAACATCAGTAGACCAGAACAACCATTAAGTATGCTTGAATGTGATTCAACTCAATACTCATTATGGTGGAACTGTGATGGAAAAGCATTAGTTGGTGTATCAGAGTACAAATTAGCTGTTGAAAACAGCAAACATATTGTGGCCAAAAAAAAATCTACTTGTCAGTGGAAACAGTACATGTCCTATGATGAAGACGTTTGTGAACACCCATTTCAAGGTAAAAGTAAATTTTTGTCATCGAAATGTAGATAGGAAAAGTTTCAGAAATTCTTTTGAAGGGAGTTGAAGTGCTTATGATCCTTTCCACTCTCTATTGCGGTTTTAGACTCAAAGTTTGTAATTTTTTTTTATATGCAGTGGTTGAGGTGAACATACCACACTAGTGATTTTTTTTTCATTAAATGGGCTTCAAAAAACACCAGTATCCTTGCAAAGCAGGAAATACTCATTTCAAATCCTCTGTAAAATAAAAAAGGGAACTAAGGGTTTGCTGTTGCCTGTCCTGCAGCTTTCATTATCAGATAAACCCAAAGAGAGATAAGAAAGGATTTGGAATTCCCATCACTGAAAATCTGTCTGTAATTGCAGTGTGCATGGACTGATGCTTGTGGTGTTCAGTACCTGGCCTCTGGACATGCTAAACTGTGAAACACAGGTCAGAATTTAGTGAAGATGTAGGAATGTAGCTCAAGATCCAAGTTTACAGACCTGAACAGTTTTCCAGGTATAAGGGCTAAGACAAACCCACTGACTACAAACAGCAACAGCCCATACCTTGATCCCTTCCTCAGCATTTCTGTAGAAGGAAGGACATAATATTTGCACAGTGTGTCTTAGGCTGGAGCTGTTCATTCTCCCCATTTGAACTGGGTGTTTGGGTTGGGGATCTGGTCTCAGTGGTTTTCTCTGTAGGTGTAGCTGTGCTTGGCCTCTGTTCTCACCAAAGACCTCTTGGGACCTGTGATAACTGGGAAAGCACTGCAGCATCCAATCTCTTCTTTAAAACCTAGTGTAATTTATATTTCAGACCCGACACTTGCTGTGTACACATAGCGAGATGAAAGTAGACCTGGTCTAGCCGTAATACTGCTACATCTGTGAGAAGAGGATTGCCCTTTGGCAGGCACTTCTAGCCTGGTTTAAGGACCAAAGTATTTAATTGCATGGCAAAATCTCTTTCACCTCCAGGTTCCATTTTCCCCCTTCCACCATAGCTCATGTATATGCAAATGTAAGCATGTTAATCCATCAGGTTGGGGGAGGGAGGATAGTTACCTTCAAAGAAAAAAAAAATGTATAACTATGGTAGGAAATCTGTGGCTATTGAATTTGGTTTCTTGCCAGGACTGAGGTAATCCCTTGTAGCTCTATAGCTAGCAGCATGGTAGCAGGCAGACAGAGGAGCAATCCTAATTTCTTTTGACCAGTTCTTTGTATCATCTGTTCATATCAGAAGGCTCTAAAGGGGATTTACAATGTGTAAACTGCTCTTTTATATGTGCACAGCCAGCCATTAGCTTTAGAAACCTCTATGAACCCGACAGTATGTAATGATTTTGCAGTTGAAGGACTTTGATCTTAAAGCTAGCAACTTGGGATCTTTGACAAACAATTTCATTGGAAGTGTGATTGTGGTTATTTGACCTATTCTAAAAGGTCCTAGGTTAAGAAGACACTCACTGAGGTAAACCTTTTACAGCTTTCAGTTGCACTGGATTCTCTCAGTATTTTGATCCTCAAAGTACAAGAGGAAAATATTTAAATATTTTGGAAGGCATTGATTGTGACAACAGACGTATGTAATGTCAAATCTTTAGCTATGTTATTATTCTCTGTGGGATAAAAGCTTATTTTTAAAGTATACTTAGTATTCCTTTGTCTTTTAAATTTCCTTTCCCATAGAACGACAAAGAGAATGGAAAACACATTAGAAATCCACTTTATAAAGAGTGGGAGGAGCAGGGGAAATAATGTTACATTACTTGTCTGTCATAGGCTAACAAATAAGTAAAGTTTACATCTGAGCATGGACTGATTTAGCTAACTGTTGTTTTATGTAGTGGTTTGAAACATAAGCACAGGCTTTATGTGTTAACTGATCAAGTTTGGAGGTTTTTGGTTTTTTTGTTTGGGGTTTTTTTCCATCGTAGTTAGTTACGAGAATGTGCCTTGTGGTGACAAATTTCATAAACTGTTATTTCCAGAATCTCTTTACTGAAATTATTTTGCTCACACTTGGAATGCTGTGTTATCAATTATAAATTAAAATTAGAAAATAACTTTAGACACTTTATTTTTATCATTGCTAGTAAACGCATATGGGAATGAAGAAATTTTTGTGGTCTGCATTTTTTTAATCTCTGCATTTTGTTTTTCCAGAAACATATACCTTGCTGGGAAATTCTTTTGGTTTCCCATGTGTTTTTCCCTTTAAGTATAACAACAAGTGGTATTATGAGTGTACTAGGGATGGAAAGGAATCTGACTGGTGTGCCACAACAACTCACTATGAGCAAGATGAAAAATGGGGATTTTGTCCAAATGCTGGTAAGATGTTCCTTGTCTTCTCTCTCCCTTTTCCCCCCAAGAGGTTGTTCTTCATTAGTAATACTAGGATGCAGGCTGTCTTTGGATTACTTCTCTTCTGCTAGAGAGGAATGTCTCTTTAAAAAACACAAAAACAGGCTTTAGCAAATTTTATCATAATTTATCATGCTTAACCTTTGGAGACTCAAGTCCTCATCCCAAAAGCAAAACTACAGGGAGTGAGCAGAAGGATATTACTCTGTGCAGCCCATTGACCTTATCCTGCAGCTAAACATCTCTGTACTCTGTCCTAGTGATATATAGGCAGCTTTTCTGAAACACATAAAGTAAGGGTTGTCTTGCAAAGTCACGTTCTGCTTTTGACTGCATTACATCTTGCACATTCCTTTTCTTCTATGCGCTGCTTGGACGCATCTTGGGCCTAAAACACTAAGAAACAATACCTTTAAAAATACTTGCTGTTGAATAGATTTTAGATGTATAATCTTTGTGGATAATTCAGCTTCTTGAATAAATAAGCAAAATAGTATCTTCTAGCAGCAGAAGGGAAAAGCCTTCCCTGCTCAAGCTATGTTTCTTAAGCATCTTAAAAACAGCTGTAAATGTGTCTTTGTAATGGTTTTTTT
Source organism: Manacus vitellinus (assembly GCF_001715985.3). Taxonomy (NCBI): domain Eukaryota; kingdom Metazoa; phylum Chordata; class Aves; order Passeriformes; family Pipridae; genus Manacus; species Manacus vitellinus. The sequence continues at coordinate 9,862,530 of NW_021939632.1, read as the reverse complement.
TGGGCAATTGTTAAAATAGATGGTATTTTCGGCCTTGCTTATATTTTGTAATTATAGTAAGTTTATTCTCTTGAGTACAAGATTCAAGGAGATCCAGTGACTGTTGCTCCACAAGTTGGGTGAGGTGTTCATAGTTTGAATATTTCAACATTCGGCTTTAGAAACAAATGGTTATCTGGAATAAATTAAAACATACTCTTTTGGCTTTATGAGAGCTGTGAAAATCACCACCAGCTGCAGATCAGTTCCTGAGTATTTTATCAACCATATGAAATGTGGAGCAACATTTTATTTCATTAGTGCCCGGTTTCCGTATGTTCTTTAACAAAGGAACAGGAAAGGTGATTGTAATCGTGCTTCCATTGGGATATTGCTGTCATTAATTAATTGAATTGTTCAAGGTGTTATGTTTCTGATTAGTTTGGAGTCTTGGAATGTTGGTGATGAGTCTGTTTTTGGGTAGAGAGTGGCTGTGACATTTTTTGGAAGAAGAACCCCAACACACACATTTGCTACCAGTTCAACCTTGTGTCTGTGCTGAGCTGGCGTGAGGCACGGGCCGCCTGTCAGCTGCAAGGAGGAGACCTGCTGAGTGTCACTGACCCCGAAGAGCAGAACTACATAAGTAACTTAAGCAGTAAGTAGGCATTTCTCTGGGTACCTTGTAGGAAACCTGTAGTTGGTTTCCTCTTTACCCGTGCAAAGGGGTACATTTTGGAGCTTAATACTCTGTGTGATGTCTCTCCTACTGCTGCTTGTGGGGCTTTATCATGTAACACACCTCAGCAGCTGTTTGAAAAAGCAAGGATGAAGGTAAGTTCCCACCATAATAAACTGAAGTGCAGAAGTGGTGATATGTGTTACACAGGGCTGTAATTTTCTTAATTATCCCTCCCCACAAGGACTCCCATTCATTCTGCAGCTGTGGTTAGGGAGTGTGTTTATTTGTTTTGGAGAATTATACAGGTATCTACCTTCTCTGCAATGTACCCTGGTGTCCCTTTCTTCTGTTAAGTTTCCTTTGTAAGCTGAATTTCACCAAATGTGAATGACAAGAACGTTTATGGAGCGAGCATCTCAGAAAAAATGTGCAGAGCCTTCTGGCAGCATGGCTTTTTGTGGGTATTTTAGTGTATGTGGAGAAGATTAAGCTGAGGAATGGGTGGTAGAGCTCTAATGCAAAAGGTTGCCTTGGGTTTCTTGCCCATTCCTTCCCATTATTACTGGTTTTCAATAGCAGGATATAAACTAACAGGAAGTTTTAAAAATTATTTAATTAGCTTTTTGATATGCATACAAGACGGTAAGGGGACTGAAAGTTGTTTGGTTTATGGAAAGCTGAAACAAGCTAACTGTTATGTAGCTGCTTGTTCTAGACTTAACTTCTAAGGTCAGCAACAACTTCTGCAGGAAAGGTTTGCAGGATGAGTGGCCTTTGAAGGATTTCAGACTTCTGAGTTTATTCCTTTTCATCTTTGTGTTGATTAACAAAGTAACAAGTTAGGAGAGCAGATGTGTCTGTAGATATTTTAAAATACGGGGAAAGCATGGAGTAATACTTTGTTTATTTTTTCTTTTTCAGGGCAGTTAAATGCCACAGACATGATGCTGTGGATGGGCTTGAATCGCCTGGATGATGATGCTGGCTGGCAGTGGTCGGATGGAGCACCACTGGTGTTTGTGAACTGGAGAGCAAGTACTTGCTGTTCCTTTTGCATATGTTATAGCAGCATACACTGCTGTTCCTATAGCTATATTCGAAAATTGAATTAAGTGAATTTTTTTGTTGTTGTTGAAATATTAGTTCATATTCATTAACTGAAAGCCTTTCTAGGGATGTAACATAATTGAGGTTAGATCTGTTCACAACATTAATGGTCTAGCCCTTTTGTCATTTACTTTTAAAAGTATTTTTAAGATTCCAGTTGCATATTTAGAAAATGTAGCTGGTTTCATGGAGGAAAGGAGTTTCGATTTGTTTATGTTAACATGCTGTAATTAACATTTGCACATTAACATGAGCTTTGTGACTTGGTTTGCTACATTTTAAGGTCTGTCTATCAGCAGACATAACATAGACACTAGAGCTTGTTTCAGCCTCTCATCTGATAAGTGCAACCAAGGAGGCATTACTACACATGTAATTCATGGTCAGTGTTCAACTCTCCATAGTATTGGTGTAATATTACTAGAAGTTTGGGTGTGCAGGGATGTTTGTACCTTCATTCAATAAGATGCAGAGAACCCTACAACACCATTTTACAAGTAAGAACTGATATTTTATAATTTTGTGCTTCTCAAAAATGTGTTTGCAGATGTCTCTGATAACCGTTTTAGAGAAAATCATTGTGCAGTGATTAATCCAAAATCTAAGTATGGCTGGCACAGTTATTTATGTGAATCTGGATTGCCTTTTGTATGCAAAAAATATTTAAATAAGATGGAGCATGAAACATTGGGTAAGTCTCTTAATGTTACTGTATCTTATTTGTGGGTGTGCAGGGAGAACAAGTGAAGCCACTTGAATATAAAGTCAGCAGAACAGAGTCTTAGCTGCACTAAATGTGTCAGTTTGATAGGTAAAGTTTATTTTAACTGATGTATTAACACTTTCTTCTGTTTAAATTCAGTTGCGGAAAACATGTTGAGAATCTTAAAACTAACAAATAATTTTAATATAAATAGCACTTAATGGATTCCTTCCGTGATCAAAATGCTCATTCTGTTTATATTACAATAAGAACCATGGATTTACATTGAAAAACAGGTTTTCAGTGTGGATGGAATTAATCAGTGGCACACAGAAAAGAAAGTTATATAAATGCAGCTCAAAATTTGCAGTTATTTTTATGCTGTGCTGTACTTTTGATATACCAAAAAAGCATTATTTGTGATTATATAGTGAATATAGGATATATAGTACATAGAATGACTTAGACTGCCATTCTGTGTGCAAGTTAAACACAGAATTGAGTTTATTCTAACATAAACATTTACTAAATAAAAGCAATTTACATGGGTTCAACTTCTTCCTGACATCTTAAAAGAAAATTTGGCTGCTTGTTTCAGATAATGAGGAAAGACTTAGCCAAACTTTTTGTAGGTAATGCATCTGAAAAAGCTTTATCTGTTTCTGAATCACGTTCAGAAGTAATAATGGAGATACAATGTGTTTTAAGCTGAATTAGTGTTTGCACTAGTCCAGCAGCCCACATGGTTGAATCATCAAATAAAGTGGAACAAATTTCAGTTTGCTTGGTAGGTGATGTTCCATAGAGGATGTGTTTTGTCCTCCGTAAGTCATCTTGGAAAACTTTGTTTTCAACATTTGAAGATTAAAAAAAGATAAAAAATCTCTGAATGTGTTACGAACATAGCATAACCTTGGCAAATCTGTCTAATATGTCTGAACTTTGTATGCTCAATTAAAAGATACATGGAAGTATTATGCCACTCGTTGTGACACTGGCTGGTACCCACACCATCGCAACTGCTACAGACTTCATAAAGAGGAGAAGACCTGGAACGATGCTTCTCTCTCATGCCAAACTGATAATAGCAGGCTCATTAGTATATCCTCCATGGCAGATGAAGAGCTGCTAATTAACTTGCTTGAAAGTGGTGAGTTTTGGGAGTTCAAGCATGCAGTGTTTCTTGGTGTTTTGTGGTGCTCTTTTGTGCAGCCTTTAACATTTTTAGCCATCTAAGCACTATATCACATGGCATGCCCAAATTATGTTTACAAAAAAAGAAAACATGATCATGCTGCTCCTAGGAGTCTTATAAATGTATAGAGTCACCTTCTCCAGTAACAATTCTTAAAATATGAATCCACAGATTAGACACAGTGAGGCTGCAGTAAACGTAGGTAGCTTTTGTCCTTTCCTGTTCTTGCCTATTTTGCAAACTGTTGCAAAATATTCAGTGATCAACCTTATAGTAGAATTGTGCATAGAAGCAAAACCAATTCAATTTGTGTTTTGCTTTCAAGCTGGCCTCGTCCACACTGTAAAGTTGCTGCTGCTAGTATGAGGTCAGAGTCCCTTTGATGTCAGCAGGGTGTATCAAAGGAGTTCTGCTGGTTCCCATTGTCCTAAGAGGTAGCATAATTATACAAGGAACTTAACGATCAAAAGCTCTTTGATGCATCAGTGCCAAGACTTTTGTTGTCATAACAGCCACAAAGAAAAGCAAATATTTTTTGCCTGCCACTGACATCAGTGTACTGGCAGAGCTACACAGTTTTGCTGGGAGTTTAAGCCTCCCAGAGCTTGGGCACAGTCACATGTGGAGATTAGGAGATTAACCACTGCATCATCTTCCACCCCTCCATAGATACCAAATACCATTATTTCCAGTGATACTGCAATGGGTAGATGTAATTGTTCTCAACTTATATTCAGCTTCAAAGTCTGCTGCTTCTCTCTCAGGCCTGCTTCAGGCTTGTCTTCAGAAGAAGGGCTTAGGGGTCTGAAAGCCTGACTGCTTTTTCTGTTTGTAGTAACTGGCCAAGTAAGACATAACATCAAACCGCAAGCCTTGTCCTTCCTAGGTCTGTCAGCCACTGTGACTGCAAATGTGCTGTCACTGGAGCCTATAAGCACTCGGAGAAACCTAAAGCTCAATGTGCATGGAAAGATTTTAAGAAGAAATATTTCACTTCAATGTCAGTTTTTCTCCACCGTTCACTTCAGAAAAGAACATATGCTCCTAATTTGTATTTTTTCAGGATTTCAAAGCATATTTTATTGCATATATTGGTCTATTTTTGAAACAATTTGGTTTTCGAGGGCAGTAGAACATAATCTCATCAGTAGGGTTTCCTAAAGCTTATACAGCTTTTTTTTTTCCCTGAAAGAAGGACATTCCTATGAAAATCCCATGAGTAACTTTTAATAGTAGTGTTGATATTACAAGAAAAACAGGCTTTATTACTTCACCATTAAAATCTGAACTCACTTATTCTTTTACAGAAAATGTAACTGAAACATGGATTGGATTATACAGTAATAACACCCCTGTTGTTTTTGAGTGGTCAGATAGCACCCCAGTAAAATTCTCTAATTGGCATAGCCAAGAACCTAACACCTTTCAAAGAACAGGACAACTCTGTGTTTCAGCACAAGGATCTGTAAGTTTTCTTTTTGAAAGAATTAGACACTTTTATTTTAGGTCATAATAATTTTTTTCTTGCTATGCGTACTTCTTTAAACCATGACCTGGAGTATGACTTTCTTTTTTGATTCTTAATATATTCATGTTATAGGATAAATGCAGTGTAGCCTTTAGAAACCAATGCGTTTTCCAGCGCTGATGCACAGAAAATTAATCATAGATTTTGAACTTATGTTCAATAAAAAATGGTACATACGTAAAGCTTGCCAAATGGAAGAGAACCAATATGAGTGGGTAGTTTGATAAAGTATTTTAAAATCCAAGTAGTATGTATCATAATTTATGATGCATCAGTTCTTGTCTTGAAAGCTTCAAATTCATGTTTTGAAAAACTGTCAGCTGTGCCTATATTATCTTGGTGTCAGTATCAATAAATTTTATGTAACATTTTTCAAAATCATGGTAGTCTAGGTCTACATGAAATTATAGAACTTTACAGCAGGAAAATTGACTTGAAATTAACCAGGGGTTGTAAAAGTGAGAGTAATGTTAAAACAACACTATGTCCTGTCCTATTGGTATTTATGGCACTGTCAATTTTTTTGTAATTTGGTCATGCATTTACTTTACTTTTATAAATAACAGTACTTAAATGCACTAATACATGACTTACATAAGTAACACTATAATCTTCTTTTTTTTTTTCTTTTTTGCAAAGTATGTTCTGACTAAGTGTGAAAACTGTATTAAAAAGAGTTTCTGTTGTCTCTACGGTAGTGGGTCCAGGTTGCAATCTTTAATTCAGGGGAAAGCTGGGGCAATTTCCAATGACCTGGAAAAGTAGGTTTCTATTGGAAGCAGAAAATAGGACTTTGGTAAAATTGTGGGGTTTAGATTCACGAAGTCATGGTTTACTCAGTTTTCAAGTGTAAACAAACAAATGAAAGTGAAAAATACAAAGGAAAAGGAGGTTCAAGATAAAAATTTTCAAGCATTACTTTTGGTACATATCCAGGATTTACAGATCTGCAAAAATTATATGGTACAAACTTTGTAATATCTTGAGTAAGGACTGTTCAAATATAAAGATTAATCTTACAAAGAACTATGATAACTAGCAAGAAAGTAAGTGCTCTGGCATGGCCATAATGTTAGTTCATTAAGATGAATTACATCCCAAAGTCTGATTCAAAGAGACAAACCCATTTGTATAACTGATTTGAGAATCCTGCCGACAGTGTTGGTAGAAATAAATGGTCTATCTAAGGACAAATATATGTAGTGAGAAAAATTATTTATTTTTTACTGAAGAGTTAAAAGAGGAGGAGAGATTGTAATCTAATATGTGTATAGATATGCATGAGAATATGAATATGTACAGAATATACTTCTTTTTATCCCTTAGGAGGGACGTTGGAAGATAAAAAAATGTGAAGACAGATCTTTCTACATTTGCAAAAAAGCAGGGGAATTTGATAATGTCTCTCCTGAACTGGGATCAAGTTGTCCAGAGGTAAGGGAGTTTGTGGTTGTTTTAGAACCATACTTATAAAATAGAATTATATGGGAAACCTCTAAATACAGCTACAGAACATGTAGATGTAATATGTAGTAGATGTAGATAATTGTAGTTTTTCATATTAAAGACAGCATGTTTTGCTAGGAAAAAATCTGTTTAGTTTAAAAGTATGTAAACTAAATTTTAATGTAATATTAAAAGCTTTCAAAAGATGCCTTTCATGGCTTGATGTGTTGTCAGTGGTTGTGACCCAAGTTCCTATTTTTTCTAGATCAAAAGTGAAACCCCTTTTGTCCACCATCTGTGCAAATAATGACTGTTATGTGATGCCTCATCCCACACATGGTTTTCATACATTGAAATGGAATGTCAGGGTGAAAAACAATCAGTTCCATTGACATGGAGAGTGAACTCTTCCACTTGTGCATTAGCTTTCCGTTTGCTTTCAGACACAAATGGGAAGGAGCACAGCTGTGTCACTAGGACATTGCATCAGGTCTTCAGGCTTTTAGGCTCTGCATTCTGCTAGTAAAAAAGTAGCATGTAAAGTATGATTTCATTTGCCATCAGTTCTTTTTCACACTGCGAGAAGACCAAATTTTTAGACTTTGTTTTATTCAAAACTCTAGCGGAAAAAAATCTCTCTTCTCTAATTGCCTTACTCTTTAGCTCATTGCCTTCCTTTTTTTAATTTCATGTTCTGTTTCTTGAGAAATGAAGAAACACAACCAATTCAATTGAATTATAAGAAGGTTGAAGCTGAACTGTTTGGAGTCAGCTGCAGTATTTCCCCAGACATACAATGGTCAGATCCAGCGTTCTTCTCATACCATTATGGAAGTTACTGCTTTGTTCCAGCTTAGCATTTCCAAAAGTTTAGGGTAATTGTATTATTTTAATTTGGACCTATGTATTTCAGCACTCAAGAATTTTGTATGTTATTAGTGTGAGAAAGGTTTTTCACAGTCCTGACCAGGTAAAATAGTCCAGAGCATCAAGATTTCATTGACCAGCTGTAGTCAGCAGTTTGACAGCACTTCAGCTTCTCAATCCTCTGCCTCTCAGACTCGAGACTCAAGACATTGAGTCACTTGTCGTAAGTATTTCAGTCTGCTCTGGCAAATTTCCCACACAGGATAAATTTCTGCTTGCTGATGTTTCACACCCTGTAAAAACACATGCTGAAACCTCTTCTTGGTCTTTTGGCTTTGATAGATCCTTTTCTTTCCAATGTGAAAAAAGTTATATTTAGTTAATCAAAGAAGTCAGTATTAAGTGTACTCAAAACTACGATTGATTTCAGACATTTTGTTTTGTCAACTTACTTTCAGCGTTCAATATATTTGTTTTGCTAGTTTTTGACCTAACTTTCTAAAGCTAGGTCTTCATTTGATCTGGAGCTTATCCCTTTCCCTTCTTTTCTCCTTTGCTGTTAACATCACCATCAAGCAGTGTTTGATGGTGTCCATCTGGGTCCTGTGGCTTGCTCCCCATTGTGCTATTTTGTGACCTTCCCTGCAAGCAGCACCTTCCTCATGGAAAACTGAGATCATCTGGTTCTCCTCTCTGTGTGTGGCTTCAAGATAGATTGGACAGAGATAGTGTATTATCTCTTTATTCTATGCATTGTTTAAAACATGCAATCAGGCAGGTATGCCACATGAAATCAGAGCTCACACCAGTCCCAGTGATGTCTTCTGGACACTGTGGGATGTAAAATAGTAAGAAATAAAAGATTAATAATGAGATGAAATGAGGCAGACCGACTCAGTGTTCTGGCTCATCTGATAAACCATGAAAATGTGTCATTTTGATTCTGCCTTATTAGAGTAGGATGATGGTTAGTTTAAATTTTGTTTTTAGGATTTAAACTTTGAAATTTTGTTAAGTTTATCCACATTCTCAGTGACCTTGAGGGTAACTGCTCTTCAGCCACAGTAGAAAAGAGCTATAGCAATGCCAGTGATCATCAGATAGGAAGTACAAAAGGGGATCAAGTTTTTAACACCTATACAATAATTAATAATCTATAAAATAATGTTCATTTCTTTTAAGGGATGGGAAAGACATGGTGGATATTGTTACAAAATCGACAGTACCCCTCGAAGTTTTGAACATGCTTCCAGTGGTTATTTCTGCCCATCTGCACTTGTATCAGTAACAAACAGGTAGTTAATCCTATTAGACAGCGTGAAGATACCTCTAACAAGAACTATTCTAACTTAATAAAGTGTTGCATGGCAAAATATATTACCATTATGAAATAATATTTGTGTGACAGGTGAGCATAATTACTAACATTGGCTAAAATCAAAGGTGTGCTTTGCTTTATTTTTAATTGAAAATGAATTTAGAAAAAAGAAACTGTTAGGCTAATAAGCACTTATACCAATGTGCACACATGAGCATGCAGGAATCTGAAAAAAATGCTTTCTACAGAGCTGTATGACATCTTAAAGAAACTTTATACTTAGAAACTATACAGAAAAATGAAAATATGCTTATTTTTGTAATGAAAATATATAAAGGTTTCATCCATATCAATGTTTTACAAATGCTTTTATTTATGTATGCATTTTATGTGAATTCTCAGCAAATAGGATAAGAGAGTAAATGTTTGAAAGCATTTGTCACTGTTTTCCAATGCTTTGTTACTATTTTACCTTTGTTCCAGCTTTAGCAAAAGCTTCTTCCTCTGCAGATGTCCAGATGCTTGGCTTTTCTCTGTTTTCTTTGTGATTTACTCTTCATATTGGATTCCCATTGAATTCTGAAATACTGATAGATTAATTACTTAGATACTTTAGCTACTACGTATTTATTGAGTAAAGAAAACCAACAAAAAAACCCCCCAAAACCCCAAAACGCAAGGAGGAAAAATCCACTCCCTTTAGGCTAGGGAAAGTACTATAACCACCAGCAATCAGGTGGCTAGTAGCCAGAAATTTTAGGAAAACACAGGCTACCCGAATCAGGATTTACATCCATGGGAATTTGTCTTGCCAGGTGGTTTCAGAATTGTGCACAATGTGTACAGTGCTGTGCTGCAGTGTGACAGTAATCCTTTCAGGGAGGGCAAAGGACAAATTCTTGCAACTGAGCATTGGCAGCCCAAATGCTGCAGGGAGCTGAGGGAATACTGCACATCACTGGAAGCATGTCTTCTCTCTTTTTCTGCTTATTTTATTTTTTTTTTAGTTTCTTTCTTTTTTCTGTGTGTAACCATCACTAATTATTATGTTAGTTCCCAGTTCCACTGTTGGAGTAGCAATAATATGTTATTTTAGTTTTGGTGGGTTTTTTTGGTTGGTTGGTTGGTTTGGGTTTGGTTTTGGTTTTTTTAATTAATGCTGAGGTTTGTTGTCTTGGTGTGAAAAATGCAAATACTTTTCAGTTATTGATCCTAAAATATTCATTAAATAGTAGGTTGTAGAGGAAGTAAAATTGATATAAAAAGAGAACATACAGAGGAAGTGAAAATTAAATATAAGTTCTGAGTCACTCTCAGTTTTACAGATACATTCCATTTTTTACATTAATGTCATTCTTATGGTACCTAGCCATTCTTTTCACATTGTGTAAAATCAGGAAGTCATGTAAGTCTTCATGAAATTGGGAACTTATTTTGCTGTATGTTTTTTCATAGGCAGCTGATTAAATGTGCTCTTAAATGAAGTATTTTTGTATAGTCCTATACCAATTATGTCAGAATTAATTGCACTTAAGTGACAATTGTGTTACTATAGGCAACAATTATTACTTGCAAAAAGGTGTATATCTCTCACAAAACTTTAGTGAGGAAATTAAGGAAAAAGTGATTGATTCTTTCTGTAGTCAGATCAGCTAGTGCTTTCAGTCCTTCATTTCTGGTTTTTTAGTGCTCATGTGTGTTTCTGGTTCCAAAAGGATACTTCTGTGCAAAGATTTTCCTTTCTTCTATATCTTTTTCAGACCTCACTGACTTTTCTCCTTCATACAAGGAGTTTCTTATTTTTACTTGTGCATCATTAATATGTTCTGTCTTTACATCTTGTAATTCAAGCATTGAGCTTACAAGATCTCAATCTAGTGTTTCTTTTATGTGCTCAAGTGCTGAAAAAAATTAGAGAAAAGTTGTGACTTATGCTACAGACTTTTTCCTGAAGTTACCCACAGCATTCTATAAGGAAAATTAAGTACCTCTTGTATAGTTTTCTCTTCTCACATAATTTAAATAATTTCATGAGAACTATTCACTGAAATACCAATTTACCTATTGTATTCTAAAAAACTTTATTTTGATTATTTTATCAAGGTTTGAACAAGCTTTTATCAACAGCATGATCCACAGCATGGTAAAATCTGAGAGAACTTATTTTTGGATAGGATTGCAAGACCTTAACAACACAGGAGAATATTTTTGGCTAAGTACAGCAGGAAAGATTCGCTCGTTGAGCTACACAAACTGGAACAAGTACCAACCACGTGAGTAACATGCTGATAAAAAAAGCAATGGCTTGGAGAGTGGGGAGTGTGCTCTCTTCCCCATGCCACCAGTGGCTTAGCAGTGACTGAAGAGTCCCAGTCCTTTCCTCGCTGCCTGGTCAAGAGAGCAGAGAGATGAGCTTACATCTGCCACTCCGTAACTTCCTACCATGGATTGAGTTGGGTGAATTGGCAGTTGTGGAGAAGCTGTGGAGCTTCCTTCCCAGCTGTCCACCCAGGTGCTGTTATTGTGGGCTCCCAGATGTGGTTGGATGCTGGATGCCACACTTCCCACCTGCTAGTGTGGTGAGGGAAATATTAATCTAGTGTTTATTTTATGTGCTCAAATGCTGAAAAAAGTTGGGAGAAAAACCATGGTTTATGCTTCAGACTTGTGCCTGAAGTTCCCCACAGCCAGACCATCCTTGCATAGACAGCTAATCCCTGAAAAATTCTTCTTTTCCAGTGAAGTATTTTTCATACATTTCTTTATGGACTTTAATACATTTGTTGTATATATGATATTTTTCAAAAAACATCAATAAAACATACATAATGTTTTTCATACATTTCTTTCTGGACTTTTCAAGATCTTCCTGAGACTCCCAGCAAAATATCCTAGAGATGTCATGAGTTTTATTCAGTAACAGTCAGAGTTTGAAATTTGCATTTTATATGAAAAAAGAGGTCAGAGATTGACATACATTTCTGTGAATAAGAGCCTGTATATGGAGGTTTCTTCTTTTTCCCCTTTAGTTTGTTGATACTGGGTTTGCATGTTTGATTTTGTTTGTTTTATGGTAATTCAAAGGAAAGCATTCCAACAAAACAAAAAGTGAAAAAAATAAAACAATTGTTCAACCTTTGAAGCATAAACCTCTTAGCAATACCCAAGAATAGAGACATAATAATAAGACACTCCATTTCACTAATTGCTTCTCAGGTTTGGACGCTTTACATTTATTGCTTTATGACTGCATTTTGCAAAAGTTCTGTTTTTAATTGCATTTCATCCTGCATTTTATGAGAGGAACCCTTTGTCATGGTTCATTTTACAAGCTTAAGTCAACCAAGATGAGCTTATAAACTGGCTGCTGACCAAAGAATTTCCAACTTTTGTAACTTCATCAAGGTTTTGTCCAGAAACTCATGCTAATAAAACAGCCATTTCACAAAAAATTCACAAAATTTGGATGCTTTATTCTGATACTCAACACATATTCATTCCCATGTCTAGGCCATTCTGGGGGATGTGTGGCTATGCGAGGACAGCACCCCGTTGGTTATTGGGAAGTGAAAAGCTGTAAGAACTTCAAAGCAATGTCGTTGTGCAAGCAAAAAATCAGTTCTTATGAAGAACCTGAACTTACTTTTCAAAAACATTTGAGTTCCTGCTATTTTGGATGGGAGTCAGAACCTCATCTGCTCAACTGCTACAAGGTACGTGTCAAATTTGCTTTGAAGTTTTCTGATTCTGCACCAGCTTAGGGATACGCTGTTCCTGAAACATTTTTGAAAATGCATTGTTTCTTTCACTCAACAAACAAAAATTACCTGCTACCATCCTTCACTGCTTTTTAAAGTGAATGAAAGTATTAAGATTCAGAACTATGCTTAGAATATACATCCCTTTACTTCAGAAAAAAACATGACTAATATTTGATTTTTTTGACTTTCTGAAACCACTGGTCTCTCAAATCAACTACATTTATGACAATGTTTATTTTATTGCAGATATTTCACAATGAAAAAGTTCTGATGAGAAGAACATGGGATGAAGCAGAAGCATTATGTCAAGATTTTGGAGCACATCTTGCTAGTTTTAGCCATATCTATGAAGAGGCATATTTAAACAATCTATTATATACAATTTTTGATAGGTAAATATATTTTTAACATCAACAAGATTTATCTTAATCATACTAATATGCAAAAATAATCTACAATTTAAGTGTAGATTATTACACCACTTTACTAGTGTCTGAGGAAGTCCCTACTCTAACATCAACTTAAAAATAGGTGAAGTGTATTAGCAGCATTATAATATGATTCGTTTTGAAGATGATCTTTGTGGTAGATGTTGAGCATCTCTTACTGTCGAGGCGATATTCTTGTGAGTTAACATTCCCCATTGAAATGGAGGCTCAACTATTTTAATCGTATTTTAAATGTTTTCATCTTGAAAAATATAATTTAACACTTTAGTAGGAAAAACAGTTTACTTCAAGGGTACTAAAAAGTTAAGGAATATATTAGGGAATGATGTATTGAAATCAAGAAGAAATTAATATGTGTGTTTGTACTATTAAAAAAAAATTGTTTCTGACATAGCTACGGAAGAAGTGCATGAGAAATGTTGCTTTCTTTGTTTCCATTATAGAACAGAAGAAAGACAGTTCTGGATTGGATTTAATAAAAGAAACGCACTTTCTGGAGGGACATGGCAGTGGTCTGATGGAACACCTGTAACTATCTGTTTACTCTGTATTTCAGTAACCTTTCAAGTCATATCTGAGCATACCTACAAAAATAAGCCTTGTGAGCAAATGGTGGCCAGAAAAACTGTTTTGTTTTCATGTCCACATGGTCACTTAAAGTAATTGTTACAATAGTATTAACAGTAAACTGCTATTAAAATAGCAGCTTGTGCAAAAGGGCTGTGCAACTGTGAAAGGAACTTGGTAGGATTATAAAGTTTTGCAGACGTGTGCTTCCCAGCAAAGTTGGCTGTGTTCAGCCCAGGACCAGGCATATGCAGAGTGAACACATGTGCACATGTGTGTATAGACATAGTTACATAGGTATGCAACACACATTGGAAAGCCTTAGAGCTGTGCTTACATGCTTTGTTTGTTCCTTGACTGTTAGGTTCCTGCCCGCATTCAGAACTAAGTCTTTCCTTTTTTAATACTGCTTTTGACATTGCATCCTTGAAGATGTTGATGGTGCATGATATACCAATGGTTAGCACCTGGGATTTAAACATCAAACAGCTGAAGAAGGGTCACTTTTTAAGACTGAAAACCAATTTCGGTTTTAAGAAAAGCATCAGGTCTGCTGTTGTTGCTTCAGTCATTTCAGAGTGCAAAGTGCAATCATGCACTATGTTGAACCAAAGCAAAGGCTGCTAAATGTGGGCAACTGCTGTTAATCATATCACAAAATTGTTAGGTTTCATAGCTATTGAATTATTTTTATGAAGAAGAAGTCTGATATAAGATGGAAAAGTTGGACAGAACATGACTATGGACCCTATTTTTTGCATTTACCACCACAATTTAGGTGGTCCTTTAGTTGTTGCTTATGATGTTTTTATTGTACGCACATCTAAATCCTTCCTTTTTCTCCATGATGAGATTTTTAAATGCTTCTTCTTGGATTGTCAGCGAAAGAGAATCAATGTGCTGTTTTCAGGTTGTATCTTCATTTTTGGAGAACAAGTATGCTGAAGATGACTCAAGAAACTGTGGTGTGTTCAAAGTAAACAGAACAGTCTTTCCAGCACACTGCAATGAAAAGCGTGAATGGATATGCAAGATACCAAAAGGTGAAATGTTATTTAACATACATTGTCTGATATACCCATTACTTGCAATTCAGGAGGGACAAGAAAAAAAAAATCTAAAAATCTACGTTTTTGCCACCTCTGGAGTTCTCATTGGTCTTCTGCATGAAATCATGGCAAAGCCATATGGCTTACTCCATTAGCATTAGTTGGCCAGTTAACAGATCTAATGTGTGCAGTTAGTTTAAAAATGTATAGCAAGATAAGCAGTTAGTTAGCAGTAGTTATTCAACATTCTTATTCATAAAGATTACTCTAAATGTTTTTCAGTAAGTGCAGCTGTTACTTTATTTTATTCCATGTTTAACCCCTTTTTTGGTCCCTGAATAAGAATAGCAATATTCTTAATGATTTTTTTTTTTTTTGCAGGTGTTAAACCAATGAATCCAGTTTGGTACACAGCTGGTATGAAAACATTTTCTTTTTTTCATCTTGATACCATATAACTTGAAAATACAATTTAAGCCTTTGGTAAAAGTAAAATAACTAAAATATTCTGAGTTGAAAATTTACGTTAAGGGACTCTTTAGGAATTTCTTGTTACAGATCAAAATCTACCACTGTTGTTTAGGAACACTAGAACATCAGATACTGCACTGGTTAGGTTAAGGAATATTGTGAGTAATAAACATAGGAGTTTGATAACCTCCCCATCACATTAAAGCTGCCTTTTTGCTAAATCTGGACAACTCTCTTATATTGCTTCAGCCTTATGGGATAGAATATTAGAAAAAAAATTATTCATAGTGCATTTTTTCCCCACAAATTAATATGTTAAATATGTTAAATGTGGTTTTGCTGTTCATTGTGGCATATTTGTCCTCTGACACGTGGATGAAGGCAGGCTATGGGGTAGAAAAAGATGAGACTTGAAATGAGTTTTTACCCCTGCATGCCACTGACTCTCTTGTTTTCCAGAACTGCCATGGTCATATTATCAAGGCGCAGAATATCTTTTCCATGTCAGTCCTGCGGACTGGGAAACCTACATGTTTGTCTGTGAATGGCTTCACAGTGGAATGGCAACAATAAATTCTCCTGCTGAACAAGCCTTTATTCAAAATAAAATAAGGAAGGTAAGAAAAACTACTCCTTTTAAAAAATAAACCCTCAGGCAGTAACCAGATATTTTGTGCTGCATCTTTTGGAATATCTGTCTGACTGTTACTCCAGGTAGAATTCAAAAGACATTTGACTTTAAAAACAATGCTCTTGCCGTCTTCATTTCCCACATCCATCCCTGAAACCCTGTTTAGCTAAAGAAGAAAGTAACATTTCAGATCTGCAGCACATCTGTGCTAATGAGCAGGTTGGTCAATCTTCCTGAAAAGATCCAAGAGGAGCAAAAACCAGCTTCCTATCCCAAAGCTGGGAAAGTAATTGGGGGTAAAGAGAAAGGTGTGTTTTACATGTGGTGTATATCCTTCTCTGTTTCTTCTTCTTCCTCCATTCCTCCATGACAAAGAGGATCCATTGTGGTTCCTCACATAGTGGTTCTGCATCCCCTGGGATGTCTACTGATGCAGCACAGTTCCACAGTTCTGCTCAATTCCTATTCTGTAATTTGGCAGCTGGTCATCAGGTAGTAATACCGAGGGACGTTTCAGTGGGTGTATTAGCATGATGTGGGCAGCAAATGCAGATGTTTGAAATGGTCTCCATAGTTTAAATCTTCAGTATGATTTGAAGGGTTACCCTTGGGGAGAGCTGGCCAAGAGTGAAGGATTGTCAGTTTCTCTGCACCTTAATTATACCTAGAACTCTAAACAATAGAGGTGAGTGCTTATGACCATGGAAAATAGATTACCTTCTCCTCTGTGTATGCCAGCTCGGGCAATGTTCCAGATTTGGGCAGTGTCCACAGATTTGTATGATGTCTACTGTATTAAACCCCTTTGTGACTGTGGATATTTATATGGGATAAAAAAGACACCTGCCTCCAAATTCCCTCCTCTTGTTTACAGCAGAATTTCTCTAGAACCTTTCTGATGTAACAAACAGGTTTGAACTGAGAAATAACTGCAGAAGCAGATGAATTCCCAGGAAAATGAGTCTGTTTACTTTTAGGTGTTCTTGGTAAAACCAAAATAATGGAAATTTTAAAAATTAATACAAATCGTCTGTCTACCTTACTGAGGACAAAATTCTACAGCTGTAATGTAAAGGGATATTGCACTGCAATCTTTAAAAGAACAACTAGTTCTGGGTAGAAAAGCCCTTGACCCATACTTAGTTTTGCTCATGCTGTGCACAGCCTTCTCTGCAGTTAGCTTATAATAGAAAGTGTAAGTAGGATTGTGTTGTATTAAGATGGGATCTTTAAGTTTCCAAGGAATTATGCATAATTTTTACCTGCTATTTAAGTAATTTTGTATTAAAACATAATGAAATGGATTTAAACCAATAGTTCATGACAGAAAAAGCTTATAATGAAAGAACAGCATAACTGGCTAAACTGTCTTGTTCCACATATACCAGAAATTGTGATGCAATATAATTACTGCCTTACCTAACACGGAATGTTTATGAACGAAAAATCATATAACTTAAAAAAAAATGTATTTTTCCAACTTAAGATCACTTAAAATGGATAATCACAATGCTTCTTTAAAGTCATGTTTACTTATAAGACATCTTTTTAAATGTGGATTTATCATTAAAATTAGTGGGTATTTCAGCAGCTTGTGAGCATTCTGCAATGAAAAAGCAGTTTGGTGACTGAGTGGAGTATTCGAGACAGCTTTGGTTTAGTCTCTTGGCACTGGAAATCAACTTAACTTCCTTGAAGTTTTGTCCCGGAATACAACATACACAGCTATTTTAAAGCCTGCTGGCTTTGGCTAAGCTTTCCCAGCATATCTAGGTTTGTCCCAGAGTGACTGTAACTAGTTTCCTCTGGAAGCAGGAGTAAGTATGGTGATCACTAAAATGATACTCAGCAGTCCAAATAGACTTTGCATGTGTCATTAGAAAACCTGGTCAAAATTTCTTGGCATGGAATTTGAAGTCACAATTTTCACTATTTCTTTAAAAACTGTAATATGTAGGGTGAGTGCTGTGATTAGAAAACTAAACTCAGGAGCAAGTCAATACCAAATCAGAGAGCATTCCAGAGTCTTTTCTTTGTCAGAAATGTCTTATTTTCTTCATTTGATATTGCTAAATAAGGTGTAAACCAGAGAAATCTTAATTATAACTCCAAGGACAGTATGGATGCACAACACAGGCTGTACTTCAGTTCTTTATGACAAAAAAATAAATGTTTCCCAGAGCCAGGATGACTTCTCCAGTGTCCTGCAGATTCAGAACTTTTTTTTTTTTCTTTTTCGAAAAACATCTGAACTGTGTCTGACTGGCTAACCCTGAAAGTGAAACCCATGCATGGTTTAAGGTAGAATCAAGTCAACACAGCAATAACACGTGGCTGTTGAAATTGTGTTCTTTCTGTGGCTTGTCCATAATGCTTTGCCTTTTAGGAGAAAAGGTCTAGACCTTTTCAAGAGAACAACAATCAATCTGGAAAGCATCTCTAGGAATCTCTTGCATAAGCTATACGAAGTTAGTAAATGTTCATAGAAAGCATTTTGGAAACATAAAGGATCAGCAGTATATTAATGCTAAAAGGAAATATTTGCCATTGTCTAATTTTAGGAGTTGAGGAAAAACAAATTCTGGTCTTAGACTATAGTGTCTTTTCAAACCAGATAGGCTGTAGATTCCTAAATTTGTAAATTCCTAAGTTACAGAAGATACATCAGCAATCCTGTGGAAATGTGGGAGCTAAATCATGTTCTGCACTGAAGTGACATGAAGTAACATGGGCAGGATTTAGCACCTGTTTTTCCCATTAGAACCTGATGGAGATGCTATTTGTCCGAATACAGAGTCTGACTTTAGGAGTCTTTTAATGCATTGATAAGACAGCAACAACAGCTAAACATATGACAAAACATTTTTTTATAGCTGTCGAATAGTGACGTTCACTGGTGGATTGGATTGCACGCAGAAAACCTCAGTGCTGAATTTCGGTAAGAATATATATGCCTCAGCTGCTGTGAGTTGTGCTTGGCATGCCGTTCAGTGTGACGGGCCAAAGCAGTTTGGTGACTGAGTGGGATATTCGAGACAGCTTCAGTTCTCGTGTAAATATAATTCAGAATGTATTGTTCTTAATTTATCTCCGTGTTACAGTATTCCTTCTGACAGGGTTGTAAAAGATAAAAGCCAAAGACATTAATATCGACCATAGTCCTGGCAGTTGTCTGCTTTTTTAATGCTTAGTTAGTAACGGGGCATCTTCTCACTTGTACCTCCTTGTGAACCCTTTAATGGAGGGTGTATTTTTAGGTAAGGATAGGAAAAAGTGAAACTACACTATTAATATTTCTGTGCAGCTGGAGAGATGAATCACCAGTAACATACCAGAACTGGAATGAAGGGAGAGAAAGAGATCTGCAGAAACCAGGGAAAAGATGTGGCTTCATTTCATCACAAACAGGTTTCTTTTACATTTCCTTTTGCTGCAGGCATTGTGACTTGATTCTGTTGTTGGCCAAAGGGTTTATATTTTTTTTTCATTGCTCTCAAGAAAGGCAATCCATACTGAAGTCCTGTTACATGGTTATAATTTGCATAACTGCTTCTGTGATTAAGGAAAGAATAGTGAAATATCATTAATATGCTCAGAGACTAGGTTGTAGTTTTTAAAAGTATATTAATAGTTACAGCTCTCTAATATCAAAATACAAAGATTCCAGTGATACCGATAGTTTAGTTTTAATCAGTCTGTTATGTGGTGCAGCAACAATGTTAATGCATTGCTGGTGTTCATAGATAGTTTCACATAACCAGATGAGCCAGATGGACTGAGCAACCATTTTTCCTACATCTATAAACTGGTTTTTGATCAGCACACAACTTTAAATACTCAGGTTTCTGTCTTAATTTTAATCCTATAGTCAATCTGCTGAGGGATTTTTGTGTGCTAGCCTTTACATCATAACATAGCTCTATATTTTACTAGAGTAATAAAAACGTTTACAGTGCTGCTGGTTCCAGTGGTTTCTGTCATCTCACAGTCTCTGTTTTCTGAAGATAAGCAAGTCATGTGGTAAAGTAAACATGTCGGGTTCCATGGAAAGCAAAAATACCCAGCTCTGTACTTCTGAAAAGAGCTGAAAAAAAATTAATCCAACTGCACTCTTGTAATCTCAGCCTCAAAAGTCAAAAATGGAAAAATGTAAAAACTTTTCCCCCCACATAATCCTGGGGTTTTGAATGCTTGAGTTTGCCATTACTATAGTTAGTATCAGATAAAAGGAACAGATGCCTACCCTCCCCCCTGAGCTGGCCAGCAGATGGGGGCTGGCCAACAATTTGTTGAGTGTCCTGAGAAGTGTGTTTTTCTCCTAAGGTCAGTGTTTTATGTCATTACCTGGATCTTGCCAAAAATTTTCAATGTAAGGAAGTCAAGGTATTTTATCTGGAAGTCATCATTCTCATACTTCTTTTTTTCCCGATTAATTTTTTAAATGAATGATGATATAAGCATATGTTATGTGACTCAGTGTAGAGGAGTTGGTTTTACTTGATAAAATTATACTGGGAATAGAAGTATGAGTGCTATAAACCATTAAATCAATTGTAATGCAGTTGTCCAAATATATTTGATGTAGCATCTCCTTTTATTCAAACACTAAAGGATAGTGATCTTAACAATATCTAAGCTAGCTAAGAACAAAACCCTTTCCAAGTCTCAAACCAATATTAAACTATGATTTTCCTTTTTACACAGGACTCTGGGGTGATGAAAACTGTACTGTCTCTCTTCCCTGTATTTGTAAACGTAAAATTGCAAGGAAAATAGAGAAAGTGATTCCAAAAGACCAGAAACAACAAGGAGTATGTCCCAAAGGCTGGTTGCACTTTGGATTCAAAGTAAAACATTTTTTTCTGTTTCATTGCTCAAAATGCTTTCCATATTTAGGACAGAAATTCTTAAGGGTTATTCAATATTTGAAGATTTTCTTCCTTTTTGACAGCAGGACCATTAGGTTTATAACTACTGACACAGTAACACACTGATTTATTGCTAAGCTGCTTTGCACACTTTAAGAAGCTGTCCTAATAAAGTGTCAAAAATTTTACTTTAGTTCCAGTGAGTAAATACTCATATATGCAAAAGCTATCCAAATGTATTTATCCATTTGCCATAAAAAGCCTGCTCCATCCTTTCTTTTCCACATATGACAATTCCAAGAGTCTTTCATAATCTCAAAAGACATCTCTAACCTCTTAATGTATTAAATTGATTCCTAATTGCTGCTGTCCTCTGAAAAATGCTGTTTCAAATGGGGTTCAAAGACAATTATAAGCCAAAGTCTATTTGCAGTTGAGGGTCAAAAGGTAATTATTTCATCAGGCTTCTCTTAAATGCATGCATTCCTTAATAGCAACATGCACTGAGGTGACTGGATTTATCCCAGTGCTGACTGCAGTGGCTACAAGGATAACTTTAACCCAGATTGTGTTTGCCTTTAAACAACTGATTTGAATACAGTCCTGACGGCAGATGAAAACTAATACTGAGCATGTTGGAGATGTCCATGGCAGGGCAGAAACTAGTGGAATGCTTAACATTCGGGAACAGCATGTGAAATGTTTTAGTGATCACTCTTAGTGATTGATAAATCACTGGAGTTAAAAAAAACCCACAAGGTTTTTTGTTTGGTTGGTTTTGGTTTTTTTGAAACAGTGCTTTCTGATACAAATTCCGAAGGATCCAGACCATCTGAGAAACTGGTACTCTGCACAAGAATTCTGCAGTAGCTATGATGGGTCACTTGCTTTCTTGGAAAATGAACTGGAACAAGGTAGACTGCTGCAAATGTTGTTAAATAAATAAAATTTCATCTTCATTTGGATGCTGTAGTAAAGTTTAATCTTGGATACAGATTTAGGAAAGATCATTCAGATCTTACTCATGGTTCCACTGTTTTAAACAAATTAGTGTTTCTCAGTTTCCCAAAATGTAAAGATTCACTGAGATATATGACAGGTACATTTTAAGGAATAATTGCAGTTTCTTTTGTGCTTACTACTGTGCATTAGAAATATGCAAAAAAATGGAATACTCATTTAAAAATTTGCTATTTAAAATTTCTACCTTATGAATGCAATATCTCATTTTTATCCTTTACTAGTACTTACAGTCTGATCTATAGTATAGCACATAAGCACAGTGCTAGGCAGGCTGGAGCTGTCAGAGAAATAAATGCCAGCGCATTTGGAAATACTTATAATCTCTATTCATAAAAATCTGTGGTTGAATTTCATACATTTGTAAAACCACTTATTTGGAGGTGGCAGGAATCTCACTGTCTGTCTTTAGTTGAGAAATCTTATTTTCAGCTAAAACTGAGAAAGGCTTCTTCAATTGGACAGTATTATTAGCTAATGGACTAGATCCTAACCCAATTGAAATTAAGCAATTTAACTGAATTTATAGTTAGATGATACTGAAATACCACTCACGTTCCTATTTTTTAGTAACTATGTGATATCATTGATTGGAAAATAAATTTTTCAATGCTTTAGTATGTTGCAAGAGACTTCATCTATCCCTAAATGCTTACCAGTTTATTTTATTTTATCTCTTTTTCATTTTCTAGCTTTCATAACAATGAATCTATATGGATGGAAAACTAGTGTTTGGATAGGTTTCCAGAGTGATGATTATGAAAAATGGGTGAATGAAAATCCTACAATATATTCTAACTGGTCTCCAGTAGAACTAGTGGATGTGAGTATTTTCAGGGGGTTTATGACAGTGGGAAGTTGTTTTATCCATAAAAATCATGACTGCCGTAAGACAAGACCAAAGTTGTTACAAAAATTTAAGCTTCTCTTAATTTTTGCAACTTCAAAGAACTGTAGATACAGATTTACAGCCATAACTAGAAGTAGCAAAAAAGGCACTATCGAGACAGACATTTACATTATTTGTGGCTCTAGTCACATTCCTTGCAGTTGGTTTTAAGCAGAGAGGTTTGAACTATATGGTTAGTATCATATGTTTGGTCTGAGAAAAGTTTAGGAACAAGATTATGAAATTCATATTTTCATACGTTGTTTTACAACATGTTAGTCCACGTTGGGGTTAGCATTTTAGTTAGTCCATTGTGAAAGCTTGTGATTTTATTATGAGGTTATTGTTTCAAACTGTATTTATAGGACTGTTTGTTGTTCTACCTAAATATTCGTAATAGAGATTTTCAGATAATTATTTCCTAAATTTAATGTAATAATTTTGCAGTTTTTTACACAGTATATTTTTAAATTGATATAAGTTTCTGTGTTGATTACAGAGACAGCATTTTAACATTCAAGAACAACTTCCACTGTGTACATTGGTATCAAATAACCCTAATTTTTATTTTACGGGAAAATGGTACTTAGAAAACTGTCAGAAAAATTATGGGTTTATCTGCCAAAAGACTCAGGGTAAGTTTTTGTCTTGCTTTACTTCTGTTTTCTTTTCTTACTTTATTTTCCTCTAGAAGCAGCTTGTTATAGGTGTCTCTAAAGCCAGGAACATAAAAGATTTCTAAGATCATTTGATATTTAGCATAACTCTACACTATTTAACAAATCAGTACCTGTGATGTGAACTAATTGCTAAAAAATGTTCTGTTATGAAGTTTTTTCCTAACTTTGAGCATTCTGTTGTGTGTCTTAGAATCAGGAACAGAGATAAAATTTCATATCTTCTCTCATGGCAGCAGAGTAACCGCATGAAATTACAGAAGGCTAAAACTAAGGGTAATTTTGATGAAAATTGAATTTTGATGATTTTGGATGGGCTGTTGTAACTTGCAATATTAGATCAGAATAGACTCTAGAAATTTTATTTTTCTGAACAATGCCGACTGACTGGCTGATTGAATAGGGTTTGGCCTCTCTTTTCACACTTCTCTAATTCTGGTACTATGAAGTCCACTTGCCAGCAGCACGAGGCTTTTGCGAGGAACACGGATTGTTTGGTTTCCTCAAGCCACGTTCCAGTTCTGCCTCTCGGCTGAGAGCCATGGGCAGCTTGTGCAGCTCTGGAGCCCAATCCCAGGGGCTGCTGCACCTCTGCCAGCAGGACGCTGCCAGAGCATGTTACCAAAATAGATCAGCAGCAAATTATTAACCCTGAAGCAAAGGGAGGGCTGTAATCTGAGCCTGTGAGGAGTCTCCTTGGCTGCTGCATTTGCCGCGGGGGTAGTTTTCTGTGGCTCAACTCTGTATTATATATCACTTCTTGGTTAAGCTCTGGGTCTAAAGAGACAACACATAGGAAGGGAGGTAGGACCAGTTGAGAAGTAGAACGAACAAATGTAAGCTCTGGGCAGTGCTCGTATGTGACTCAAGCAAACCATAACTGTATTTTACATCATTTATTGTGAACTGCAGTTGCAGGGAGTGCCGGAGTAATTCTGTACATAGTGTAGGAAAAAAAAAAAAGTGTTTTCCTGCTTTTGTTTCAGTGTGTTTCAGTTACCTCCCAAATGCTGCTGCTTCAGACAGTTGGAGAAGGTGTGAAGAGGCAGGAAGGAGAACAGTTGCCGTATGGTGGCAAGTGCTCTGGGAGGGATTTGGGCTGCAGTAGGTGCTCAGGGTCTTACATGTGTTTCCCAGCTGGGTGAAAGTGAGAGTGGCCCATGGGCCCTGGATGAAATGCAGCTCAGGGCTGCCCCACACACAGCAGAGTACTCTGGGTTTGAAGGGACCATCCTGCCTCTCCAGAGGGACACCCATGGCACTCTTCCAAATTATCAGGCAGTTCATCTTGCTAATTCAGCAGAAAACCTTCCTATCTTTTTTTTTTTTTTTACCTGCTTTATTTATTTATTTTTCCCTAATTCATGTCGTGTCAGCTGAGTCAGGCTGAGGTAGCTTTATGCAGGCAAACACCAGACCAAGGAATACACAGCAGGAAGAGCAGAGAAGCAAGTAAGGGAGTAGTGAGACAGCCTCTTGTTGGCAGTAGTGATCTGCTAAATTTGCTCAAGTGTCCAAACAAATGTGTCAATTCCTGGAAAGATGAGCTGGTGCTTTGCTTCTGCCATCCTGTCTGCATTCTGCTTCCCCCTGTTTGAATTATTTTCTGAAGGAGACTAAAATGAAATAAAGCAACAGGGGATCTGAACGGGGCTCTGATCTCTTAATGATGCTTGAGTTAGGATTGTGTCAGCAATTTACAGCATTTTCTGCCTTTTTTAAACAAGTGACACACACTGAAAGCTGGAACAAAACAGGGTGCTTCAGTTAGCTCAAGAGCAGAACTTTTACTTGCTTTGAAGTTTCTAATTTTACATGATTTGTGAATGACAAGTAGTAAATTCATTTACTATTTTAAGGTGCTTGTTAACACTCCTCCTTCTCTCTTAGTCATAAAGGGAACCAAGTCTAAAAACACTCTACCTTGTAGAAAAGCAACCACTTGATTTTGTAATCGCAGAGAAGCTTTACAGACAGAAATAATTAATCCAAACTGACAAACGGGATTAAAACCATAGCATTGCTTTATTTTAGTAGTCTTGTTTAAAGTATACTGGGAGCATTCATGCACATTAGCAAAGGCATTTGCCTTCTGTAGAAGCATGAGCACAGCAGCATTGCAGACCGGGCTGGAGTGGAGATGGTCTCTCTCTTGATTTTTTTCATCATGGGAGACTGTCTTAATTTCTTAAATCTAAAAAACCTGTTTCTTCCTTTCATTGTTTTGGACATTGCTGTGTTAGTTTATCATCAGAAGGAGATGAGTCTCCATGCATAGAGGATTTCTCTTTAAGTGCCCCTACATTGGCTCATGGTTAGTGAAGATGAGCTCAAGAAGCTCCCAAGCCCACACTCGTACCATGAGCCAAAGTTTGTTATCCTAAAGGCTGTGCCAGTACAATCATCTTTGAGGCCAGTCTTTATGCTGTAAACTGATCTTGGAAATTATTAATAATAACACATCAAAAAAGAAGTAGTCTAATTTACATGCAAGGTATCTGGGGTAAGAGCACTCTGCAACCCACTGCTACTGGACATTTGGGATATGCACAAATCCCAGGTGATTTCTTATTGACCTCCAAAGATGCAGTCAGTGGAACTGACCTCATTCAGGTTGGGATTTTTTGTTATGCATTAAACTCATTCATTCCCGTGATGAGTTTTGTGTTATGATGGAATTTTAGGTACTGCTCTAGTAGTCATCATCTTTTTAAATTTCACTCCTTCCTAAAACCAAGGAGTTTGCAATTTTTAGATTTGTTTTTAAGGATAGTTCTGATTTTTTAGGAGCTGTTCAGCTATGATCAAGTTGTCTGTTTTAAAAATAAATAAATCCTTTTTTTCCTCTTTATAACAGACACATCCAGACATGTCATCAATGCATCTGAAATGTATCCTGTGCCAGATACTTTAGAATATGGAAACAGAATGTATAAACTATTAAGTGGGAATTTTACATGGTCTTCAGCTTTAAAAGCCTGCATGGCAAACAGTGCAGAGCTGGTCAGCATTACAGACCAGTATCACCAAGCTTTCCTCACAGTCATTGTGAATCGGCTGGGATACAACCACTGGATCGGACTGTTCACTTCGGATGTACGTAGTAGACTACCTGGCTGTGAATACGATGCTGCAAAGGAGTTTTTCCAGGAAAAAGCTAGTGAGCTGTGTCATTCATTTGAAGTCACAGAAAGTTTGCATCTGGAAATGAAACCCTGGAAAGCTTGAGCCCTAAACATTTTTGTGTTGCAGCGTAATGTATAAGTATGATGAGAGCCAGTTTGGTGCAATGACTACTGAAAAACAAAAACCATAGAAAACTTCTAAAAATACACAAAAAAAAATTCTTGTAGTGTCAATGCTGAAATTTTGTTGTTTCATTTGTAGTAGCCAATGGCCCGAATAACCACTTGCTGAAAGCAGCAGATTAGTTGTAGTTTGTAGTCTCCCAAAAGTAAGCTGGGAGGATCATTGGATCTGCCTTTTGTAGATTCTTCTGGATCTACCCAGCCTTTAGAAAATTAGAAGACATTCTGTAATACCTGCCACCAAAAGAAGATTAACTTGTATGGTGCTAAAGCATATCGGAAAGATAACCTGAAATTTGTTTTGGCAGAATGGGCTTAACTTTGAATGGTCGGATGGGACTAGGTCTTTGTTTACCTTCTGGGAAGACAACGAGTCCCAGGCCTTTGGCAGTTGTGTTTACATTGATACTTCAGGGCACTGGAAAAGCACAAATTGTGAACAACTTCTGCAAGGAGCAGTTTGCCATGTGCCACCTAGTAAGTCAGAGTTAAGATTTATATCAAATCTTTGCAGCTGCAAATGTGTGTACTAGCAGTGGAAGTATGTAAAGGAGATTCATTGGTTTGAAGT
Source organism: Manacus vitellinus (assembly GCF_001715985.3). Taxonomy (NCBI): domain Eukaryota; kingdom Metazoa; phylum Chordata; class Aves; order Passeriformes; family Pipridae; genus Manacus; species Manacus vitellinus. The sequence continues at coordinate 9,835,444 of NW_021939632.1, read as the reverse complement.
TAAGCAAGGTTAAGTATTATTTAAAACTGAAGTATATTTCTGCATTTTCTCTCTGTATTTCCTATTTGTGTAACCATTTTTCCCCATAAAATATTGACCATCAGGTCTGATCTGTAGGACAATGGGAAGACAACTTTCATAACAGAAAAGAAATAGGAAAATCACTTTGTCTCTTCAGTGAACACTATATTATTTGAGAAAAATGAGGACTGCTTATAACTTAGCTCAAAGGGAAATAAATTCAGTTTGCTGCAATTAACTGTGGGGTGGGAGAAAGGAAGCATTTAGAGCAAAATGAAAAATTAGTCACATCTTCACTTATAAGCACGTTAAAGATTTTGCAAATTTTTTTGGTAAAGATAAGAATATTTTCCGGTATCCTAAAATATGTTTCCTAAAATTCTCTGGCAGTTACCTGGGCTTCAGTTGAATCCATAATTCGGGTCTGGAACTCCATTTAGTCCAGGACTGCAGGGTCTTTGGCAGAATCCAGTTCTCCAAATAGTTCCTATTCAGTGGTGTTGATCACCAGAGGTTCACCTACAGCTTATTACAGTTTTTGGTTCTGTTGAGTAGAAAGCTGTTTTGGAATCCTTTAAGACAAAAATTATTCTTTAGCATGGATTTTTATAATGAAACTGACTGATTTTTTGGGGTGTCAGGGTGTGTAATCATGTGTAGCCTAAGGTTTATGTGTTTTATAGTAAAAGTAGGAGGCATATGAAACCGTAAGTAATGTAACTGAATCTCCAGCACTGCCAAAAAGTGACACGGGGTATCACAAAGTGACCTTGCAGAGTTGCCTTGAGTCAGAGGGACTCTTTGCTGCAGCATATTGCACACTGGAGAGGCTGCCTGCTGCTTACCGATGGGAAGCTCTCATGTGTGCCATGGTCTTTATCTTTGTGGCTTGCTGGAGAGAGGCTCTGTGGTCCTTGGAAATCCCCAGCCCTTTGGGAGGTGCTGGGCAGCCCAGAGTGCTCTGACTCATGACTCCCTCTGCACATCCCTATCAGTTAGATTGTTCTGATCCCACTGTTGCAATCCAGCAAGGCTTCAGATCAGAAATAAAACCAACTTTACTCCTCTAATACAAATATATGCAACCACTAGATTTTCACTTTGAAAAATAGATGAATAATGCAATAATATGCTTATTAGCATTACTGCAGAACAGTGTGTGGAATGTTATAATAATGTGCATTTTGTTGTGCCTATAAAGCTGTGCTGTTATTTCTATCACAGAAAAGAAACTCAATGCCTATAAAGGCTTATGTTCAGAAAAAACTGTACCCTGGATCAAATTCAAAAGCAGTTGCTACAGCTTTTCCACAGTTCTGCAGGGCACGAGTTTTGATACTGCATACGAAGTCTGCAAAAATCAAGGTGATTGTTTTGTAGCTACCAAATGTCATTGTGATATCTTAAAATTATACATATTTTCTGAAATTACTGAAACCGTGGCATATGTTTTCTGTATTTCAAGATAACAGTAGTGGAACTCATAAGCAAACTATGAAATTGGAGGCAACATAAATCAAAAAAATGTTCCTTTCCATGTGAAAATATTACTTTCTTGAATAACACATAAAAGGAAACTTTTTCCCTTCAAACTTGTTTTAAAGTCATGTAAGAACAGTTTTATATTGGTCTGAACATTTTCATATTAATTACAAGTTTAAGAACTTATGATGTATAACCAGACCTTTCAAACTTTTCCGTCAAGTCTCATAACACTAACTTTTTGAAATGCAGTGTTACATTTCAATGGCGTGGATTGTTTAAAAATTTGTTCTTTGTTTAATTTATAGGATCAAATCTTCTAACTATTCAAGATGAAGATGAAAATGCCTTCATTTTGGAAGAGCTACACAATTTTGGTTATTCTGTGCAAATGGTTTGGTTGAACATCCTGCTTGTTACAGACAGTAAGTTTTGAGTGGAATAGAACTACATGTAAGAATCTGATTTGGTTTTTGGTTATTTTAATGCTAGCATAGCCATCTTCCAAAAAACTCTTATCTTTTGAGATTTTGTTCACTGACTGTTGCCTGTTTATGATGTAGTAAAACGGGTCAAGCTTTCTGTAATCATAACCAGTATTCTGAATGCTCAATATGCAGAGGCGCATGTGAAAACTTCTTTTTCCTGCTTAGAGAAGCACTATAGACTGTTTTCTGTGTTAACTACACAGGATGTTTTTAAAACCTTCAAGAAAAAAAGGTACTGTAGTGGCCAAACAGACAAAATCCTGGCATTCCATAATACAGTATTTTTTTATGTGAGGGTAAGTCCAACTGAAACAGAGATACTTTATCAAAATAATATGCTATTTTGTAATGATTTATAACTTCTGCCCATAGATGAGACAGTCTCCTGGTTGGATGGTTCTCCTTTAAATTATTCTAACTGGGGCATCAGGGAACCTGACTTTGACCATCTCAGAGGGAATTTCTGTGTCAGCCTGAGGACCACAGATGGAGTCTGGCAATTATCTCCATGCAGAGAAAAAAAGGGGTTTGTGTGTAAAATGGATGTAGGTATGTTCTTCCAAAAAATAAGGCAGTTGTGTCCTTCTAACCACTGTTTTACATGTTCCTTGTTGCTTGCTTACTTGCTGTTAGTTTTCATTTAAATAATTCTGTCCCTTGGTATTAGAAGAAAAATACCTGCAAACACCCCAACCAGATAGGGTGACCTCCTTTTGAGGAACCTGAGCAGCCACTGCATTAATGCCAAGTGCGTTGGATTTTCTGTGGCATCAGGCTGACCTCCGCAGCCCCTGCTGGGCAGGCAGGCACATCCTGGGAGAGCTGGACAGACACCATGCCAGTAGGAACATGGGCCTGTGAGAGAGCTGAAGAATTTCCAGAGCCCACACAAAATCCCGCAGTCACTGCTGGACCCAAAAGCTAGATTAACCTGCATGGTTCTGTTCATGCACTTGTACTTTAAAAAGTGGGTAAATACCGCTGTTCGTCCATGCACAAATGTCAATTAATATGTTCCACCAAAGTAAAGGGATTTCAAGTAACAGATTAGATTATGTTTAACTTGGCCAATTGGAATAACACTGATATGAGTCAAATTAAACAAAGAACAGTGCTTTCTTGTGTGGTTTTAGGTAGGTTGTCTTCTCAGTATCTGTTTTACAGTGAGTATACATAATAACTTCTGTTACCTCTGTGGGTAATTTTGTGATTGTTCTGGATTTTATTTCAGATATTGATGCAACAGAACCCTTTGAAAATGGTAAGTTCTATATATTCTTAATTTTTTTTAATAAGGAGTAATACACATTTTGAGCTGATATTTTGTGAGATAACATTTTACACTGTTAAACCTGTAAATTAAAATGTGTGACATATATAAGAAGTACTAATACGTTTTCCATAAAACAGCTATATATTTAGAATTATCTATAATTGTAGCTATATTTGCTTAACAACAATTTCTGTCCCTCCCTTTCAGCATCATATGGTGGGCTTGTAGCTCTGGCTATTCTTGTGACGTTGGTGATGCTGGCTGCTATTTCCCTTTTTCTGTGGTGCCTGTACAAACAGAATAACCGACTCTTCCACCACATACTGTGGGTCAGAAATGCCTATTTACCACAGATTAATGCTGACGTTCCTGCTTTGGAAGAAAGCATCCTCATTTCTGATTTTGAGAGAAGTGACAACAATTAATTGATCAGAAGTAGCAACTGGTCTTCTATTCTGTGTGAAACTTCACAACCTTCAGTGGTTTTCTCATTCTCAGGAGTCCCCCAGGGTACCCATAGTCTGAGAAACCATCATGGCTATCGGTATGAATGCTGTAGGGGCTCCCCTTGGAGGGCTTTTGCTTTGTGGCAGGATGAGTTGAGGACGCAAGGCGGAGAAATTTGCTCCTCTGGGAAATTTGCTCCTCTGGGACAAGCCAGGAGTTGAAAATACTCACACACCATAAACCTCCAACCACTCACGTGGGGCAGTTGTGTCTGAGGTCCCAGAGCAATGGGAATTTTCATGCAAATTTTTCCTTTGGGAACATGTGGGCCTTTATGTTTTGTTTCTGTACATCACATAATCTGCTCATGAGGCAGCATTAAAATTTGCCTCGAATTTAGAAACTCTGAAACATATTCCAAGGATGATGGGGTAGACTTTTTTTTGTTTTGTTTTTTTAACTAACCATCCCTTCTGCAAAATTAACAGTTATTTTTCAGACAGTGAATTATTGCCAGGTAGATTTGCAAGTTTGCAGGGAGATGAAGTCACTTTTGACTTGAGAGTGCCAGAGTTTTGGTAGTTTGGCCTGTGATGCCTAGTTCATGTTATAAAATAAATTAGTCCAGAGATGTAACAGCATATGGGCTTTGTCATCCTGAGATGTGTCCAGCATCTTGTTAAAGATTTAGCTATGTGATCTCTCACCTAGATTATTTTAGACATGGAATCCCATCAACCTCCTTGAAAGATATTTTTTATCAATATCTGTTTGGAAAAAAAACCCTGTTGTAAATCTTGCTAAAGTTATGGTAACAAGTGACTTTACTGACAGTATTTCTGCAAGCAGTATTCATGGAGGCTCTTCTGAGACCCTGCTCTCAGAAGCAAAGGGTGATAAGTGGGCGAGCCACAGTGCTGTTCCCAAAGGGTGCTAGAGTCCTCTAACCCCATGTAGCAGAGACTTTCCCTTTCAGTGTTCATACTAAGGTGCTAAGAAAGGAGATGAATTTTGCTGACTGGTTGGTCTGCAGGCTGATGGTTGTGAAGGAGCCAGCTCAGGTCTCTCTGCTATCTCAGTTACAGCAGCCCAGGACAGAAGTGCTTACTCTCCCTTGTACTCCCACCACCCTAACCAGTCCTCTACCCACCTCTCTGAAAGCTTTTCAGGGATTTTATTTTTTATTTTTATTGCAATGTGGAAAACCAAATGGTTAATGATGTGTTTCTTCAGAATGGATTTACTGTAATTTCAGTCATCTCTAAAAGCTGCTGCGAAGGGCTGCATTTGTTGTTCAGTTTCTTGGTTTGTTTGTTTTAAGGTGACTCATTCAGCATTTTGCAAGAGTCCTAAGATGGAGGCATGTTCCTCAGAGTTAAGCAAGCAGCTAAGGCCAACTGAAATGTTTTTACACAATATTTGTTCACATGCACAGGAATGTATGACTACCTTTTAGTTAGATTTTACATGGCCAAACAAAAATTGCCTACTCATATCATAATTATATATAGGGCTATTCTAAAAAAATTGTTTAGTACATAGAATATTTCTGTGCTGGTTTACAGAACCATTCAAAAATGTGGTCAAAGAGGCTGCAGATGGTTTTGATCCCAATATAATTTTCAACCTACTGTTTTTGATAACTTCTAAGGTCGTAGCTATCACAAATTCTTAATCTGAGATTTTTCTATCATATAAAATATAAATAGATTTTCTGAGTATATTTTGTCTAATGGTTTGACCCTATACATTATTTTTCAGTAATATTTTAAAAGTTTTTGTTTAGCCCTCTAGATTTATCTGTGAGACTTTTTTTATTTGTGGACTGCAACTTTTGAGTACAATTGCCAGATAATCTGCTGTTTATATATATGAATTATGGTAGCTTCTTTACCACCAAAATAAAAGAAGAAAAATGCTCGTGACCTTCTCTCCTTTCCCCATGAGAATTTCACCTATTTAAACTACAATTGGAGGAACTTAAACCACCAAATCCCCTTCATCGCATTCACTGCCTTCTTACAGTACAGAAAGCAGAGTGGCTTGCAAGGCAGTTTCGTTTACAAGAGTAAGTTGTGTCATCTGTGAGGACATGTATTTATTGGGCTACAAAGCTGTTAATATTTATGCAGACTCTGGTCAGATTTTTATGGGGTTAATGAAGTTGTATTTTTCACAATACTTGACATAGACATTTTATCAATTTTCCTTGAGGTTTGCTTTAATCATTTAAATATATTTGAATGGCAGTGATATAATAACCCTAACCTCAAAATAGTGATCGTTCGTTAACATTGACTCTGATGTAGATGAGCTTGCATTAAGGGAAAAAGAGTTCAAACAGTGTTTTCTTCCTACTTTGAAATGGCTTTGAAGGAACAGACCTTTCCATATTTATTTTTAAATCTTTCATCATTTAACTATTAGAATTTCAGGTATTATTCACTCAAGAATGTAATCATTGATTGCTTTCTAGTCTTCCTTCTGGATTTTGTTACTAATGGCTTTCAACTGTTTTCCCTTAATCAAAGGTCTATATATTGTCCCTGATCAGAATATGTGATGACTGTTGTTTTTATTGATGACCTTGATGATATTGGCAGTGAGATTTACTATATTATTTCAACTGGAAAATAAAAACGTGATTAATAATTTTCTGTACTGTAATTTTTCTTGACTCTTTCCCCAGCTTTAATAAGAGGGAGGCTTTAGTGTCTCATAAAAGCAGTACCCAGGCTTTGCACCAGGTCATCCTGGTAGGAGAGGGACAGCTTGCACCAGCCTCCTTTGTGGCTGTGTGACTGGACCTCGACCTGGGCACTGTGTATGATCTCCACACACATGGTGGTACCAGTGTTTCCCAGGATGTCTCAGAATGTGTGTGCAGGAAATGCTGAAAGGAGGTGGGAGTCAAAGCATCATCAGTGAGGATGATGGATGGGATCATGGCACTGATATACAGATATTCTCCCAGCCTACTGCCTGTTCCCTGCAGTAGGGAGCTGGGACCATCAGGGATGAGTAATGAGTTGGAGGAATTTTCCTGCTGAACTGTGGAGGGTGTGTTGTGTGGGAGCCTGTTTGTTTCTGCCACAAACGAGGTGGAGATATATGGACTGCAGCACAGTAGCTTCCACGGATAGCACCAGAGTGCTTCCTGTGTCCAAGAACTGGGTTCCCAGAGCCTGAATAGGCAAAGGAATGTTGCAGATTTGTCTACTGTGCTAACATCTTTCAATCTTCTTACTGAAAGGGAAGTGTTAAATCTTTTCATATCATTCGTTTGCTTGGGGTATGGAAAGGTATCCCCACCAGAGACAGGTACATTCAGGTCAATATATGACAGAGCCCTCTCTGCCAGATATTGGGGTTTGTCAAAACTTCATGTGCTGGTTTTTGCAGATGCCATTCCAGGAGAAAATTTACCTCCCGGTGCCTTTAGCAATCCTTGCAGCATGTCTCTGAGGCAATGCAGCTGTCACATCCCAGTTGGACGTGAGTCTGCAATGGGAACATATGTATGCTGGAAATGTCCAGCACGACTGGACAGAGCGAAAGGTTGTAGCACAAGGTTTTAAGTGGGCAACATGATTTCTCTGCAAAACCGTTCCTGGCTGTGCCACCCTGGGTGCAGTGCTGCCCTTCCTTATGCAGGGATTCTCCTTCCTCTACTGCCTTCATACACACACACTTTTTCAGCTGGGTCATGACAAGAGCAGAGCCATGGGGCTGTTTGAAATCTGGGCTGTGCAGTCCAGAGGAGCATAGGGGAAAAAAACAGGTTTTTGCATTTCTGTGAGACTTGACTAGCTCTGGTTCCCAGGGCACCTCTGCACAAATTCCCATCTAATTTAACCCCCTACTTTTTTTCTTTCATTATGGTGCCCCTCCCTCAGTGTGGTCACAGGCATCCTCAGTCTCTTGTAATAATAAACCCACTGTAATGAAATCCATGGCATACCCTTCCTCCAGGGCATTTATTTGGTTAAAAGCTAAATTGCACACATTCAGCAACAGGACTCTAAAATCCACAGCTCAAAAAAAAAAAAATCCACAAAAAAAAAGAGACCCGTGCTTGAGCTTTAATAATATTATAATATTTCCTCTGGTAACCAGTGGAATGTTGGCTCTAAACCCCTGCAGGCCAACGCTGATCTTTTACAATCTGGTGCAGCCCTGATGCAGATATGTGAGTAACCATCAGGAGCAAATCCACAGGCGTTCATGCTCTTCTGAGATGGAAAGAACTAAGGTTGGTCTTGATGCTTGGAAACACAGTCTCGGTTTGGCCAGTAGATGGTAGTGGTACACACAGAGATGAAAAAACGAGCTGTGCAAGATCAAAAATCACAGGGATTTGCTCTGGATCCTTTGGAAGTGTAGTCAAATGAGCAGCAAAACTCCCAAGTTGCAGGATGGCAGATGTCATTGCGGGTTTTTAGCCATGGCAACAAAGTTACAAAGCTGTGTTAAGATGTCTTTCCAAGTCCTTCTCAGCTACTTTAATGGATGCATTGAAGTGCTTGGAATGGGACAATCCAAGTCCTTACCTTGGTCAATGGGTTTTTGTTTTCCTTGGTGAGTAATGGGAAAATCCACTTGGGTTCCTGAGTATTAAGTAAATATCTTTCTGGTATGTTTTGGTTCTGATGCCTTTGATGGAAAGGTAATTCACTGAAAATACTCCAGCCATGTCTCTTTACTGATGAAAGGATTTATTTTAGTATTTTATTTCTTGACTGTATCAGTGCAGGCATATACTTACTCCTTTTCATGGGAAATGAAAAATTAAGCCACAGAAATGACAATTAGTAGACATTTTAGACATCCATTGCATAAATAATCATTCCACAGCACTGTTGAAAGCAGATTAATTTTCTCCTTCTCCCAGTTTATTCTGTAAGTCACTCAGAGCATGAGTTGCTGATCGCTTTCTATATCCATTATCTTTATGCAGGACGACCATGATTTGGATTCTGATCTTAGAAACTAAACCATAAGAAAGGGTACCAAGAACAATTTTGTAATAAAGCCTTGCTTTAAAGTCTTAGTTTTATAACACTGTTTCCTTACGCTGATGCGTTTCTAAGACTTTCCCAGTCCTCCTGTAATGAAGGCCATCCAGCCTCACTGGGTGGACTAGTAGAATGCAGTAGCTGGGTCAGTGTCTTAGAAAACACTGGAAAACAAAACTATCCCTGTATCTTTTCAGATTTTTATAGCTGAATGTTCATCCTCAGAAATTAGAAGTTTCCATTTATGTTGTGCAAAAACATCCTCGGTGGTTTTTCTTTAATTTTTTTTTAGTGAACACTGAAAATTATCCTGTCAAGTACGTTCCTCTTGTGAAGCTATTTATTCAGGTCATTTGTTCTAAAGCATGATCTTAGGCCTTTGATCCCAGCCATAACCTGATTAAATCTGCTTTACCACTTATTCCTGCCATAAGCCTTGTGTGCATTGTAAGTGAGAAGCCCCTGGAAAGCCCCTTCTGGAAGCCAGAAGCAAGCTTGAACAGAGCTGATAGAAGACAGACTCTACCTCGTCAGCAGCTTTGTGCTGCATGGCTTCACTTCCGCTGGGTTTGAGACACCATACCAGAGCTTGATGCTTCCAGGTTCCTTCAGGTATGCAAGCAGAATCCCTAACACTGGACATTGCCAATGAGCTGGAGTACACAGTTTTTTAATATAAAGTAAAAGAATATTCTAAGTCATGTAAGGTTTCATTTGTTACAGTCCCAGCACACCTTAATTTTGCTTCATCTCTACTAGTTTCATTTGCTGTTTCTCTTGTTGCAAGCAGGCTTACCTGTTATGTACCTGAAATCTGATACTACCTAAATGTTTGCATGACCTAGGCATTATATCTTTTAGTATTTAATATTCAAGATGTCAGAAGGATTCTTTTTGAAAAGGTAAAAAGGTAATGTTTCTGCTGCTGCATATTGTGTCCTGCTAGTCTTATGGGATGAAAATTATGTTGAGAGGCGAATTGAATTACTTTAAATATTGTTTCAAAAGCAAATATTGAAGATGGAATTGTGCATATGGGATATATCGTGGCTATAAAAGACATTAGGTACCATTAAGTTAAATGTGGAAATGTATTAGAACAGCTCTGGAAGGCTTTCCATCTGGAAAGAAGAGATTAATAGAACACCTACAGGAACAGTGGCTCTTTACCTTTTAATACTTGTAGTATAAATAGCAGAGTGACTGTTCCCCACACATCATATCCAGGAAGGCAGCTGATGCAGCTTATATCCTTGGATGCTCCCAGAGTGCCTTGTCCCACTCACATACCACCTCTGGAACATGCACAACATGTGTTAGGATGTCCGAGTGTGGTTGAGTTATCCATGGCTGGGCTTCGCGAATGAAGATTTGGGAAGGGCTCTACCCACGTTTGTTGCAAGCGCATTGGTGGCTAAAAAGGCCAATACGAGACAGGCACATCCGGTTGCAAAAGGCACAGCAGAAAGACTCCTTAGATGGTGTATTCTGCAAGGCACGATTCTTTCTGCGTTGTCTTTTCTCCTCAAGGGTGATCCTGTGTGCTTTCTCAAAAGCATCAGCAGCGTTATAGATGGTGTGTCTCCAGGCCTCCCGATTGGAGGCCAGAGTGGACCAGTTATGGTGGTCAATATAGCCAAGGCTGAGATGTTGTTTCAGGGAGTCCTTGTATCTTTTCTTTGGGGCTCCTCTCTTGCGGCAGCTGGTGGCAAGTTCACCATAAAGCAGGATCTTAGGGAGGTGGTGGTCCTTCATCCTGGAGACGTGCCCTTCCCAACGCAGCTGTGTTCTCAGCAACATGGCCTCGATACTTGTGACAGCTGCTTGTTCTAGAACAGATGTATTGGTCACATAATCTGACCAGTGGATGTTTAGGATTGTACGGAGGCAGCGTTGATGGAAGCGTTCTAGGAGACGCAGGTGGTGGCGGTAGATGATCAGATCCGTATAAGAGAGTAGACAGCACTATGGCTCTGTAAACACTGATCTTTGTACTTTTCTTCAGGTGTTTATTTTGCCAAACTCTTTTATGAAGCTTTCCAAAAGCACTCTATGCCTTTGCCAACCTGTTGTCTATCTCCCCGTCAATCTTACCATCTGAGGAGATGAGGCTGCCTAGGTAATTAAACTGCTGGACTGATTTGAGCTCTGAATCGCCAGTGGTGATATGGGGATGATGGGGGACTTCCTGAGGTGCAGGTTGATGGAGAATTTCTGTCTTCTTTAAACTGACTTCCAGCCCAAAGAACTCAGCAGCGTCTGCAAAGCAGGATGTTAAATGCTGCAGAGCTGCTTCTGTGTGGGCAACAAGGGCGGCGTCATCAGCATAAAGCAGCTCCTGAACAAGATGGTTTAAGGTCTTGGTGTGGGCCTTCAGTCACCTTAGGTTGAAAAGGCTTCCATCAGTACGATATCGAATGTAGGTACCGTCCTGATCCTCGAGGTCTGCCGTGGCTCTTTGGAGCATCGTGCTGAAAAAGACTGTGAACAGGGTAGGAGCGAGAACACAGCCTTGTTTCACACCATTCTTTATTAGAAAGGGTTCAGAAAGTGTGTTGCCATATCTGACTTGGCCATGCTGATCCTCATGGAGTGAGATGATCATTTTAAGGAACTTGGTGGGACAACCTAAACATTCCAAAATCTGCCACAGACCTTTTCTGCTCACAGTATCGAAAGCCTTGGTGAGGTCGACAAAGGTTACATAAAGAAGGAAGAAAGACAATGTGGGCTCCTTTCCTTGTCCTTGACCATCCATCCTCCCTTGACCTTCCAGAATCTAGTCTGGGTTGATGACATAGCTTTAATTATTGCTATTTATATATAAATTTGCTTTTTTTTTGCCAGTTGAAAGACTGTAAAGTGAAAATTAGTGATTCTCAGCTGCTCTTACAGGCTGTTTGACCACTTGCTCTGATGTAGCACAAAGCAAACCCTCATGGAAGGAAAGATGAAAGGAAGAGCCGTTCACTGGTGAAAGCAAACATGTAAAGAGAACAGGCTTCAGTTTTTCTTGCTACTTGGGAAGACTATAACAAGAATTAAGTGACTGAACCACAGCAGGAAATATGTGATAGATAACTGTGGGATAGCTGGATAAGCAGCCAGTGCAAGTGGTAGGGTCACTTTCAATGGCAGTGTGCGCTGTTATGTTGGATAACTGTGATTTAGAAACAAATCAGTCCACCATGGTTTCTTCCTAACAGTACTGGATGGCCCTTTCAGCTCACCCTGGGTAAAGATGAGTAAGCCTTACCTGAAAATATTGGTGTGAATATGTTTGTGGCACTGCTGATGCATCATCCCACTGCCTTCTAGCCCAAACCTACCTTCCAGCTTCTTCCTGACCCACACAAGTGCTCAGCAACCAGAATTTAGGATCTCTGGACACAAATGCCATGCAACTGGGATATTTTTGTTTCTTTTATTCTCTCTTTATTTTTTTTTTGTTTTCCCCCTTGAAGTCCCAGACCTAGGAGATGGGATGCCTGATGATCTCTTTACTTGTGTAGTACTTTGAAGATGTCTCTGTGATGCATCTTTGAGTGGTCCAGTTGCCTCAGCAGGCCTGGAGCTGGGCCCCAGGTGGGGACAGCCTGTGGGGAGAAGCAGCAGTTCTACCTTCTATGCAGGAGCCAGCAATGTCCAAAACTCCCCTTTTCTTCCTCTTGTATAACATGTTAGTGGAAACAGCAACTTCCTGCATAGCAACTGCCTGGTTCAAAGCACTAGGATATGACTGACTGACAGGGCAGCTTTTGGCAGGCTTACAAATATCTGTTCCTAGCTCCATGTGGATCTGCTGAAGTATATCTGTGGCCAAATCTAGTTCAAGAGCTGTGGGATAGACTGCAAAGCCCATGATGTTCAAAGCAAAGCCATAAGCTATGAGAAAGGGCAGGAATCGTTGATCCCAGTACTACTAGGATCATAAAATCATTAAAAATTTCCTTTTTTGAAATTTGATGCATTTAATCCATTTGGATAACAACAGCAAAATGAAGAAAATTATTTCTGACATGGACATTCTTCAGTGTTTCTGGAAAAGGTATTTAAACAGAGCCCTGACACAGTTAATAGGTTTTCTGTCTCCCTCTGGAGACATAGGAGCATTCATGGGATGCTGAAAAAAGCTGGAGCCCTAGAAAGCCCACATTGGAGCATGTTCCCAAATATAAGGACACCCAAAGCAGATGCAAAACTTAACTGAAGGTGCACAGTGCTATGTCGGTGCTAGCATTTTTTGTTTTTATGATCGCATTTTAAAGCAGTCATTCTTTTGATCCATGCTAACTGCTGGTAATGGAAAGAAAAATAAAGCTTACACAGAAAATAACAAAATTTTCTGACTGGAGGCCAAAACTTCACAAGAGAATACTGAAGCCTAATATGTTTTCTTTGACGTCTTTGTTTCTGATAGATGTTGACTGAATTCAGGAGGATGACGGCACTTTGAACAAAACCAGCTGGGGAAGTCAGTTTGCTAATTATTAACCCTGTAGGGAAGAGATTGGATTGGAAATGTGCATACAAAACATTCTGGGAAAATATAAAACCTAATGTAGATCTCTTTGGAAAAGAAATACTTAACACTGTGGCTTGTATTTTTAGGAGGAAGGGAGGAGACAATTTGTGATTTATGACTGAATTCATCAAGATGGGTAGCAATTCAGTCTTAGACTCCTTTTTCCCCTATAGTAGGATTTAGCAGTCCTGAGGCTGAAGTATAACATTAAGGAATTACTTTAGAAAATGAATAGAAGTTGTACATTTATTGTGATATAAATCATAGAGGGAGTGGGGGGAGACTGTTGTCAGCCTCTTGACCGCTTTGCAATAAGGAAAAGGGGGATTTTCAAAGCTGTTAAGCAGGAAAAAGCATTGAACTGCATACTGTGCCTTACAAAATATTATTCAGAAGCTACTGTGATAAATATTCATATACATAATATAAAATATAAACAAAAAGAAAACAAACAAAACAGTCTTTAGGCAGTAAGCTCTGATGTGACGTGTTTATATCTCACTCTATCTGGATACTCGAATCCTTCCTCTAACCTAGCCAGAGATGACTATACAGTATGTGTAGGGGTTTTTTTCACCTATTTCAGGTGTTTTAGGAATAAAAGAAAAGAAGAGTTAGATATGGGCACTATACCAAAATCCAGTGCAATTCAGTGTTTAACTAGTGGCCAGTCCTAACTATAATTATAGCATGAAATGGAAACAGAACAAAAGAGAATAAAGGGGAAAAAATTCTAGTACAAAAAAACCCCAACCAAAGATGGGAGAAGAAATTTAGGAACAACTTTCATTATTTGCTTAACATTGGAGCTGTTTTCCTGCTTGACACAGTGGTTGCAGCACAGAAACATCAGCTGTTACAAGTAAGTGCCAAAATAGATGTAGTAGAATGCATTATTGTTTAAAACAAATAGGTCATATGGGATGCTGAACTGATTTTTTTTTCTGTCCCATAGTTCAGAGTGATGCCATTTTAGGTGTCAGATTGTTAGAGAAAAGTCTTATACTTAAACAAGCTTCTTAAAGTTAAACCACTTGACAATTAATTTAATATCAGAGTTGTACGTATTTTTACCTTTTTAATGCTGTAGGTGGTGTTACATACCTAGCTGAAGTGCTATCCAGGAGGCAGTGTGGTAGCTAGCAAAGTACCTTCTGAACTTTTTCATTCTCTGACTATTTGCAACTCTCTTTAGTTGCTCTGATACAACTCATGTGTGCGTACTGACAACTGTTACGAATGAGGAACTGGAGTAATTATGAAGTGTGCATTTCCAGAATACTGCAACCATCCCCCATCCCTCCCAGGAACAATTTAAATTGCAACTGGTTGTGTAAAGTGAACACTTACAGTATTTTTGACAGAAAGCTAATTAAATTCAAGCAGAGTGACCACAAATGAGTCTCAGTATGTTACCACACGCTTCAAGATTAGAGGGGAAATCCACACGTTTGCACAAGAATTAATGCAAGAGGGACCCAACCCTGAGTGAAGTGTCAGCTGTGTGAGATGCCTTCACTTGTGGGTCCTGTTGATCTCATCCTGCCCGTGTGAGGGAAAAAACCAAGCCTCCAACCAAGCAAACAAAACCAAGAGGTGGAGTATTGAGGATGTGTGGGCATGCACTGCTATTTCATTGCTTAGGCAGTTACAATACTAATAAGTAGCCAAATGACATCAGAGGTCAATCACTGAGCCCATGAATTAAAAAGTATTTATTTGTCTATTTCAGAGAAAAAGAGGGCTAAGAGAAAGGAAAATTTGTGCATTTTACTGTTGTGCTGTTTGATGGCAGGTACAGGCAAAAGGATCTGCCCAATGCTGGGAGCTGGGGAGGTCCAGGCTTTGTTTCCCGGCTTCACCATCACTATGTTATCTTGGCCAACTCACCTGTTTTTTTGCTTTGAGTTTTCCATATATAAAATGGAGAGAAAAAAACTTACTCTCTGGCAGTCTTCTTGTGAGAATGATTGCCAAGTACCATGCAAGCTGCAAAAACAACACCTTGTTACTAAGGGGAAACCCCTTTGCAGGAACAGAAGTACCTAATTCCATCACTGTTTCCAGTGTGCTTCTGAGGCCAGACAGATACATGTTTTGCCAGAAAATTGTTGGTAAAATTTAATTTTCAAAGTTTTTTTTCCAACTAAACTTGAAGTAACTTTTGTTCTCAGTTCAGGCTAATCACAGTAACAGGAAGGGGCTGAAATGACACAGTAAAGAAATGGATAAACCAAATCTATTTTCAGTTACATGTTGGGTTAAAAATGTGAGATTACCATCCCATGCTTGTTTCATTACAGTGTTATTATGGTGTTATATTACAGCATTAGCAATCTTTCAAAATCCATGGTATTGTTTATAAAAATGAACTAATTGAAGGCAACTTCTGTTTAAAGGGATCTCTAGCACTATTTGTGTTTGCTCATACTTTCTTTTTATGTCCAACGCTTGTGTTTAAATTTGTTTTGTTAGAATAATAAAATATGCTCTGACTTGGAGTCTTCGCTAACCTTTGCTT
The DNA here is from genome assembly GCF_001715985.3 of Manacus vitellinus. Classification (NCBI taxonomy): domain Eukaryota; kingdom Metazoa; phylum Chordata; class Aves; order Passeriformes; family Pipridae; genus Manacus; species Manacus vitellinus. The sequence goes on along the minus strand of NW_021939632.1, from coordinate 9,819,672 downwards.
TTAAAGTCAAGACTCTTGGCTTCCTTTTTACTTGTTCCTAATTTGCCATGTCTGTCACGTCCTCTCTGGCAGGGCTTGTGGCTATAAAAATGTGTGGGAGTAAAGGTTAAAGATAAATGCTAGGTTTAACAAATATGGTTATTCTTGCTCTATGGATATGCTTCCAAAGTTAGTGGTTGGTTCATCTTATTTTTAAGGTAGGATCACATTCCATGTCTGTGCCTGAGTTAAAGTTAAAATCAATATACTTTTAGCACCTTGTCTCCCTGAAGACTTCGGTTTGTCAGCTCAAGGGTTGGATTCATAAAGGGAAAACAGTTTAGCTGTCGGACTTTATACCAATAAGTAAACATTCAACAGGTCACCATGAGGATATGAGTGAGACTGCTCCACTAGTAGCAGTACTTGTTTGTGGGACACAGAAGAGAGATACATAAATTCCACTTTGTGCTCTAATAAATATTTCAGTGCTTTGAATAAAGTGCATCAGCTCCAAAAGGAAACACTGAGCACTCACTTTAGCCTGGTAGTTATTGAATTAATCTGGATCAATTTAGGTTCAGATTCGTCCTAGAAAAAGGGATTGAATTTGAGTCTGTCATAGCAAAGATGTTCAAACTGTCATGTATTTCTTAAAAAGGGCACAACAGCATCTTTTCTTTCTCTATCTGGGAACTTTCCTAGGGGAACAGTGCTTTGACACAGTTTAGAGAAAAGTGAGGACATGAATAGCTCTGCACTGTTCAGACTTCTGCAAGTGTTTTGGCAGCAAAAGGAAGACTAGAGAAAATGTGAGCCTGGTGCTGAGTAGGGTGGTGGTAACACAGGATGTGGAAAAGTCAGAGGTACTCAATTCCTTCTTCATCTATCTTTACCAGTAAGATTTGTTTTCAGGAATCCCAGGCCCCTGGAGACCAGTGGGAGCATCTGGAGCAATGAAGATTTAGCCTCTGTAGAGAAGATTGAAACATTTAAACAAGCTGGACACAAACAAGTCCATGGGACCCAGTGGGCTGCATCCACTACTACAGGCCAGTCAGCATTATCTCAATACCCAGGAAAGTTTTGGAGCAAATCATTCTGGAAACCATTTCAAAATATATTAAGAACATGAAGATGATTGGGAGTCATCAGTATGGATACATGAAGGGGAAAACCATGCCTGACCAATCTGATAGCCTTCTATGATGAAATCACTAGCTTGGTGGATGGAGAGAGAGCAGAGGATGTTAATTATCTTAACTTTAACAGGGCTTTCATCACTGGCTGTATCCTTATTAACCAACTGCTGACTAGACAAGTAGATAATGAAGTAGATTGAAAACTGGCTGAAATGCCAGGCTCAAGAGATTATAATCAGTGGCACAAAATTCAGCTAGAGGCCAGTCACTAATGGTATACTCCTGAGATCAATGCTGGGACCAATATTGTTGAACACCCTCATTAATGATCCTGAATAATGGAACAGAGTGCACCCTCAGCAAGTTTGCAGACAGTTGAAGACTAGGAGGAGTAGCTGATACACCAGATGGTTGTGCTGCCATTCAGGAGGATCTTGGCAAGCTGGATAAATCAGTCAAAAGGAATTTCATGGAATTTAACAAAGAGAAATGCCAAATCCAGCACATGTTGAGTAATGCCCCCTCACCACCACCACCACATTAGTAGGGGCTGAGGACCTACTGGCTGTGAAGTAGCTTTACAGAAAAGGACCTGGGAGCCCTGGTGAACACCAGCTTGAACATGTGCCAGCAGTGTGCCCTTGTGGCAAAGGTGGCCAACAGTATCCTGGACTGCACTAGGAGGAGCATTACCAGCAGGCTGAGGTGGGTGATCATTTTCCTCTACTCAGCATTAAGACACATTTGGAGTGCTGGATCTAGTTATGGAGTTCCCAGTGCAGGAAAGATATGGTTTTACTGGACTGAATCCAGCAAAAAGCCACAAAGAGGATTATGGGACTGGAGTGTTTGTCATGTGAGGAGTGGCTGGGAGCTAGAGGAGAGAAGGCTCAGGGAGATCTTATCAGTGGATCTAAATATCTAAAGTTGGGGAGAGTAAAGAAGACGAAACTAGACTCTACTCAGTAGCATTCAGGGAAGGAACAAGAGGCAATAGGCACAAACTGACCTACAGGAAATTTTTTTTTAAACAGAAGAAAAAGGTGGTTTTTTTTTAATTTGGTGTCTATCAAACACTGGAACAGATTGTCCAGAGAGGTTGAGGAGTCCCCATCTGTGGTGATACTCAAAATGCAACATCGATCAGCCCTGGGCAATCTGCTCTAGTTGACTCTGCTCTAAGCAAGAGGGTGTGGTGCACTAAGCGATCTCTACAGATCCTGTGATTCTTTGACTTAGTTGCTTCAGTTCAACAGCATCTGAATATTTCTTCCAGGTTCACTGTTTATAAAGAGTTTTCTAATGTTTCCAAAGTTTTCACATGCTGATGGGACTAAAATTATGGTCCACAGGTTCCTGTGGGGGAAATTTAAATACTGCCCATGATAGATCCAGCCCAGGTTATTTCTTAAGAAACTTACAGACTTCATAGAATGAAGTGCTGCTGTTTAATAGAATATATATAAAAATTGATGGTTTAGTACTGTGGGCATATTATTGCCTCAAAAAATGTAGATGCACTCCTTAAAGTAATAGGACTATATAAGTAAGCATCAATTAAATAGATAGCTAACTACAACTCTACACGCACTTCATTACTACAACCTCCTGTTCATTTTTTTTAAGAATTTTGTGATTTATTTAGATACATTGATAATTAAGACATATACAAATCAAAGAGTGATAATAGTACTGTTTAGGTATTTTACTGGTTTTACAGTGTTACTACCTTTTTTTTTTTGACATTTAAAAATATAACTAAAGATGCTCATGCAGCATTGTTAAATATGTCTTCCATAAGCTACCATAAAGAGCAGACTTAGTCCTTGAGAGCCTCAACAAAAGAAAGAGAGTGGGCTTTGATTTTTCAAAACAGGAACAGGTTCAGCTTGGACGTGACTAATGATCTCCACAATAGAAGTATGTCACACGCAGAGGTGATCTCTGAAGTGACCAAATCATGAAGCCTTTATAGCTTAAAATCTACTCAGAAGTTTTGCCGAGAAGCTTATTAATGGTTAGTGTGCATGCAGAGCACTGCAGATCTGAGTCATAAGGGGTCTGTGCTGCTCTGTGCTATCTTCGTCTTTCACATCCCTCCTCGTGTATTCTGTGTCAAGCACATGAAACCAGCTCACCAGCAGTGATGAAAAGCTGATAGCAATACTCTCATAGTCTCTCCCTAATTTACCTGTGGTGTCAAGCACAGAGAGAAGTTCTATAAACTCATTTATATGCACTGTCCACCCACAAACTTTATCTCAAGTTGTGTGAGTGTTGAGTCACAGACAGGTAGTTCTTGTTCATGTAAGCTGTGGGTAATAACAAAAGCTATTTCAATCTCACTCACAGAAATGATGAGTAAGGTACAAATACAACAAAGCCCCCTCACATCAATAGAAAAATCCAAATAGCAAGTTCCAGTGAGGAGTGCCTGCTGATTTGTTCACCCAGTAAGAGCTTTCATCCGGATTAAAAAACAACTGGTGGAGCATATCAGCCAGATCACTCATCTGTGTGCTTGCTGACCTCATCAAAAACCTCTCTAGGTGCCTAGATGGTAAATACTACATTTAGAGAAGATGCGTTGGCACTATCCAAATATATCATATTTATCCAGGTGCAGACAAATTCTATCCTTTATTGCAGTTTCTACTGCTTTGCCTGGCACAGATATTAGGCTTGCCAGCCTTTATTATTGTTCATACTATTGCCTCTTTCCCGCCCTGGAATTTTTTTTAGAGATTGGTGTCACATTGCCACCCTCCAGACTCCAATCACATAGAAAGTATGAAGAGAAAGGTAGGCCCATGAGTAGATTTGCTCTTTCTCAGTGTTCAGCTCTCCCTTAGAAAGCTCAGATGCCTGAGGATTTTTTACTCTGTCTGCCTTGGATTATAGCCTTTCCCGGTTAGCACTCTTTGAGGAAAAGTCTCTGCTGACTCTCAAAAAGAAAGGTTCAAGTATGGGGATCATCTGCTTATTCCAGTGAACACATGCAAATACATCATTTAGCTTCCCTGGAAATGTTTTGGCCTCTCCTCTTTTTTTACTCTGCATTGTCATCGATCTGTTAGACTCCAGTGCGCTTCTTGGTCTTGATGTGTCTAAGGAAAGATTTAATATTAGCTTGGATTCCTTTTGCTAGTTGCTGCTCAGACTTTTTTATTGTTCTTTACCTCTGTTTTTCTTTAACATGTTGGTTTATGATCCTTTCTGTGTTTTTGCATTTGGATAAGACTTAAATCTTTTATTTCTAATAATCTACCCTGTGATGAGACTACTGGTGCCCACTTTCTGTTGCAAGTTCTGAAGACTTTAGTAGATGGCATACACTGATGCTGTGCTGTGCATCCTTCAGGAAGTTCAGCTCTACCTTTAAGAATTTGCTGTTCCTAGCAGCTCTTTTTTGTTTCCTCTTCACAAGCTTTCTCATTGCTATCTCTGTTCCGTTTGAAACTGGGTGCAACTGCTGTGATGCATGGCCTTTGTCAAGCCTGTGGGAATTTTTAATGTAAACACAGGAACAGAAACCATGAGCTGAAGATGTAGGTCAAGATCTTGCACATAAATAAGGACCAGACAAGGGGCTGCATCTCTTCTGTGGCTTCCCTGTCCTACTGCTCTGTGAAGCAGTATTGATGGAGTCTAATGTAGTCTGCATTACACAAAAATGCTGCAGTGTCCAGACAAGGGGGCATTACCTGAAGTACAGTGTTGACTGTATTTCCCACCCTCTTTGCCCATTTGATCTCTCTCAGCATACCCTCTCTGGCCTTCTGGTCAGGCAGGCAGTCTGCAGAATCAGGACTACATTTGCTTAAAGCTGACATTTTAGTCCACTGGCATTCTGTGTCACCTGCTGGGTTCCTATTTTGTTAATTTAATTACAAGATCTCAGTAATAAATTTCATTACCTCATCAGCACCAGAGGTGACTCTTACCTTTCCTGTATATTTTATATTCTGGTTCTGCTATGTCCTGCACGTGTGTAGCATGTCTTTATGTAAGACTAGACACTTGATTTCCCTCCACTTATTCATTGGATTTTTAGCATTTGTATTAGAAGTATGTGTTGTTCCAGTGTTTGTTCCCTCCTTCATCTCCCATTGGAAAGGCATTTTCCTTATTTTCCATTCCTCTCTCTGGCCTCTCCTGCACTCAGAAAGACACAATTTCTAAGCCTTTGCTGATGGCATATTGAACTGTGTGTTCCCCACACCTGCTGCTTTCCAGTGTATACCTTAATCAATCGCAACCTTTAAATGCCATCAGCTTAGCCCTTAGTGAGTCCACACTTCCCATACAGGCTCTTTTTATCTCAAAAGTGCTTCCAAGTTCAGATCAATCTGGATTTTCGTTCTTTAAACCATCCTCTCATGTACATATTGAAAGTTTGCCCTTTTTGGTCAAACATAAGGTAGTGGGGGCATTTTGGAGAGTGCCATTTGACTTGGATGAATTTTAGCTCCAAAAAATGTGAGACACAAAACTATGGGCTCTTCCCCAGCACTTTTAGGGAATTGTTCTGCTTCATATGTCTCAAAAAGTTAAGAAAAGCTTTTTAATTTAAAATTAGAAGGTCTTCCTTCTGAATTATTTTGTATTTGCTTAAAAAACATTTACCAAGTTATAACTGATTTTCTTTTAAAACATTCCTTCAAAGCATGTTTTTTGCAACAAATGTAATGTGGTACAAAATATCATCCGAGTTTCCAGCTCCCAATCATAATTTGAGTAAAAATCCCACACTGGTACAGTGACAACAGAAAACAGCTTTTGAGGAGATTGATCATATAAACTCTGCCAGTAGAGCAACTAAACTGAGGCACAATTTCTTTTAAAATTGCACAGTACAGGTGTCAGAGACCCCTTTTTAAAGTGCTACAAAAGAGTATCGTTTACCACTTTAAATTTTAAGTGGTTCTCTCAATGTTGAAGTACTGCTTATATTATTTTGTCGTTGTTCCAGGAACACACAGAGATCCCAGCAGGAGTCAAAGCCAAACCAACATCCAGAGAAAGACATTCCCCACTATCAGTAAAGATACAATGTGGATGTGCCCACACTCCTTTCTTTGTCTTATTTCTGAAGCCTGTTTCTAGTATTTCAGTGGGCCTTGTCTAATCTAAGTTTGAATATGCATCAGGGCAGAACCGGAGGCAGCGTTACAGAAGTTGCCACTGTCCCATTTGAGTAAAAAAGGAGGTTGGTATTAGAATAAAGGTAATTTTATTATTTCTGAAAGTTACCTACCATGTTTTGGGCAGTGGAAGAAACAGAACAGTCTCTCAAATAATAACATCTATATAACATCTAGCTATAATGCTGTAATAACATCTAGCCTATTTATTATGAATGGTGACACTTAAAAAGAGTCAAATGTAAGGGTCCCTAGCAATAATAAAAGCTTCAAATGCAATAAAACCCTCAAAACCTTGGAACTCATGCCAAAGATTCGTATAGATATTGTAGAAGAGATGTAAGAAATACATAAAAACTCAGCTGAGAGAGCATGTGATCTTAAGTTTACTGTGCAATACAACAGTTTCATAATGTGCTAAAAAGTTAAGCCGCTGCCACTGAAAGAGGAAATCTTGAGCAACAACAGAGAAAAAACATTTTTCTTTGTGTTCCCTTTTTACTAAAAACAAAACATTATTTAGTGTTGAAAATTTAGTAAGTCCTCAACATTTGTTAAAAAGGCAAGCCAGCAAATAAATTTAAATGTCCATGAAGAAAAGATTGTACAGGTGGAGTTAATGCAAAACTAAGCTGAAATTACTGCTTAAAGACCTCTCTGGATACGGCTTCTATCCAAATCAGTTGCTGGATGCTTTTCACCTCCTCTTTGAATTTTAGTGCCTTTTTCCATGATTATGCATGGAATAACTCAATCAGAGTAAACTTGTGTATCTCTCAAAAAATAATCCTTGGGCTTTTAGCTGTGCTTATGGTAAAAGTTGCAATTGTCCAGTTTTCTTTTCCATTAAACTCTGTTTAAACATGTCCAGGGCTGATATTTTAGATGATTAGTGGGCACTTTACTGAAACCAGAGTTGTGTTCTAATATTAAACTTAGCAGCAGGTAGCTGAAATCTTTGTCTGCTGGCTGCTTTGTGGGCATCATCACTTTCTTGGAGAGAGTCCTCTGCCTCAGGAAATAACTCTGCTCCTGTAACTCTTGTAAGCTGTCATTTTGCTGTTGAGTTTGGTTTGTTGTTTTTTTTCCTGTAAGGACTTAGGTATCGTAAGCACTAATGTTGCAAGGTGAAAAAAGTAATAGATAATTAGTGTTCGCTGTTCAGATGTCCCAGTTTCAAAGTCACTGCTGGGGGAAGCAGAGAAAAGCAGAAGTTGCCATCTCCAGAATCTCTTCCCGCTCTTGGAAGATGCTGGAGGTAACAACTTGTTGCTTTTCCAGCATTCCCTTTGTGCTCACTGGCACATATAGATGCACTCAACTTAGCCAGTAAAACTGGATTACTATGTGTTGATTGTAAAAGAAGGAGGAAGGTCGCTTATGCAAAGTACCTATTTCATGTGGTGAGCAGAAGAGAGATGGGGTGGAGATTTATGGATAGACAAGTGTTGACACTTTCTGCAGGTAATGCTATTGTTATAAACATATGGGCATAAAGGTAAAGAATTTTTCTGTTGATAAGCAACAAAGACTCCTGCTAGAAATACAAGGCTCTTAGTCATGATGTTGGCAACTCAAAAAGCTTTTTGACTGGAAAGGCAAAGTAGTCTGCTTGGAAGCAAAAGGCTGCTGTACATTACTGGCAGTTCTGTGGTTGGGTCTCTCTCATATCTGAAATTCTGTATTTTGTTATCTCTGCAGGCATAGTTGAAATTTGGTCAGCTCTGCTTTGAAGTGAGCTGTAAGTATTCATGAGGACATGATCATGTTTGTGACTTGCAATACAGAAATTGCTCACCAATTATGCTGTGAGTAATGCTGCTGTGAAGCTCACATTAAATTCAGAAGCTCATTGATAAAGCTAGGATAAATCTTTTAAGAAGTAGGCCTTGGCATTGTTATAATTTTGATAAGCTTTAGTAAAAAGCCACTTTTTCAATAACAGAAAATTGTATTAGAATTCCATGGGCTGGAATTCCATGGGCTTGACATACACCGAATTTCATTTTTTCCTGTATGTTCTTTCCAAAATTTGGATTGGTTGGTGGGCTCACCAGGGCTGTACATTGTGTATGTCCTCTCACATTAATGTTTGACAGAATTTAAGTACATGTGCATGCACACAAAACTGAAACTAAGAGGCACCAATACAAACAGCAATTTTTCCTATCCTTGGGTATTATTTACTTTTTGAGTCAGGATTGTGTATTATCAAGCATGGTATTTTATAAACCAATAAACAAAAAAGGACCTCAAATTGAAAGCGCATATCAGAGAACATGTTACATATGTTATGATAACTTAAGAGAACCTCCCCTCTATTGACACACATATTTGCTGACATGTGTTTGGTAAGTAGGATGCTGTTAATTTCACAGTTCCTGGTGTATGTTCAGTAAATATGCCCTGCACGCTAGTAGTTTAAAAGTTAAACTCTGCTACTCACCATACCCAAACTGGGACAGTCAGTTATTACATTGATAATAACATGCATTTGGAAAAGTTCATGGCAATGCAGGTTTCACACCTGCTTCTTGTTATGATGCTTTATTTAAAAAAGAGACACATCATCCCACCATGTATTTAATTTTAGTTTCAATAGCTTGCTTTTGTATGAGCTCACCAGTGGGAAATTTCTGCCTCACACTCTCTATGTGGAGACTTTAAAGCTTTGTTCTTATAAAAAATGAACTATTTCTGGTAGCACAGCTTTGATTTTCCTGCATCTATGCAGGAAAATCTCCTGAACTTGATTTCCAATTTTCCAAATACCTCCTGCCTTGGCAGCCAGGTGTTGCTCTGTGGTTTCCAGTGGGAGCAACTTCCATTTGCTAACTTGCAAGTGGCCCGTTTTCTTTACTGTCTTTCTATTCAATCCCCAGTCTGGAATACCCTCAAATCGTGTGTCCCCAGATGTCCAGATTCTTACATGATGGGCACATCTGAAAACATATAAAATAGACTGCACATTGCATTTCCCATCTTTATGAAAACCTAGTATTTCTTTCCCTGAACAATTGCTCCTCCAAGTCTAATCAAAATAGATTTTCCTAGCAAGAAATGTTTATTTCTTGTGACTTTGTGAATGCTTTTTTAAACAGCTGGAGCTCGAGCTATACAGCCATTTCAAGTCAGCACCAAATCACTCAGCATGCAGCTATAATATAGATATTTTATTTTACATAGTTTCTATCAGTTTCCCTTTGTTCTCTTTTCCTCCTTCCGGCCAACTGGTTCTTGACATCTTTGTGTTTTTGCTTTTGGTTTCTGTAATTTCCTGTAGCAAGCACCAAAATTTTGTGACAGTTATTTCAACTACTCACAGTCTCATCCCTTCCTCCCATCTCCCCTGGCAGGGACAGGTCAGAAAGTTGCAAGTTTAGCTGCTAAAATTTCCCTGTGGAAATTCAGCAGCTCCTGCCCTGGGGATGGCATCATGGTCATCACACCAGGCCTGACAGCTCATGGCCCCACGGCCAGAGGGGGTTGAGGATCACAGTGTGATGCTATAAAAATGTCTTATTTGTACAATTTTAGATGCTTTACTTCAGCGTATTTGTTAATTTTGGATTATTCTCTTCACTTTTTTTCTTTTCTTCACTTCTAGCACTTACACTTTACCTTTTCTTTTCCCCGACTGAACTTCTAAAAAGGTTTTCTTTTTTTGGTGGTTTCTTTTTTTTAGTTTTAACGCATGACAATTGTCTGCTTTTCTGTTTCTTTCTGGCTGTCTTTCTGGCTGTCTGGCTTTCTTTCCTCTGTCTTTCTTTCTTCCTCCTTTTTTTTTTTTTCCTTCTCCGCAATTCACCTTTACCCCCATGTTTTCACTTGCGGCTCCCCTTTCCCTCCCCTGCCTTTCACTCCCTCACCCGCAGCCCCGCTCCCGCGCCGGGCCCCGCCATCGCCCCAACCTCGGGGGCCGCTTCTTTCTCCTGGCAGGGTGGCCAATGTGGGGCGGGCTGGCGAGCGCGGGGCCGGCGGCCGGGCGCGGGCCGCTACGGCAGAGCGAGCCGGGAGCAGCGAGCCAGGCAGCGCGGCCGCTCGCGCAGCCTGCGCGCCGCGGGGGGACCATTGGCGCGGTCGGTGGGGCTCTGCCTGCCCTTCCGCGGCCTCGCGCCTGCTCCTGCTCTGCTGCGCGGCCAGAGGGAGCCCCGCAGGTAAAGCCGGGTGCCCGCCGTGCGAGGGGGAGGCGGTGCGCGGGGGGCGCGGCGGTGCGCGGCGGGACCTTTCTCCGCCCGGCCGGCGGCGGAGCGGCTGAGGAGGCGCTGGGACGGGCCTTCCGTTTCGGCCGCTCCGCCGGGCGGCAAAGTCCGACTGCGTGGAAACAACCTGGGAAACTTAGTAGGAACAGAGAAAAAGGCAGGCAAAACCCCGAATTTCCCTCACGGTCCGTGCGCTTCGCCCGGGGCGGCGCGAAAGCCGGTGCTGCCCCGCCGGCCTCGGCTGCCACGTTCCCGAAGGTGCCCGCGGGGCCGGGGCCGCCCCGGGCCGGGCCGAGGCCTTTGGCCGGACACCTCGGGGAGAGGAATAACCCCGACCCGGGCGGGTCCCCGGTAGGGCGTCCCGCCGTCCCCGTTACCCCCCACTTTGTGCGCAGGGAGAGGCAGGAAGGAGGCTTCCCCTTGTCCGAAAGCAGGTGGAAAAGTTCACGTTGAGCAAATTCTTGTGAGCCAAAGCCACGGCTTGGTGAGAGCTACTGGGAAGCAAGTTGAGCTCAGTTCACTAACTAGTTGCAGCTGACGTATTTTTTATATCCTATGTTAGTAACCGGGTAAGGTTTTTAGCTGAAGACGTCAAGTAAAACTTCATGTCCGGGAGTGTTGAACTGGACTAATTGGGTATTAAGAAATTGCTGTACAGAGAGATCTGATGAGACAGCACCAGCAGTTTTTCTGTGAAGGTTTTAAAAAGTGGTTTTCTACTTGACATCAGCATGAGGGTTGTGGGGGAAGAAGTGAAAGAAGATGTAACGTGTTTTCAGCCTCTTCTCACAAGAAATCGAAAAAAGGAAAAAAGTCATGAGGGGAGAATAAAAAGCAAAAAGCAGATATAGTGCCGGAAAAGCACAGCCGTGAAAGGTACCACAAAAGTGGGTTTGTTTGTTAAAATGTCTTAGTTAAAAGGCTGACAGGGACAGTTGGTTGAAAGGTGCTATTTAGAAATAGTCGCTGCAGTAGGTGGCTGACTTAGAGGTTCTTCTTTGCAGTGCCACCAGCTCAGTACTATTTAGATACTATTTGGCACTTACACAGGGAAAAATTCATGAGTATACTGGGAAGTAGTGGTAAAATTCACTGCATAACATCACTGAATATTTTCCTTGCTGTTCAGCCAAACCTGTTATTAACTCATAATAGAAAAATGCAGTAGGAATGTGATTGACAGTGCATTGCTATTAAATACAAAACACTACTCAGCAGATTCCTTATTTAAGCAGCAGAGAAATAGCTTTGTGGGTCTGGGACAGCCAAGGTCCATATGAGCCTGGTCAGTGAAAGTTTTATGCTGTGAAGCCATCTTTATGGTGGCACAGAAATAGCTTTAGGTCGTTTTTTTCGTGGTTAGCTTAAACCTACTGCCGCTTGTCAGAAGTGTTGTTGTACTGGCAGATGTGTTAGCTTGTAAGAGTAGGGTGATCCATATATTTTTTAAGTTGTATACTGTGCTTTTTTTTTCTTTTTTAAGACATACTGCATCACAACTGAAAATGAAACTTGTCACAACTGAAAATGAAACTAGGGTGCTTATATAATTTTTTAAATGATACTCCTAATCTCTGGTGGGATAATCTTTGTCATCTTTGGTGGTATCCTCTTTCTAAAACCCTTTCCCCAAAGCAGTGCCAGTTATTGTAGTAATACTGCAGTTGCACCCACAAACTGGTTCACACGTAAACCTGTCATGCTGTGTATCATACATGATAGCAGTTAAAAAAAACATAAGTGCTTACTAAGTGAAGATTATTATTAGTTACATTTTATGGTATCTGTAGTGTGTAACTTGTAGATAGCCATGAAGACTAGATACTTTACCTAGTAAGCTTGCAAAATTATCAGGGGTTGATCCAATCAGTATATGTTAAATAAAAAGGAAGAATTCTCATCAATAGAATTGGACTTAGAAGTCTCATTTTGTCTCTCTTCTTATAAAGACTTTGAAAGAGCTCTTTTTCCCTGGAAGTAAAGGGTACTCACTGAATATTAAAATGTACTGAATGTGGCTTATACGAAAGAGGTAGTTTTATGTACGAACAGCAGTTGCTGTACTTTTCTGGTAGCATCTCTCAGAATGCAATTACTCTTTTAAAAATGACCTTCCTGTGTAAATGATGCTGAATCATAGCCGTATGTGGATATTTTTTTTTGTTCTTACACAGGCAATGATGCTTTTACCATTCGCCATGACAAAGAGAACAAGTGCATACAAGTTAAAAACTCGCGGATAGTGATAGATGACTGCAGGGAGACAAGTGAAGCTTTATGGAAATGGGTATCCCAGAATCGCCTCTTTCACTTGGGGTCCAAGCAGTGCCTGGGACTTGATATATTCACAAAATCAGTGTCTCGACTGAAAATGGTTGATTGTAACTCAGAATTAATGCTGTGGTGGCGATGTGCTGATGCTTCCATCGTTGGTGCATCTCAGTACAAAGTGACTGTCAAGAATACCTATGTGACTGCAAGCATAAATGCAACAGACCAGTGGAGAAGCAGCAATTCCTCCAGTGATATATGTCAATACCTTTACTATGGTAAGTAAGTTTTTACAGGGGTTTGGAGATTTTTTATTTGTTAAGGGCTTTTTGAGTATGTCTGTGCTGACAAGTTAATCATGTGAAAAGACTGATCAGTAAAGCAATAGAATGTTTTGCTGTGGAGAGATACTGATATTGAATTTGAAACTTCAGTGGTCTTTAATAAAAATAACCATGCACGACTGCAGAAGTTGTGTTATCGAGTGTCTTTCTTTGCAGGTTTAAATCCCTCCCACCGTATTTGAGCGCAAACATATTTAATTATGAAATATCATACACCTTCTATCAGAACTGACACTGTCCTCTTCACCATCATAGGAATTTTGCTGTTTGCAGAGTTTATTTGCTTTGCTGGTAGCTGTACAGTCAAGTCCAGAGCACGCTGCTAGCTCGCAGCCTGCTGGACTGTCAGGAGCAATCCATTCGCTTTGGTGTGATAGTCTGTCCACTTGCCATGGAAGCCAGTCTCATTGGAAATCTCATGCTTGCTGGAAGAAGTGGTGAAAGCTTGGTTTACCATATTTAAAGGCAGAATTTTCTTTGTATTTGAATTGTTCAAAGTGGCCAGTCTAAAGAGCCCAGTAGGCTCCAATTTGAAATGTTTTCCCCCTCCTGTGTGTGTTGATTCCTAGAGCCTTGTTCTGAAGGACTCTGTGCAAACCACCCAGATTTCAATAGGACAGTGAATTTATCCCTAACTTACCAGGTTGGGGGAAACAAGTTTTTGCTGTTTCTCAGAAGAAAAAGTACAGAAAAATATTTTTGTATAATTTGTTTCAGTTCTGGCATTGCTGTATATTATCTGTAACAACAAGATACGGTATTTTAAGATCACAAGTGTGATTTGCATGGTTTTAAGTTAACTGTGTCTGTACAAACAGAAGCATTTTGCTGCCCTTTCCATCCCTGGGCATCTTGTGTATTTACTTCTTTTGTTCTTTTTTTTTTTCCTGCAGAGGTTTATACCAAAGATGGCAACTCATATGGAAAACCCTGTGAGTTCCCCTTTCTGTATAATAAGACGTGGCATCATGACTGCGTTCAGGATGGAACCCATGGGGGTGGGAAATGGTGTGCCACATCTGAAGACTACGCTCGTGATGGAAAATGGGGAATCTGCTTACAACCAGGCATGTTGGATTTCTAAATAGACATCCTAAAAGTGTTCTGTCACCTCACATATGTGCGGCTCCACCTCGGTGTAGCGTGTTGCTGTTAAGCTGGTTAAAAGCTTTTCTATTGCAGCATTGACTTACTCTGCAGTATTTTTGATGACTGATATAAAAGTCAATAGATCTTCAATATTCAAAAGTTTTTCTTTTGAAACGTTCATAATGTTTCCATACAGTTGTGGTTACAAGTACCTTCTGCTTCCTTTAAACAGAGGATGGCTGTCATGATATCTGGGAACAGGATCCAGGGTCTAAAAATTGCTACCAGTTTAATACACAGTCTGCTCTTTCTTGGAAGGAAGCTTATATTTCATGTCAAAGGCAAGGAGGAGATTTACTTAGCATCCAAGATGCATCTGAATTAAGTTACATACAAGGTAGGTGTAATTATTCACATACAAATATCAGGAAATCTTGATAAATTAACATGAAGTGGAGGCAGCATTTTAATTTCTATCCTAAAATTCTGGATTAAAACTTGATTGTACTTAAAATGTTTTGGTTTTCATTTGTGTAGCAAAACTAAGGTGCTGATCTCACTTTATGGCGTTTTTTAAATTTATCTGTATGATTTCATTGTAGCGCTTAGCTGTTCATATTTGTAATGAGGAATGTCCCCAGAATCTCAAATACAGGCCAGAGTGACAGTTGGTGTTTTAGCAGCATGTTACTCACTTGTTATGAAATTGCCCTCACTGATGTTCAGTCTTGGCCTGGAGGAATTATCCATGTGCCTCTGGGACTGTAAAACCAAATGAGAAACATCTGAAGGCATTGGGAGGGAAGGCTTGTGTGGATGAATTTCTCATCAGTTCAAGAAAGTTTGCATGTCTGATTGTAGTAGCAATCTTTCTTTCCTTAAATGCATACCATTTCAGATCACATTTTTAATTTCAAGGAGACCAATAAAAGATGAATATTTTATACTAATGGTTTTCTTTAAAAAAAAATCTCTAGCCAAGGATGACATTGCTGAGATCTTCTGGATTGGCTTAAATCAACTGGACGTTTCTGGAGGTTGGCAGTGGTCAGATCACAAACCTTTGAATTTTGTCAACTGGCATCCAGGTACTGATATTTCTGGTGGTATTAACAATATTCACAACAGTAACTAGTATTTTATGGGTTTTTTTTCCCTTCTCATTCCATTTTCAGAAGCATCTTTTCCTCCTAGCCAGTGAATCTTTCCATTCACATTCTATATTTATGGCTGATTAGATTAATAAATCTCTAAAAATGTAAAACTTAAATAGTATCTTTAAAATCCATATTAGTAAAGAATCCACAGCTCTCCTAGCTGCTGAATTTCTCCTCCCACTGACAGAATGGCATTGACTTTCCTCAAATATTATGATTGTTGGTGTGTGCACAAGGACTGACATTACTTAGAAGCTTAACTTGTGTTTTTAAACTTCAAGGTTACTTAAATTTGTTTCAAGGTGAAGATGAAAGGAGTATAAAACCTAAACCTTTGAAAAACCTTTTTTAATTACTCCAAAGTTCCTGGTAGTGTTGGTGAGACTCTTGTTTGTTAGGAATTTTCAGAATGAATTTGTAATATTTGCACAAATATGTCGTGGATATATATGAGAATCCTGGAGAAATAATGATCAGGAATACTGAAGCTAATACTGTTCTGTTACTCAAGCTGAATTTGAGCTTTTTTAAGTGGAATTCTCTTTTTTCCTTTACCTTCTAGAATAGTGCTGCAACAGGAATTCTGTGAAAAGTTGATAAGGGGTTTCTGTTACTTCTTTGAAAGCTTTACTAAGTAATTTCTGTGAGATTTTTCAAATGTGGTCTGTCTTTTGGAAAGGTTAAGAACTTTGCTGCTTGTACTACTGGCTGCACCTTCTTCTGGAACTGTGATCACACTGTAGGACTGTAATACAGAGCTAGAGGCAAGACTATCCTGAGCTACAGTGGCATAATTTAGTTTGCAGTCATAGCATACATACTAATATTTACTGCTCTGGTGAAAATACTTTACCATAACTAGTACAGGGAGAGCTTGGGTGCTCTGTGTAGGTCACAGCCAAAAAGTTCTTTTAGGAAAGGAGCTTCAAGGAAAGCTGGGGACTGCAAAAAAAGAAGATATTTTCTGTGATATTTCTAATTTGGGGCCTTGCCTAAGATTTCTGTAAAAGTAAGGGTTATGGTTAGCATTGAAAGAAAGTGCAGAGCTGTGCTTGGAGTGAGGGTGGGAAAGGACTGCCAAAGGAACTGCCAAAGGAAACTGAGGGCTGCAAAAACAGTTCTCCCCTGAGATATTTCTAGTCTGGGAAAGTGCTTGGCCAAGTGTTTGTTGTATTGTAAATAGAACATTCCTCCTGGTTCTATGATTAAACATTGGAAAAGAAGTCCAGATTCCTTGATTCTGAAACTTTCTTAGAAAAAACTTCCACCAGTTCCTATGGTAGGACAAGTGCTTTCATTTGATGCAAGTTTTCTTCAAATACAAGGTGCTGTAAAGTGTGTTATTCTTGTATTGAAAAGCAGTAGTAAAATGAAGCATTTTCTGCTATACTGTTTGATGACTTGTGTTACTCTGTTTTTATAGATATGCAGAGTTTGTCCCCACTGGATGGGACTAGTTGTGTGGTGATGAATGCTGCTTCAGGTCAGTGGCAGAGTTACCATTGTGGGACTCAACTTCCATATACTTGCAAGAAGTCGCTCAGTGAAGTTTCAAGCCTCCCAGGTAGGACAGTTTGCATTTTTGAGTTTTGTATGTTAATATGAGTATAATGTTCACTTATGGAGTCTTTTTTTTCCCTCCACAAGCCTTCTTAGGCAACTCTGCCAAAACATTTTCTCAACAGCTTTGGGTTGCTTAGCAGAGCAGAAGCAAACTCTGTTTCTCCAGTGTCAAGATGATGCATCACAAACAGTTTTTATTTTTTGCAGCTTTCTTGTTCACACAGAAAGCATTTTGCAGCACAGTCCTGCCCTTTTCATCACATTTTCCTCAAAGGCTTTTGCCTTCTTTCTTGTGTTGCTGGAAGTCTGGAACTGGCAGTTGCACCTTGAACCTTTTCATCTTTGCTTTAAGCCTGTTTCTCTCACTCTTGGTGTGTATTAAAATAAAGTGGGACTTACCTGGGTGTTGGATCAAACTCTGTTGAATTAAAATAGAAGTAGTTAAATAACCTTACTATCCTTTGAAACCAGGCCCAGCACTGGAAATCAGAGCGTAAGAAGTGGTAGCTTTCCCAGTGTGTACCCTTTACTGGACCCATAACAGCTCTTATGAGATAATTATTCCCTTCTCCTTACCTGCACACACATATACAGACTTTCAGGATATGGTGTCCAGCTGTGACATAGAACTGCTTCCATGCTTTTGGACATTTACCTTCACCTGGATGTCCAACCCTTCCCATATCTATGACCTGTTCTTCCATGCATGCTTTGGCCTTATTGAATTTCCAGGGCTCATGCTTGCAGAGATCTCCTGCAAAAACTTTTACTGGAAGGTAATTGTCCTTGGATAATGGGGAGGACTAGGGCATAAGAGGGATGAAGAAGCAGTGTTGTGGAGGTGGAAAGTGTCATGGAGTGTCTCTGACTAAGCCATGTTCTCTCCAGCTCCCCCTGGAAAGGTGTGTGCCTTTGAGGAAAAAGTAGGAATCAATTTAAATTTGACTAAACTGGTTCAAATTTCCAAATGATCCCCTGAAAACTAGTTGCCAATAATAATTCTTATCTGTTCTCTTGCTCCTCAGTGGGGTATGTGGAGGTATTACCAGTGTTTATATAGTGTATTATTAATTAAAAAACAAAATTCCTGTGATTGGAGTGTTTTATAGTGTGCTTTGAACCAGAAAGGCTGTTAGTATATACCTTTTCAACATGCATTAAAACCAATTTGAATTCTTGAATATCTTGAGAAAAAAAAACAAACTTAAAACTAAGTATTTGTTGAGTTGTGTGCTGCAGTCCTGCAGTGACTTATCTTGATTTGTCGTTAGTTGCTTTTGAAATCTTGCTTACAACTACTTTTGAACCTTTTGCTTACATTATGGCTTAAGCTTAATGTAATGCATTCTTGCTTTTTACTTGCACTCACACTAACTTCTTTCTCCTTCTGCCTACTTCATGGCCCCAAAATATGAGTCCTCATAGTGCTGCTCTTTGAAGTCTATTTGTTTGACTAAACTGTGACCCTTTCTTAAAAAATTAGCTCTGAAGAGATGCTAACATATTCTGATTGCTGCATTCTGGCTGTTTTCAAGGTGCTGCTGGATTTAAAGCCAACCCCTTGCACTACTCGAAGTAAAACAAAAGCCTCTAATTCCATTTCTCTTCATTATTAGAGGATTGGAGACACTTGGATACTCGCTGTGATTCGGGCTGGCTTCCCTATGATGGCTCTTGCTACATGCTGATAAATAACCCATCACCTTGGAGCGTGGCAGATGAGTTGTGCAAAGCAAATAAGAGTAACCTCATCAGCATACACTCATTAGCAGATGTTGAACTGGTTGTTACAAAGCTTCATAATGGTGAGTTGAGATAGTTGTAAAGGTCAAGCATTAAGTGCTGCACACCACAAATTAGAAACTGCTTTCCATGTTCTAGTATAAGCTTGTCATGACCTCTTGCTTTTAAATGTAGGTGTTCATTCTGTAGGTGTACTGAGACTGGTGCTGAATGTTGCTGTTCAGATCCAGGCCCTCTATGTTAGCCCTTGTTTTGGTTTGATTTATTGATTTATTTATTTATTTACTGGGCTAACCTACTTCTAGTTTCTTAGTACTTTGTGTTTTATTTTCTCATTCAAAGAGAATAGTAGATAATTGGGTCAATATTTTGACTACTGGAGCACTGAACTAATAAATATTATCTGCTCTCTTCAGTGTTACATCTTTGTCTACACTCGTAAAATTAAATTTGGTTCAGCTTCATTTTGCTTATGTGTTTGTTATTTCTGTTTGTGGAATTTTTTTTTCTTTTTGTTATGTTCTCTGTGAAACTCACAATCAAGAATATAAGTTAAGAAACAAGATAATAATACATTGTGCTTGTCTCAAATACCCTTTTTCACTGTAAGAAAAAAAATCAGCACAGTATAGTGATAAAAATATTAATTTTGCTGATGTCACATTCCTTTCCTATTAGTTTGAATATCATTTTGAAACTACAGTGTTGTCCTAATTTTAAATTGCAGATGCAGAAGAAGAAATGTGGATGGGTCTTAGGAATGAAGATGTGCCAACCTTGTTCAAATGGTCAGATCGTTCGACTGTGGTTTTTACATATTGGGATCAGAATGAACCAAAAGTTCCTTTTAACAGCACTCCTAACTGTGTGTCATATTCAGGCAAGGTAGGAACACAGTGTTACATCGTAGTAGAGGTGACATTGATGTGTGTGAAAGCCAAGGAGGGGGATAAAGCAGATAACTGATCTTATTTCTGGAATAATCTTTAAAATACATGTAATCATTTTTCTACGAGCAAATTGCTTTAAATTATTTAACCAAAACTTGCTAGCTGTGTACTGGAAAGAATGGAAGAAATGACTCACAGCTCTGAGACTGTCACTACTGTTGGCCAGACGGTTGTCCTTGTCACTGTGTTTTGGGTTAATGTATTCTTGCATGTCTCTGGTAGAGAGCTAGGAAGGGGGTGGGGCAAACTATTGAAAGGAAAAGCTGGGTTCAGCCGTCTTCAGGACCAATTTGGGCCACCCAGTGTGAGGATGGGTAGTGAGATACCTTGGTAAGAGGAGAGGACAGACACTGAGGCTATACAGTGTAGAGGAAGGAAGGACTGGGTGAAGGAAAGAGATCACTAGGATAATGGGAAGCGGGTTATATCCTATCCAGATTCAGCAGAAAAGTGGGGTGAGCCATTGGATCTCATGTGCTCAGCTCCTGTGAGCTGTGTCTAAGCTGCTTCCACAGCAATCTGAGCAGATCTCCTGCACCCATTCCCTTCCTGATCTAAGAGAGTTGGCACCACCCTGGCCTTTTCTTTCCCTTTTGGATGTGATCCAGAATCCTTCCATCTCCGCATGTGCCAGCTTTCTCTCTCCCTTCCAAACATGCGCCTATGCATACAACCCAGGACATCTCGCCCAAATATTTATGGTAGAGGCATTTTGGCTTTCCCCTTGTGGAAACTCAACCCCTGCAAACATGGAAATTGAAAGATGTTAGAATTTAAAATATTTTTTTCCTTTCATTCTTATAGTTGGGACAGTGGAGAGTGAAATCCTGTGAAGAAAAATTGAAATATGTTTGCAAGAAAGAAGGAGAGATTCTGAATGAAACAAAATCAGATGAAAGATGTTCACTGGAAGAGGTAATAGCCTGCATTTCTTTTACTGTCACTTGGTTCAGAAAGCTAAAATCTGCCTAAAAGCACTTACTTCCTCTACTTCCATTTCATTCTTGTCCATTCAGTAAAATCTGTGAAACGTTTTAGCTGGGAAAGGACATGTGTATAGCATGAGCTAAATTTCAGATTCTCCTAAGCAGGCTCTGGATGTATTATCAACCTGTTTATTGATGAAAGTATTACGAACCTGGACCCAGGAGATGTTGTGTTTTATTTATTTGTTTGAAAAAACAAATTAGAAATGTTATTGATAACACCGTTTGTTCTGCGGTTTATGCTTTAAATATGTTTTAAAATTTAAGATAAGCACTTTGCAACATAAAGATATGCAAAGATTGTTAACAGAGATTAGGTTTCTGTTACACATCACTAGGCTCTCATTTTTGTTCTGTGACTTGAATAAAGGTGGGAGGGGTTTGGTTGTTTTGCCTTTTTTTTTTTAAGGTATAACATGTTACAGCACAAATAAGGCTTAAAAAGAAGTCTCTTGTCTTTCGAACAAGCTTAGGATGGTATTACTAGCTACTTCAGAGTTATTTGGTTCAGTCTTGTGTGGCACATTACTTGCAACAGGAAAAATGTTTATCCCATATCTTTCTTCCTGCGCAACCTTGGGGTACTTTTCACTGTCTTTTCAGAGACCTCTAGCATGTAGAGTTACAGCTTTAAGTGCTGTTCAGACACCAATGGCATTGGTAGGCTAGAAAAGAGTTAACACGTTAATGTGTCTTGAAATTTCAGTGTAAATATGGGGATAAGTGTTTGAATAATAGAGAAATTTTGTAAGTTCATCCTTTTTTTCTCAGAAGTAAAGAAACACTAGTAATGCCCTCTTAGTATTCCTCTGTTTGAATCCTGGCGTTGGTGGAACAGCATGAAAACTCCTATTGTTTTGAATAGGACTATGCTGTTGTCCTTGTGTTTCTCTCTGTAAATGTACGTAGTGGTCAGAAGACTCTGCACAGGCAAGCTAAAACAGTGGTGTATTTTATTCCTGTGGCTGCATTATTTCTTACAACTGTGAATCTGAAGAGTTGATGATACTGGACCTTGTATGTGACATGCTGCGACACACTGCATTTCTTTCTTGTTTATGATGTGCCAGCTTGTGGCATCAGCAATGTTGGCAATGATTTATTTTCTCCTGTAGGTAATGCCTAAATTAGATTGTTTTGTACAAATGTGGTTTTTGTTCTCTAACCAGGGATGGGAGAGACACGGGAACTACTGTTACAGGATCGATAAAACGGAAGTTTCATTTGGAACACGGTGCAATCTTACAGTGATGAACAGGTAAAGCACATTTGTAACTTATAGGCAGGTTTAACAGTACAATCCTGGAGGAAAAGATCAGAGATTAAAACCTTGGTGTGCTAACTAATGGTTCATAAAGAAAAAGTAGGGAGAGAATTGCTTTTGCTGAGAACTAGTGAAAATTAG
Source organism: Manacus vitellinus (assembly GCF_001715985.3). Classification (NCBI taxonomy): domain Eukaryota; kingdom Metazoa; phylum Chordata; class Aves; order Passeriformes; family Pipridae; genus Manacus; species Manacus vitellinus. Next base: position 9,797,697 of record NW_021939632.1, on the reverse strand, counting down.
TGTTTGGTGTGACTGTGGTAAACTTACAACATGAAACCTTCTTGGAAGCATGAGAATTCCCAGCCTAGAGACCACATGTTGAATACAGGACTGCCTGGACAACTGCTTGAACTGACTCATGTAGTAATACGCCTATTTTTCGAATTGTCTCAGTAGTTTCAGATATCTTTCAAATATTGACTCAGCTCAATCTGTGAATTTTCAGATTTGAGCAAGAATTTATAAACAGTCTGATGAGAAAACACACCAAAGTTGAAGAAAAATATTTCTGGACTGGTTTGCAGGATATTAGCCAATCAGGAATATATTCCTGGGGTACAGTGAATGGGGAAAAAACTGAAGCTGTGACATACTCTAACTGGAATTCCTTGCAACCAGGTAAGTTTGAAAATTAAAAAAATACATAAAAATACTATTTTTTTTGATTGAGCAAGCAATGGAGTACCATGTCACAGAACTCCAGGCATGAAATAAAATAGTAAATCACAAATATGTCAGGTTTTTTTGGGAAAACCAGCCAATGGTTTTAAATGTGTTTTTCGTGGCTTTTATCTTAGAGTTTTCAGGAGGATGTGTGGCCATGTCCAATGGAAATTCTCTTGGAAAGTGGGAAACTAAGGACTGTAAAACCACTAAAGCGTTTTCGATCTGCAAAAAATATATTGGGCAGCCCAAGGAGCCAGAAGTGCTACCAAAGCCAACTGATCCCTGTCCCCCTGGGTGGCACAATGGATCAGGCCTTGCCTGCTACAAGGTAAAATGTTATTCCTGTTTGATTTTAATTACTTGTTACTGTCTTGGAGCAAGTGTGTGATTATGTGGCGCATAGCTGCTCTGAAGTGTATCTTAAAGGTGTTTTACACCAGGAGGGGGAATTGGTTTTGATGCTACAGCATTTGCCCTGTGCTGCCGTCTCAGGAGCCTGTTGCTGTTGGAGGGTGCTGTACCCATATCATACCCTGCTGCCAACTTGCATGCGGAGACACCTGAATAGGGAAGGAAAGCACTTTGCATCACCTGCCCTTGTTCTTTTCCTTTCTGTACTCTTAACAGTGTAGACAGGAGAGATGGGATTTTCTCTGGTATGAGTGTGGATATAAAAAATGTGCAGCCTCAATTGCATTTTACTGTTTTTGAAGTGAACAGTGGAAATAAGCAGCTGAACTGTTAGCTGGAATGGCTTAAACAAGTTTGTATTTAGAAATGCAGGTTTTTTCCTCCTATTAACAGTGAAAGTTATTGCCTGAAGTTAAAACTGAGACTGTTCATTGGGTTGTTTATTCATTATTTCTGGACTCAGTGTCTGCAATGAACTGTCTCTTGTAAACAGCTCATGTAGCAAAGTGGGGAATCCCAGCTCGAATAACAAGGGTGTGGGCAAGCATCCCGAAGGGGTAGGTCTAGCTGATGTGCAGCATACCTGTCACATAGTTGATGGACATGACAGCTGGCCCTAGCAGATTCTCCAAAACTGTTGTTGACCAAATGCAGGATGTCTGTGCAGAGAGATCCAGCTGATGGGAATTGGCTTGGACTGAAACCAAGGGGATCAAGTGGAAATGTTAGCTGAGGGATATGAGCCAAAGTTGCAACTCTGATGCATACAGGTAGCAAAGGGTGTGCCAAAGAACTTCCTTCACCCGCAGCACCCAAGCGAGCACAGTTTCAGTGAACATTAGGCTTTGCAGTTCATGATAAATTTGAAAGAACAGCATCCCTTAAAACTTACACTTTGACTTACAGTTTTGGAATGACTTGGGTGGTGTTTTCTAAAATCTTTCTGGTAAAGAAAAACAGAGAAAGTCTGTCATATGGAATATATTGAGTTTGAAATAAATTTTGTCAGCTAAACTTCAGAGTGTGACTGTTGTCAAACAAACTGGAAAAAAAATTATTAAAAAGTGACGTTCTCTCCCTGTGGAAATACCGGTTATTAAATCTCAGGTGATCACATTTGAGTAGTACCAGGAATGTTTTAAAAACGCTGTCACTTGTGTCATTTTCTGCTCTGATGTTTGGCTGTTGTGAAGTTCTTCCACAGTGAAAGAGTGCTGCGAACCAGGACCTGGGAAGAGGCAGAAAGGTTCTGTGAAGCACTTGGAGGCCATCTGCCTAGTTTTAGTCACTCAGAAGAAGTCAAGGCACTTCATTCTATCCTGAGAAAAATGATAAGGTAACAAACTGGCTGTGCTTTAAAATTTTGATTTCCGTTACTTTCTACAGTAGATCGCAAATGCTGCTGCTGACCCCGAATGGCAAGTATGAGACAGTGTGCAGCAACTGTGTTTCCCACAGTAAAAACAGCTAGATGTGGCATTTGAACTGCCTTGCTGGAAAATGTCAAGGGAATACAGCTTGGGTAAATATTTCACATTGCTAGAGGCAGCACAAGAAAAGAGAAATTTATGTAATGGAAGATATTCAAAGCAAGTTAAGTCTCTTGTTATAATAAGTATTTCCTTCTTTATGTTGAATTTTGGCACAGCTAGATGGTAGTTGTACCTATTCTTTACTGGTACAATCTTAAGAGACAAATTATTATTCCAGTTTTGCAGCTACACCTCATTTTTATTCATGAAATATTTTATTCATGCTTCTTGACTAAACTGGGTGCTATCTTTTGAAAATATGCATAATGTAGTGTCCAGCAATCTGGTTGGCACAGATCCCTTTTGGCATAACTGCAATAACACTATATGGGCATTAGATGGGTGGGCTGAGTTTTCTGGTATCAACAAATTAAATGCTACATAATTTATGAGTTTAAACCTCTATTTTTAATCAAATGAACTGTCACTGCAAAGCTTTATTAGACATTGGTGTGATGTCAGATTCTTGTGTAATATGTTTTTTTTGATTGACAGCCTGGTTTTTTAGAACTTTTGCCAGCTTAAACTCAAATGCTGCCAGTTATGTGATCTAAATTTTTTCATCAACAAACTAAATCAGGATTATATCAGAAGCTGCCAGCACACAACACTGTGATTAAATTTTAAAACCTGATGACTGAAGAGAGTCCTTCTTGAAAAGACAGTGGACTTTTTTTAGAAGTGCAGAAGTCATGAAAATTACTCAGTGTTTTTGTTAAGAAGAGAAAAAACCAAACTCATATGCTCTATATATAGAGAGTTTTGCTTGTGTAAAAGCCACTTGTGATTCCTTTGCTAAATTGACTGAAGTCCCTGAAATAAAAATCAGAGCAGAAATTATTTATAGCTATATCTTATTAGACTCTTTTGCAATTACAGATTTTGTTTTAGTGTACCTAATCTACTGTGAAATGTGAATAGAGAAGTAACATTTTATTGTCCTACAAGTACTTGGAACTGCTTTTCAGCTTGCAGACCATCTGAGGTATTAATTATAGCTAATGACCACTTTTTTGTTAGGAGTTTAAAGATGGAGACTTCTGTCATTCCAGGAAGTCAGCTGATATACAATGCTCCTGCCCTTCCCATACTTCAGAAAACTTGAACTTAGTCTGAAAGAAGGAAAGTCCCAGTACTTCAATTTTATTTTACCAGAACTTAAGATAAGGGACAACATACAGAGCCCAATATAAATTGACTTTGCAGTCAGCATTGCAGTGACTACGCATGTCAAATATAACTGAAAACACAGTATTTTTGTCTGAGCTAACCCCTTTTTCAGGACTTCAGAACATTCTGAACTGGAATACTACATATTTGATATTGCCTGAAGTATTTTAAGTAATGTTTGTTTGTTTAGCTAATATAATTGCTGAAGATATTTATGCTTTTATATTACTCAGAGGTGGTGATTACATAGCATATTTTGGAGGTCAAGTGTCAAGGGTAGTGTGTCTGAAACTTAAGCTCATTTGAGAAAGGAGATAGGAAACCAAGTGAATTATTTTACCAAGAACAAATAACTTAGCTAACTGGGAGAAATCTTCCTAAGGTAATGTTAGATGTGATTAGCTTCTGGAGTGCACTGGCATGCAGTTTGTTCATATTCCCTGTATTTAGTCAGTGCAAACTCTGACCTTGAATATTCATTCAGTGCATTCATTTTGGCTTGGGGAAGGAGCCACACCTCTGCTCTTTTGGTTTTGGGTTTTTTCCCCTTGCACAGTTCTCTGGTGACTCATTGAGAATTATTTGTTTTTAAATGTTAGCAAGAGTCAGTTTGGTTCACCAGGAAAAGGGCAGCTTGCCTAGTCCATTCTGTTCTTTACTCAGATTCCACCTTAGAGGCAAACAAGAGCTAGAATTGCTCCAGCCAAGTCAGGCTATTGCCATTGGAAAGGAAAATGAACTTTGCCTGCCAACCTTCCCCTGTCTGGAAGAAATAGGAGAGAACCTCTTTTCACTTGAAGGGACATGATACAGGCAGAACAGATCTGGTTCAGTTACTTCCATTCTTTTAGAAGTGTGGTTTTGAGCATTCTGCAGCTTATAGCTGGCAGCAGCCCTGGACACAGGGAGGGTAATACCTTGGATTGGTTAGAAATAACATTTCAGTGAGGACACCTTACTAGAAAGAAATCAGTTGCCTTTTATATGAACAGTTCTGCTGCTGTAATTGTTCTGAATCAAGAAAGCCTCATGAATACTTGAGTTTGAAAGAAAAAACTGATCTTAACCTGCTGGCTAAAAGAGCGGTAAAGCTGAGATGCAGGCTGTAGTAATTGCATTAATTCAGCTTCTCTTCCACTCAAGAGTAGGTAATTAGCAGGATGTGATTTAGCTAGTGCAGTAGCCTGTTACAGGGGGAAGAACAGAGGTTTAGATGGGATTCATACATAGATTTAGGCCAGTGCTGCCTAAGATTAAATGGTGCCTTAAATTGCACCATTAATGAGTTGGCCCAGATGTACACATTACCTCACGTCAAGAACTAGATTGACTTACAAGTCCCAATAACTTCACTGAGGCTCCTAATCTTGTGTTGGAGCTGACATAAAGGACAGAAAAAATAATTTTTCTCTTTCAGCAGTTAGAATACAACTAGAAAAATTACTGGTTTATAGTCCCTTTACATCAGTCTACACAGTATTTATCCACTCCTGTAGAACATTGACTTTTATGAAGTTTTAGTTCTATGTGAGAGAAAAGCCACCAGTATTCTGCAGGGATTGCTGGAGATTTAGGATCTTTCATCGTTAATCAGTGTGGAGCCCATTGTAAAGCACAAATTGCACCTACTTTTTAGGTTAAAACACAGGATAATCTAGGTTTTAGAGACAATTCCAGGAGTGTAGCTCAAAGAATACTCTGGCAGTGATAAATCCATTTTGATACAAATCCGTAGGATGGATTTTAAATGCTTTGCAGTGAGAAGACAGATGCCTGAAGCACAAACAAATTCCGTGCTGCAAGCTTAGTTACAATAGAGAGTCTTAATTCGTATTTTTCTTAAATAGTTGCTGGAATTCTTTCCTGTGATGAGATGATAGTATAATTTCAGAGGAATATCAAAAGGCATAAAAGTACTGTCAGGTATAGTGTAGTAGTTGCTGAATTAGTCATGGTCATGTCTGAACAGTTCCAAAAGAAGCAAAATATGTACATTAATATGTAAGAGCCTAGTCAGCTGAAAATGTGGTTCTGTTTGCAGGCCAGTAATTGTAAAGTAGGAGAATAGCTAATTCTTGACCTGGCACACTTTTTTTTTTTTAATTCAAGTCTATTTATTACCTAAAAGCCAAATACAAGTTGACAGACTTTGAAAAATTGCTCTAGATTCTCAGGTAATTACTGCAAATTACTGCAAATCCTTTTGAAACAAGTTTCTCAAATGGCTGATGCTAAAGGGAACTCTACCAAATAAAATACTATTGCCCTTCTAGGATTACATGTACTTAGCCCACATACTCTGGGCTAAGGTTTTTCCTGGTGCTGCACCATCAGTATTTTCAGGCTATCTAGCATCTTTATGGTCATATGTGTAAAAAGCTAGTGGCACAGCCTTATCAAAGACTTTCTTAACATTGCCTTATGATTTCATAACATTGCGGGTAAGCCTGGGTCTGAGTCCATCCCTCCTTGTAATAAAGTCAGTTTCATAAACTTTCCAAGTTCTGACTTTAAATCTCCTTGTTAAGTTTGTCAGCACTACTTTTTTGGGAGCCTTTTCCAAACTCTGACCTCTGCTGGTCAGACATCTCTTTCCATTTTTGAGCCTAAATTTATTTCTGAGATGTGGTTCATTCAGACTTGATGTCCTTTTTGCTCAAATAGCTCCTCTTCTTGGGGGTTTAGTGTCCTAAAATATTAAAAAGAATAATTATATCCTTTTCCTGTCTTTCTTTGTAAAGGCTGGACAAGAAAATCTTTAATTCTTATTAATAGCCTGAACTCTAATTTCCTCAAATGTCCTGTGTTCCTTCTCTGTATTTGATACAATGTGAATTTATGGAATTAGTACTCCTGATACAGTTTTACAAGAGCCCTGTACTGTGGCATCAATACTTTACTATTGCTGTCAGACTACTTTGGTGAGAGTACCTGTTCCACAGCTCTTTTGCAGTAGGGTTTCATGTAGGGTGTGATTTCATAGAAAACTCATGGTCTTTCTCCTCTCTGCTGCTTCCATGTGATACTGTCATTCAGAGAAGTGTCTGTTGCCTTTCTTGGGCAGGGGAGAACATCTAATTAGAGTGAATTATCATAAACTTCAGTAACTAGCACAAAATCGATACTTTGAGAAGTTGCAATACAAGGCTAACCTTGCAGTTTGACTAGCACATTTAACTTTGTTGTAGAATCTTTAGATTCATAAGCAATAGCAAAGAGTATGGTAAAGGTTCTTACTGCAGATTTGAGTATATACATTGTAAACCCATTTTTTCAGGCAACTTAGTATCTTGGAGCACAGTTGAAATTTTGGATTTAAGTATCCCTTGCTTATGAAAAGTGAAGAAGTGAAATGTAGGAAAAAAGACAGTTCTGACTGGACTGTAATTTCTATTGCCACTCATTTATGCAACCATTGAAATTGGTGGTGTTAGGTGCTTATTTAAGTCTATACCACATTTATGAATGTGCATAATTGAAATAGGTGCCCATGTTTGGTGTGTTTATATCACTGACAAAGCTAAGGGAAATATGATGCCAGTTGTGCTTTGTGAGTAAAAGCTTTTGTGTGATTTGAGGAAGAGTATATTTGAGCTGGTGGTGGAGAGAGAGATGGCCTAAGATGGACAAGAGAAAGAGAAACAAGGCATATAAACACTCTGTGTGTGATTGTGGAAGAAAAGTGTAGAAAAGAGACCTTTACATCAAGTGACAACCGATGAAGTGGTGATTCAACCAACAAAGGAATTATCTGAGTTAGCTAGTTTTCTTCTGTACAGAAGAGGTCCTAGCCCTTATACCTCTTTTCTCTTTGAACTGCTACAACTTGCAGTAGTAAACCTTTGTTTCTGTGATCAACAGCTGGTTGATCATAAGTAATGCCATGACATAGGTCAATCTTTTTATTAAATGTGCTGAACCATATGCTTGGCGTAAGATTTTTGTCTTATTTGTTTACAGCAATGACAGATGGGTATGGATTGGAATGAATAAGAGGAGTCCAGATTCTTTAGGAACCTGGCAGTGGAGTGATGATAAACCCGTAAGTTAACTTTTAACCTGGAAACATGATGTCCTGATTTGTTTCAACTTGGGTTGAATCGAAAGTAAATTGATAAATATGGTAATTAGAATATGGCAAATCCTTCAGTACATTAATAATTCAGAAGAAGATTGTACACTTAAGAGCTATCATCCAGGCAGATTTCCAATTACAAACATATCTTTATAAGGTTAACCTGATTTCTGTCTCCATTATATTAAAATACTTAATATAGCAGTAGTTAATAGAAATATAGTAGTAAACATCTAAGAGCTGGTGGAGAGAACAAGGTGTCTTCTTGGCAGACAGAGGGGAAGGTTTATCAGTTCATCTCCTTGATATGTCAGACTTCTCCAAAAATATCTTCCTCAATGTAATTGTTTTGTTTGCCTGAAATTGTGAGTTCTTCCCTCCACACAATAACAGATATGGAGACTCAAAATTGATCGAGCGACTGCCATTCAACACATATTTTAATAGTAATAAACATAATGGGACCCCAGGTTTGAATGGTTTTCTCTTGGGTTTACCACAGCAAACATTGCTGATTCTTTCATCCTGTCCATCACCATGTAGGTAACTAGTGTTGTTATGCCACTCGAGTATCTGGAAGATGAATATGATACAAGAGACTGTGCTGCATTAAAGGTTAGTTTCAAGATTTTTAATAACAACATGCATATTTTTATTTGGAAGTACTTGCAAAAAATACTTTCTCCAGGCGTATATTGAATTTAGGTTGAGATGTTTTCTTAACATAGTGAAAAAGCTGCTAGTGTTCCCTTTATCAATCTACACCTGTTACTGATTATCCTTATTCAAATAGCTTTTTGTGAACCAAGCACTGTGCTAATGATAACTTTTCATAAGACTTCTTTTGAACCTTTTTAACTACAAAATATTTTAGTAACAATGCTGTTTGCTATTGCATAATGCCATACTATGTATCTCTAGTATATTAAACTCTTAGGGACGTATCATGGCATCTAAAACAAAAAAGCAGAGCCCTACCTGTAACTTTTTAAAATCTAAATTAGTTTTTCTGAACTGCAAATTAAGAAAAAGTTTGAAACCTGAAGTAGGGGAATGCAGTAGCCAGGATAGAGCATGTGTTTGTGTTTATTTTGCCTATTTCCTTGTTTACTGGTGAAATTGACTGTAAGTGCCATGTTGGTTTTTAATTTCAAATATCAGACTTCTGCTTAATCCCTAATTATGTTCTTTGTTACTTAATTTAGTCTTGATGGCATGAGATTTAAAATGGCCTTTAACTTTTCTGAAGCATCACCTGACTTTTTACAATATCATTCCAGTACCATCCCTTTTAATGTAATTAGAACCACCTCTGCTTTTAGGACTTAATAAAGGAAAGGATAATTGCATCCCTTTGCTTCTGTTCTCAGCCATTTCCCTCAGTCTCTTCTGCTGTGTTCATTACCCCAGACTTGAGAAGCTGGTTCAGCACTGAGCTCCTAAAAATTTTAAACTAAGGAGAGCGGTTTGAAGGGAATGCTGTGAATGTAGTAACTTCCCTCTCCTACCTGCTAGTTATAGACATGTTATTTCAGCAGATGATAAGAAATTCTCCTTACTGGAGACATCAGCAAGAGTGAAGTCAGTTCTTTAAGCTTGATTGTAAGAAATAATCTTAAATAAGAAAGATTATTTCTGTGCCAGTTTCAGCAGAAATGAGAATCATTTCAGGGGAACAAGTGGCAATAGATAATTTAATAACAAACATCTATGAGATCCTGTGTGCCACAGAAACCCTAAGAAATAATATTGCTAGAAAAGATTTGTATGTAACTGACCTTAAGCCTTTACCTAATTCCTTCATGTGGGGAGTTACAGTTGAAGTTACAGTTGTATCTGTTTATTTTTTGCAAAATATACTGTGGGACTAACAACACCATAAAATACACTGACTTTGGCAAAGTACTTTTTTAATACAGTGTAATTCTACATTTCAGAGGCCTATGCTGTGCTAACTCTGTTCTCTGTTTCTACTTTTATACAGACCTCCCAGTTTTCACGGAGGTCATTTTGGAGATTTTATTTCCATGAAGGCAGAGACCTGGAATTTTACTTCAGGCCTTTTGATTGTGAAGCTAAACTTGAATGGGTCTGCCAGATAACAAAAGGTAAACTGCAGTTACATCCATTTGTTCATATAAAGAGTTTATTACAACTGAGTTGTCAGTATTGCCCAATAATAGATGTTTCAGGGGATGAAGCTTTCTTGTTGTGGTGGGATACTGGTAGATACACTACTTAGATGCTTGTATTCTGCTTGAGAGATTAAAAAAACCCAGAGATGTTTAAGACAGAGGTATGCAATACTCCATTAAATTTACATCAGCTCATTTTAAACTATTAAACCTGTGTGTGATTTCCTTCTCCTTTTGTTTTTTCCATCATGAATACTGAGAAATATGAGTACTAACCATCCCTTCCGTTATTGGTGGCTGCAGTCTTGGTAGAAGGTGAACTCTAAGTGACTGTTCCTTTTTTCCTTTGGACAGGTAGCACTCCAAAGACACCTGAGTGGTATATACCAGGTAAATGGACTTCTTGTGTATTCTTCCACTATGGTTGTTTATACTCAATATCTTTTATTAGTGTTGTTACATTGCTGCTGCAATACCTGTTTGATATCAGGAAGGGTTATGATGGACAGAATTTGATTCTGAGAGAGTTTAGAATGCAGAGTGTTGACTCTGTCAAACTGAGATTTCTTACTACATTCAGAAAAGGATTAGTTTTTCAGAATTGATTTCTTTCACATGTGATATTTCTTCCGCGTAGATGAAATTGGAATTCATGGAGCCCCACTTATTGTTGATGGAGCAGAGCTGTGGTTTGTACCAGATAAGAATTTGAGCTACCAGGAAGCTATTTTCTACTGTCAAAAAAATGATAGTGATTTAGCCTCAGTGGAGTCTTACCCTAAACTCAGGGCAATACTGTCTCAAATAGAAAAGGTAAGGTGGTGTAATCTCTTTTAACAGTTACTTTACACTGTAGGGAAATTTTCTTGCCAGGTTTTCCGATATAACAAAACGTTAATCCCTAATTTCTTTCTTTTTCCTTTTGGCCTCTCAATTATACTGAAAGGGAAAAGATGAATTAAAAGAGAATTATTTTAATGGCAGCCTTGTAAAAAAACTTTTAAATAGAAAAGTAGACTTAAAAACATGAAAAAAAACGAACCCCTCCAAATGGATAAAAAGCGTCATAACAAGACCACTGTATAACCATCTCATTGTCTGCAAATATTTCATTAACAGTTGTGCCAGTTCTTAATTTTATGCACAGGACAAGACATAGTTTTTCACCTGGTGAGAAGATTTAATTATTAATGCATGATGGTCTGATAGGCTTTGCTGAAAGGGGTTTGTGGTATTCATAGCATGAAAGTACACCCTTCTAAGGAATCTTACAAAAATGTTTCAATACCTCTGTGACTAATTTTGTCATTGCTTTATCTTTAGTAGAGTCTGGAGCTCTGTCTCTGTGGGTTATAAAATGCTGGGGTTTGTTTTTTTTCCACAGTTATCAAACAGTGAACAGAAGTGGTGGCTGAAGTTTATTGATTATGGCTACAGCTATCATTCACCGTATGTAGAACAATTATAAGATGCTTTGTTGCAAACTTGGTGTGCTTTTCAAGAATACAGTTAACTAGAATAGTTGATTCAGAGTAATTTAATAATAACTGAATTAATAATCTATTTCTTTTGCCTCTATCAGAGCCTCTGGATTTTGGTTTTTTTTGGATTTTTAGAGACCTTAGTCTTGTCATGGGAATCCTTGAAATCTGTAGTCCTAGTAGCTAATGTATTCCCTTGATCTTTAAAATGCTTTTATTGGATTTTTAAATCCACTTCTATGTTCTGTTAATACTTGCAGAACTGACAAAACCAAAAAGCCCTGTCTGTTGACTTTGAAAACATGTGAGGAATACCTGAGAACACGGAATAGGAAATTGGTTTAAAACATCACTCTTTCAGTTAAGTCTTGGAGGGCTTTTAGTATAGTCCTGTAGAGTTGAGATGACTCACAGCAAGCCTTGCTTCATGCTCTTCATGGCTGCAGAGAAGATTCACTGGCGTCTTAGAAGGAAAGTCCTTCACTTTCCAAAATATTATAGGAATATACTACTGTGAAAAGAAAACCAGAGTTATTGCCCATTTCCCTCACTTGTCCTGACTATGTGCTCTGATTTCAGCATGGTGATAACTAACCTCACTCTGCACATCTCAACAAAGTTAATTTGAGCATGGTACATACCTACTGAACCTACCATGTATTTATTCCTAGTCTAGTTTTTGTAGGGCATCTAGAAACAGTTACCAGCCCAAATTTCTGTGTGCACTGACTCTGTTGCTATCAGAGTTTCCCCTTGAAGGTCACATTGGATTGGAGATTAACTCTAAAATATTTATATCCAGTTTACAGTTATTTCCACGCTTCCATGATAGATTCCTGAGAGAATGCTGGTATGTTTCTCAAAAGAACTGGTATAGAGGTAAGGCTGTTTTAATTTTTTTACCCCATCTGTCATTACTATATTTACTTTTTTTTTAAAAAGAAGTAATTACCATTCTGCCCAAATTCTTATATTGGATGCAAATGATATTGAATTAGGAGTGAATGGCTTCTTCATGATAATCTGATTGAATTTTGAATCATTTATTACCTCTTCATGGTAGAAGCCATGGGTAATATTTCTTGATGATCAGAGGCAAACCTGAATTCAGATGACAAATTTTGATGACTGATTGTCATTCTTTTTGCAACATACATTAATTAGGTAAAATCTCGATTTGGTGGCTACCTTTCTATGTTTATGCTAAGTATCCTGAGCTCTGGAATTTAAGTCTGAGAGTTGTGTTAGTTAAAGCAGGTTTGACTGCATGCCTGCAACCATATATACATCTGGAGGTGCAAATTTCATTAAGTAGTGGAGTCATACTGTAAGAGCTATACAAATTAATGGAGAAGCCAGCTGGTGGTACTTGAAGCTTATTTCCTTTTCCTTTATAACCTCTGGAGAAGATACTCCTCCTGTCTACTACCATTTTGACTTTAAATCACATTTTTCCCAACGTTCACATATATGCTGCTGAACTGTTTTCATCTCTATTAACCAAAAATTGCTCTTGAATAGGAAGTCAGTCCAGTTACTGTAGAAGTCATGTAAAGCAGTGCAGGCTTGATGCTCTCTATGTAGATGCTAAAGGATTCCTTTTGGCTTTAATGACATTTAGGTCACACCCTCTATACCAGAATATGAGATTAGTCCTCATATACAAAATCTTTTTTCATTATTTTTCTGTTTTCAAGTTTTCTCTGCTTATGTGAAGTGTTACTACTGGAAATAAGGGTCAGACTCTGGTTTTTTAGGAATTTTATATTACTGTCCAGTATAAATCATTTACCTTTGCCTTTTTCTCTACTGTTATTTTTAGTGCTTTAGATTACATAGTAGTTCACTGTGGTTGCACTGAAAAGGACTTCCCTTCAGATTGGTCTTTGTCATGTCATAAAGTATGGATGGGAATTGGAGTGTGATGTGTCATTACCGTAACTGCTTTTTAAAACTTCTATGTCTGCAGACTACCCAGTGAACTGTAACGTGAAACTACCCTTCATCTGTGAAAAAAATAATGCCTCCTTACTAGAGAAACATGATCCCAGTTACCACCCAGTCAGAGGAGGTTGCCCTAAAGGCTGGCATCAGTTCCGGAATAAGGTACAGTGATAATCCAGATTCATCACCCTTACCTGTTTTTCGTTTCCGGTTAGATGGAATGCTCTTGTGAAAGAAATGAGGAGGTAGCCCCTGTGTTGAGGAATGAAGTAGGCTTTTGAAAACTCTGAAACCTATGTGTAGTGATTAAAATAATCTCCCTCACTTCTCTCTTATTCAGGATTGCTGGTTTCTTAATTTAAAAGCATTCATTTTCGGCTTTTTTTGCTTTCCCATCACCACATGTTTAGGTCCAAGAACATTTATTGTGTTGTGTTGTCTAATCTTGAGCTCTGCTTGAATGAAGAGAAGGATTAGAAAAGGGAGAGGATGAGGTTTCTGTGGCAGAAGCATCTTGATTCTCTTGCTGAGTAATCGTAGGCAGGCGGCAAGCTGGCGGACAGTTTCTTAACTTGCCTTAAGGACTTAACTCACTTAAGAATTTGAAGCAGCTTTTAAGAATTAACCAACAGATCAGAAGCCATAATATAGTCTGTTTCAGTAGTATGTTTTAGGCAGTCATCTAAAGTCTTAGTCTTAGTGAGACTCATTCCTGTTGTTTGGTCCACCATTATTCTGCATATGTCCATCAGATCTGCACATTATGTGGTGCTAAGGTTTGCAAATTTACTTCATGTCATTGCATAATAACGCTTTTGAGTTCCCATGTAGTTTTCCCCAAAACATAATTACAATACAAGGCATTACAATACAGGTTCCTGTCCCAACACTAAACGACTGTAGAGTTCATGTGTTCTCTTTCCTAAAGCAGTACATGATTCTGATGTAGCCAATAAAAATTATTGAATTCTAATCCTCAGTGAATGAGGAGTTAGTCAATGGGATCATTTTATATTTAGCTATCCTGCTGAATCTAATAAATGCTTGCAGCTAGTATCAAGTTCCTTGCTTCCTGCAAAAAAATAATTATATGTTGTTGCAGGAAATGAGAAGTGGGTTTTTAAAAAGGGTTGGTTTAAGAACCTTTTCATATTGAGTTAATTTTTAAGCAGACTGGTAGGATGAAAATCAGTTTCATTATGTTTGTTTTGCAGTGTTTCCAGAAGATGAACCCTGAATATTTAACATTTAATGCAGCTAATGAAAAGTGTGTAACTTTTGGAGGCTCTCTTCCATCTATCTCAGATCAAACTGAGCAAGGTACGATGGTGAACTGGGGGCACTTTTAATATGCAGCTTCACTTCTAAATTCAGAATAGTTCTGCTTAAGAACTTGAACATGAAATCATTTGGTTATCTACAGGCATACTGGGAACATTCTAAAAATCCAGGACCAGTTAAAAATGTGTGGTCTGTTGTTTGCATCACTGGAAACATAACATGGAAATGCAGTCTGCAGATGTTTGAGCCAGGTTGAAGAGCAGCTTCTCTATATGATCTTGACTTGCTATAACAAGAAAAAAAATTGTAAAACTGTGCATTAAGAGTTGAATATAGACGGGTCATCACTGAATGAAGAATTCCCATGTTTTGCTTTGCAAGTTAAAACATAATTGAGACTTTGCTTCTGTGAAAACTACCTTGGGAGCTGCTTCCAAGTCAAGCTCAGCTGTCTGTGCTGGAACAAGGTGGCAAACACAATGCCTGCTGGACCACATAGGACCCTCTGTGTCTGTGCGTGCCACGCAGCTTAATATGGCAGTGTGTCCAAACTGACCACCTGCAGGCTCTCCAGGGTGGTCCATCCATGGGAGGATGGAAGGCAGGAGGACTGCAAAACACAGAACTGTTCCACCTCTCTGCTGTCTTGCCAGCTAGAGTCAATGAGGGGAATGCAGTGAGAAAGAAATGGGTACACATTGGCTGCACATAATGTTCAGCAATAAATCACTGAATGATACAGCTGAATTTGCAACTATATTCTTGTGGGTAACTAAGAGTTCTCTGGGGGTATAGCTGAAGTAGCTCGGTTGAATTCTGCAATGTCCACAGGACATATTTTCTTTATAAGCCAATAACCTCTTGCCAAACAAAATACCATTAGTAGACTAGAGAGGTCACTAGTGTACCTGCAGGCAGCAACTGAATGGTAATTTTTTTTAACTTCTGCTTTTGGGGAGGAATAGGGTCATATACAGGAACATACATGTCTGAGGCCTGCATGTTTTTGGATGCTTTTAAGATTGCAAAACTATAGCCATTCTGCAATGTTACATAGCAGGATCTTCTGTGTGATTTGGTGCATATGAAAGTGCTTGTTATTGTTTCTTGTTTGTTTTTCTTTCCCCCTTGTAGTGGAGGTCACCTATATGGAAAGAAGACACAGTCTTTTAAAGAAGTATGTCTCTTTCTGTAGGCTGCCTCTACGCTTCCCAGTGGCATTAGGTCGCTGACATAATCAGCACAGCCAGGCATTAGCTCTGACATAGTCTGGCATGTGGCCAATGGTTAAAACATGTCAGCAGTAGCTAATTACATAGCTTCAGTTTGTCTTCCTAATCTAGTCAAGATTAGTGAATGCCTTTGGTGCCTGCTGGGTTACCAAAGCCCATTGTTTCTTGCCAGAATGCTCATTAAGAGGGATCTGATTTAAGGTTTGCCTAGCTGAATTTTTTCCAACTAAACCTGACTTCTTTTGTCTTGTCCTGCTTTCTGTGATGGTGGGGTGGAAAAACTCTGCCAGAATCTTAAAACTGTTCTGATTTATAGTATATGGAGAGAAAGATGGGAGATAAGACTTCATCAATTCAGAGAGGGCAGGAGGGAGCTCTTCTATTATGTCTGTAGGGAGACAGTAGAAGATCTTGCAGACTTGCGGAAATGCAGCTTTTGAAATTTAGATGTAAGTGCAAGAATACAAAGTAGTGGGCAGAGAAACAGGTTAAATCTGCTTCTCAGCTCAGAAATTGAAGGACAAATGCCAGTAGCCTGCTCCTTGCAGATAAAATCAGTATGAAAGGTGTTACCATATGGAAGTAAGGGATGGTAAGCATTTGGCAATCATGAAGGGTTGGGAAAATTAATACGAGCAGGTGTTGCATTATCTTACTTATGTGAACTGTTTTTTCAGATGTTTGCTGTTGTTTTCTGAACCACAATATGTACATTTACTGTTCTGCCCAACAGATTATATAACATCCTTGCTTCCTGGTATGCCAAAAGATATTTGGATTGGTTTACAGTTTCTGTTCAGCACAAGAGAAAACAAATGGATAGATGAGAGCAGACTGATGTATAGTAATTTTCACCCACTCCTGACTGGAAGATTAAGGAAAATTCCACTGGATGTAAGTTCTGGCTTTTGACTTCTCTTGCCTATTGAGAACTGTATCCAAAAAAAAAAAAGGCATTGGAATTGTATACTTAAAAAAAATCAACAAAACCCAACCCAAAAAAACATGTAACAGGCAAAATCCCCTAGTTAGTCATTTTAATTGGCCAACAAGATGACTGACAGTAATGGAGTTCTGTTTACCTTTATTTGGATGACAACTTCTGAAGTGTATTTAACTTAGGAAATCTTTCTAAGTCCAGGCACCTGGTAGTGTTTGTAAAACAGGTAAGCTGTATTGCACCACTCCTTTGAAACTTCTTAAACAAGTTCAGACAGCTGGGGTTCTCCTAACCTCATGTTACTTCATCTCTACACAAGTATGTTTATGCCTTATTTAGACTGATAAGGGTATTTCTCTCTCTCAGCTTTTTGATGAAGAATTTAACAATCAGTGCGGTGTAATCCTCAATGATCCCAAATCACAGTATGCTGGAACATGGAATTTCACTGCTTGTGCTGACAGGCACTTCTTGGGTATATGCCAACGTCCTATAGGTAAGTCTGAAGAGTCAAAATAAATTACAACCAGAGTTTTCACTTAAAGTGCATGTGCCAGGAGACTTTTTAATGCATGTAAATTATTTCACTTGAAGAGCAAGATTCTTGTAGAGACTGAGCAGATAAATTTAGGAAAAGCAGAGTGTGGAGGATGATCTGGAACCTATTTTGTCAGACATTCAGAATTTTCCCTATGGTTTTTTATAGCCCAGTTCAGATGGAATCTGTTTTCCTGAGAGACTGTGGTTTCAGGGGAATCGTACTTCAGCAGATGGGTATAGAGGTGATGTACATCAAGGGGTGGAACAAGGGACTCCGTTTTCCTTTTCAGAACTGGGGAAGTGAGAAGCCCCGGGAAGGAATCTCACAATATTTCTATCTTCCTTAAACATATCCTATGTTTCTTAGTACTTTCAGAATATAAAGTATCACAGACTCTTAAAGTTGAAATTGGTCTCTCCAGAGCAAACTTGAGGGCTTACATGGAGAGTGATGATTTGGAGTGATGCAGCTTTCCCTAGCTTCATACAGATCCATTGGTGTGAGTAGGATTTCTTAATCTGAACTAAAAATAATATTCAGATGTACCCACGTGGGTTGGCCAATGCCAAATACTGGAATAAGATCAAACACATTTAGTTATTATATGCATTTAATTACTGCTATGGGCTAATGTTCAGCACACCCACTTCTGAGTAAGTTCCTTTATATAAATAATCCTTTTAAGTAAAGAGCATGCTATCTTCTAAAAAAAAGAAAAAACAAACAAAAAAAACCCCTAGGTGTATAAAACACCCAAGAATATGCCCACCTTCATTCTCAAATACGCAGAGATTTCCACCTCCCACCCCTCCACCTCCATTTAACATATAAAATCTTCTTTACTTCAGTGCCAAATACTTCAGAAATTTCAGATATTGAGATTAGAAGTCTGGATGGAAGAGATGTAAAAATTTGAAAAGGAGATTTTTATGAATAGGGGGTTGACAGTGTGTCTGTTTATATCAATATCTTATTAGTCTGGGATGACTAAATACTAAGTGCTTCTTTACCACAGCTGTAGAGGATGTAATGAGAAAGGTTTTTAGACTGACAGAATGTGTCCTGTATTGTTTGGTCTTATATCATCATTGTGTTAGGGATCTAAGGATAACTTGGGTTGGAAGGGACCTCAGCAGGTTGCAGCAACAGTTGTGAGAGAGTCCAGGTTGCCTAGGGCTTTATCCTAGGGAAAAGAACAATTCATGCTTATTGGAAATCTTAGCATGATTGTGATTTGCAGAATTTTTTGAGACTGTAATCACCAGCAATAATTTTTTCAGAAATGAACATTTTACTTACTGCCTTGTTTCCAATTTGGCACCCTTTGATGAGTGATGGCACCCTGGGTTCCATGGTTATCTTCTGTAGCTGTTTACTAAATGAAAGCATTTGGCAACAGACACAAACCACTTGAAACAATCTGTTTCAGCCTTGTCACTCTTCTGCTCTATTGAAACCTGTAAATATCAAATTAATATTGTGTTTCTATGATCTTATGGTTTGGAAAATGGCCCTGTCAGCCTATCAATCAACATTTATATCCTGTTATTTATGAAGTGATTCTCCTTCCTCCCTTATGAGCCTTTTCCTGCTTGAGATATTTTAAATATTAGGGGTTTCTGCCTTTTGGAGAGCAAATTTGTTTTTGGTTGTGTATAAAATTTTTGGGGTTACCATTTGTATGCTTTAACTTACCATCCACGGGAATATTTGTATCTTTTATTAACTCCAGTTGTCATGCATTGCTGAGCTGTATGCTGTCAGGTATGATGCTGATAACTGTGGTAACACTCAGTGCTTGGAGCACAAGTAGTGAATTGTATGCCTCCCTATGCAAGGTGGATTTTCTACAATTAGTTAAGCACACGTGGAGGCAAAATCAGTTCTCACTATACTCATGGATGGCAGTAAGGAATTCTGGGACTGTGTGGTACCAGTATCTGCATAGACAAGTTTTGGGGTCCATTAGATTTGCATAAGCCACAGGCTCCACAGAGGTAAATGAGTCAAGTTTAGCTGTTGCTGTGTTACAGCAGAGAGCAGTCGCCTTCTCCTATTTGTGTATAATTAAAGTTGTATAATATGTTTTTAATTCAATATATTATTTAGCAGTTAGTTAAAACTGTCAGATATAAATATATGTGAACCAAATTTGAGAAAAAAGATACTTTAAACTACATTGAATGAAAATAATACTTATTTTTAAATATGTAATTTTCTGTCTAAAGTGTCAAAGATACTTTGCTTCTAACTATAATTATAGCATAATCTACTGTCTAAGATTTTTTTTCCAGGTGTTATTCAGAAAGATTTTTCTGATTGTTACAGAGACATTGGGAGTTAAATATGTATTACAGTGTTTAACTACCTAATTACTGGATTTCTCTTTTAGGTATAGGAACTTCTGATAACCAGACAGAGCAAGTCATTAATGAAACATTGAGCTATCAAGATGTTCAATACATGGTAATTCTGAAGAATTTGTCCTGGAATGATGCAGTGGCTGCATGCATAAATAACAAGATGCAGCTGGTTAGCATCACAGATCAGTTCCAGCAGGCTTTTCTTGCTGTTCAGGCGGCCCTTCATAATTACCCACTCTGGATCGGACTCTTCAGCAGAGATGTAAGTTTTGGTTTTCCCTCAGACTATGGCTTAAGGTAATTTTGAGACTTGTGTGAAACAGAACCTGAGTTAAAGAAATGCAGTGAAAAATTAGTTTCTAGGGTAACTGTTTTCATTTAGGGATAAGCATCTGGAGTGTCTCAAAATTAATGTTTTAAACCCTCAGTTCTCCAAGTTACATAGTTCTTGAATTCCACTGGATGAATTGATGATAATGATGATGAGAAAATTCTTTTAAAGGACTACTGATGTAGGGATATATTGTAGGGTGGCAGCAACATAGGTTGCTGAATCATCTTTGTCTCTTTTGTAAACAAACAAGTAATTAGTGTTGCCATTTAATATCATTGCCACTGTTTACAGTACCTCTCTAGAAAGATGACCCAAAATCTGTTTTGGAAGGGAGAAACTAGAAGTGGCAAATAAAATCCAAAGTGAATCATTGAACACTTCTGGAGATACATTTCTGAAGCTTAATGTAGATTCTGTTGTTACTTCATGATATTTGTGTCTGTGTTTTAAGTTTGAGGGAGACATCCCTGAAGACAGGTCAGTGGGTTTTTCTTTTTCCTTCTGTTTGTTCTGTCAAAAGAATTTGAAAAAATACAGGAGGTGCTGTTTTCTGCTCTTATTAGCTGGAGGACCTCTTGAAAATCTTTATTGTGGATTAAGAGCTGTCTCAAGTGTTAATGAAATGCTTTGGGCTTGCTTGCAGGGTTTGTCTTTTCATCAAGCACATGAGTCTGGAGATAATTGCAAGAAAAAAGTTAGAATTTTTTTAGAAGTGACTTATACAGAGTTTGGTGGTGTTCACTCAGCGTCTGTGGTGTTATGTTTTTCCAATGTCCATAATGGACTACTGAGTACTCTAGCAAAGTAGGGGGAAAACATAAAAATTTGAGTGTGTACTTTATGGAGAGTATTTTTAAATTTTTAAAGGAAACAACCATTTAATCTTTGTGAAGAGGCGGAAACTAGACAACCTACTTTCCCTCCTCTTTTGATTTTTTCATCTGTAAGTGTAGATCAAATGATTCATTTTGGGGCATACAGTACAGGCATGCACTGGCTTTTCGCTATTGCAACACTTCATTATTTGGGCACAATTAAAAAATCACATGAAAGGACATTATAATGAAACTGGTCAACAGAAGTTGTTACTCCGGTGCTGGAATCATAGACACAAAAGAAAGATACAAGATAAGTTAAATAACAAAGCAACAGGGGGATTTCCAGAAGATGACTTTCAAATGTAAGATTTTTAAAGGATGACATGCTGCTTGTATGTGGTTTTTTTTCTTATTCCTCTTACATCCTCCAGGGCAGGAACGCAGCATCTGATGCATTAAATAAATTAAGTATTTAATAGATTACTTTCAGCTCAGTATGGAGTAACTGAGACAGGACCTTATTCTCAGTTATTAACAGTTTTCCAAGACCAGGTAATTATATCCACCATTGATTTGTAGATGGCAAATGATACAATTTGGACATCTCAGTGCTAGGCCTTCTTCCATAAACACAGTGGTTACACATCACCACTGGATAATTTGCCATCCACTTCAGCTAATTCACATATTTTGAACTGCAAAACTTAAAATAATGAAACTTGTTACATTGTGAGTAGCAGATCAGATCATGAGGGCAATGGAACACTTATAGTTCTCACCAGAGACACTGTAAATGTTTAGCCAGTGTAAATATATTATCATGTCATTTTCTGTACCTCATATTTTTTACTATGTAAGCTCATCCCTGTTACTTAAACACTGCTAGGGTGGAAAGCATTATGGCTGGCTGGATGGGAAACATGTTAGTTTTAGTCGCTGGTCTGAAGATGATGAAGAAACAAACGAAGAATGTGTGTTTTTGGATACTGATGGCTTCTGGAAAAGTTCTGACTGTTCCTCTGAAAATCGAGGTGCTATTTGCTACGCATCAGAAAGTATGTATACTAGCAAAATATTTATAAAGCTGAGTTTTGTTTTATTGTGAAACATATTTGATGATTCCAGCTCATAACTTCAAAATTACAACTTTTTAAAAATTACAGTTTGTCAGGCTGATTTGCATGCCAGGAAAAAAAGAAATCAGCTTCAAAAGGGGGGTGTGCAATTGTTGGTCTTAATCCACTTGTTCCTTAGAAATAAATTCAACATGGATACATTAGGTCAAACTGCCCTTTTTGTCAACTGATTGTACCTTTGCACTGCTTCCCTAAGATTGTTGCATACTAATCTCTCCCACTTGCATGTAGAGGAAGATTCAGCTACCTCTGTACTATTTACATCTTAATATTGGGACCTCCTGTAATTCAGACATGGAAGTCTGTACAGGGAAGAGGGTGCATGAATATATGGAGAATAAAGCTAGGAGATAGACACTGAATTGAAAGGTGTAAATTAAAGTTATCTGCAGTTCACAAAACCCATCTAAATACCTACTAATTATAACAAGAAAGATAGGGATATAGCAGGACATGTTTTTTTTTATTTTCAGGAGAGTGCTTGCTAGTTATGTATCCTTCAGAAAACAATCATTCTGAGAGATCATCACAGATAGCTTCCCTATGTGACCATTATAATTAGGGGGGTTTTGGTTTTTTTCTGTGAAGGGACAGAGCTAAGCCATTGTACATCCTGAGTCAGAGTCAAGTGTGGCATTACGACATGGTTAAATGTTTTTTTCTTGCAGTCTAGGCAACTGCAGGAAGAGTTCTTCTTACTCCTCAAGTGTTAGCTAAAGCCAGAGAACTAAGATGTGTTGCTAGCTATGAAGTAGATTATTTGTTATGGTGATCTGTCTTGCAAAAGAGGCAGTAAGAGCTTTTAGTTATTGACCCACACTTAGCACTTTTATGTACGGATTTTATTCTTAAACCTATTTAACATAATAATTTTGAAAATTTGTAAGCAACTGTATTCTTTAGTAGAGCTGGTTTTGCTGCTTTAAAAAAATCGTCATCATGAGGAAACTGAAAGCAACGATGCGTCACACATTTAGAGGATGGCACTTAATTTGTCTTACATGTTTTTAAATAGTACCTGAAATTGGTTTGTGGTGTCAGATTAGATGGTGTTAATAGTAAGTCATGTTCTGAATGTCATCTTTTCTTTCTTCAGAGAAGACTGAAAAAGAACAAGTTACACAAGTGAAGTGCCCACATAAGATTAAAAATACACCCTGGATATCATTTAGAAACAATTGTTACACTTTTATGATAACAAAAAATAGATGGAGAGAACTGAAGTCTCAAGAAGCTCATCATTTATGCAGGAAAATGAGTAAGTACTTTGTCATATTGCAGGTATTTATGGATTTAGCTTGAGGGAGATGAGTTTTAGACCTGAGTCACTGTCTTAAAATGACAGACAGCAAAGTGAGAGTTGAGAAAGGTTCTGGCATTTGGAAATATGCATGTGTTGGACTCCTTGATGCTGTTTGCTTTTGCACTGCTCTGATAAAAAGTGCCAGAGCATGGGTAGGAGAGTTGGAGAGGAAGAGAGATGGCTAGGAACTACTGAACTCTGAGATCTCTGAAAAATTGGAAGGCTTGTTTTTGTGTTTGGTTGGTTTGGTTTTTTTCTCTATAATATGCCAATTTCAAATAGGTTGCCTAATTGTTATCCTCTTGGCAACATTCTGGCTTTACAGTCACATTTAGTTCATGGTTTCCCTCCGTTTTGTGGAACACTTAGGTGAACAAAGTAAATAGACTGAGAATAGTCCAATTCAGAAAAGCACACAGACTTTTTCTGTTCATCCTAAATAAAGTGTAAGCTTAGGAACAACATCCCTCTTATATTAAATCTTCAGACGTGCATCTTTCCAAAAATTAGTTTTATTTTTTGTGAATTGATTTCAATTCAGTCTTAATACTGTTTGTCTGCTAGCGAAGTTCATGCAAATCATGAAAGATTGCTGATATTTTTATGTTCTATACAGAAAATTTTTACTACAGAGTCACTGCATATGCTGAGTTGGAAGTGACAGTAGGACCCAGAGATATCTCTGGAGCTGATACATTTCACTTATCCACAAAATCAGGGGAAGCACTGTTGATAATACATTTGAAAATTTTTTTTGCACTGTTCATTTATGTTATAAAGATCTGACCTTTGCACACTATTGAGCTATCTGTAATAAGTATTACCAGTAATAGAAAAGAATACATACTTTGAAACTGAAATGTGAATTTGTAAGAAAGTAACGTAAAAAAATTTTCAACAGACCCAGAATCATTTGTTCTGAGTGTTCGAGATGAAGAAGAGAATAACTTTGTTACTGAGCAGCTTCATTCATTCAGCGGTCTGGCTCTGTGGGTCTGGCTGGGTGTGATTTATGATGACAGTGGTAAGATTTAAGGGGTTTCTTTTTCTTAATAACTAGATTGGAGACAAAGTTTTCAGCATTAAGTGCATGGGTTTTGCATGTTTTAGTTTATAACTGAAGTCAAACTGAATGCAAACCTATAATGCTTTATATTTGTAATTATCTTCTAGAAAGAAATAATTGGACATGCTCTCTGTTTCAGTGATAATTAGATCCAATATGTTCTTTAGTCCAGATTTGATTTCCTTGTAAAGCAGGACTTAAAATGGCCAGGATGAGTGATGCTAACCTATTTAGCATTAGATATGGAACTGATTTAGAGTAACTTCCAGTATCCCAGCATTTTTTTCCAAAGTGAATATCTGTTAATGTCCTTAATATATTCAGAGTTAAATGGTATTTGTAGACATAATGCCAGTGTTTTAATAAATATGCAATGTTTTCCACAGATAAAGTTCTCAAGTGGTATGATGAAACTCATCTGACTTACAATAACTGGAGGCTGGGAAGACCTATCATAAAGAAGAACAGTTTTTTTGCTGGTGTAAACCTTGATGGTTTTTGGGATATTTATAATTATTCTCAAAGTTGGCATGCCAATCACTATAACATGTACAGTATTCTTGCCTGTAAAATCGAAATGGGTAAGTAGCATTGGAGTGTTGGATGAGGGTCATAATTTAAATCCTGGTTCCTGCTATATAAGGCCTTGGTTTTGCTCCTAGTGAAACACATGGCACAGCTGTCATGGGCATCTGGGGGTCATGTGGTCATTCTGTTCATCACTGCTGTAATACTCTGATCAGGAGGAATGTGTTTGCTGTGCTCGTCTGGCAACTACTCAGTGTTCAAAGTAGCAAAAGTGAACTTACTTGATATTGCCTTATACTGAACACTTTAATGCTTGAGTTACATTGATATAGATGAATTTTAATGCTTTCTGTATCTTCCTAATAACACAAACAAATGCACCTTGTTGTCTTCTTATTCTTTGAAACAGGACCCCAGCAGCACAAACCTCCATTACCCGAGTCTATTCCACATGGAAACAGAACATACAGGATCCTTCAGAAAAAATTAACATGGTATGAGGCATTGAGAGCATGCAAACAAAATAAGAGTGATTTAGCAAGTGTACACAGTGAATCACAACAGTTATTTCTAGAAGATATTGTCAAACAGGATGGTTATCCTCTGTGGCTTGGATTGTCAGTTCATGATGTAAGTAAATACTGTTGGTGACGTCTGTAACAGAACTTGTAAATAATATTTTTGACAAGATATGAAATATTTTCTGATGCTTCTTTGCAGTTTCTAGATTCTCTCTTTCATGCAGTGCACTACCTCCTTTTTCAACCCTGTGTAATTTACGTTAATATTAAATGTTAGTGAATGTAGCCACACTGAGATATTTCTTCCAAATCCTTGACGCTTTAAAATAATACAGTGGTCCCACATCATTCCTTGCAGCACAAGGATGTGTGATTTGCAGTGCTACCTTTAGAGGCTTCAGACTTTATGGTGCTCTGTAGAATCAGATTCCATCAGCGAATACAGAGAGACAAGGCTGTGTGGAACTTGCTTAGTCCAGGTCAGGACTGGCTCTCCAAAGCAGTTCAGGACCTGGCTCTTGAGCAGGTTATGTGTCCCTTCTCCCAGGAGGCTTAGCAAGAGGCAGCTGCAGATCTTTTTCCTCCTCTGACTGCTTTACTGTGGACCCAAAAGCCTGTGGTGCTGACCCTACTCCCCTCACTAATTGCCAGACCTGGCCATAGTTAGTTGGCAGGAATACCCCTCTGCAGAGGTGTGTGATTTCTGTGTGCACCTCTTCTACCTCTGGTGTCCTGTGACCTGAACAGCTCCCTCCACAACTGACTCCTCACTGTCACGGGTTTCCAGGAATGTATCTGAAGTAGGAGCTAGTACTGAAAACCATTCCTCAGCTGCCCAGCTTTATTCACTGAGGTCATCTCGACAGTTTGACAGTTTGCAACATATCCAGTAAACGTTCATAGCAGGGAAGGCAGACTGTTTAAATGAAACAGTGGGATGGAATTAAGTGACATGTTCTCCTTAGAATAAAACAGACACATTGCAGGTTTAAACTTGCAAACATGCTGTACTTTCTCATTTCCCACAAATAATCGGGATTTCTGTGTTAAGAATTGATTGGAAAATGCAAACTATGTTGTACATTTATTTACTATAGATTTAGATGAGATCCCCTCACTTTAATTTACCCCCATACAAGGGACAAATATTGCTACATGGCTTAACTCATGACTGATAAGATTTAAACCACAACCGTATGTGGTTTAAAAGTTGTGGTCTTTTCTTTAATAAGTTGTGGATTTTTTCTTTAATTAGGGAAGTAAAGCTAATTTTGAATGGTCAGATGGAAGTGACTTCGACTACTATCCTTGGGAATTAGAAAACTCAAATACTACTGAGAATTGTGTTCTGTTGGATACTAAAGGAGCTTGGAACCGGACAAAATGTACAAATGTTGCTGAAGGTGCCATTTGTTATAGCCCTCCAAACAGTAAGTGTTATTAAGGTTTTGTGTAGTTGTCTTTTGTCTCTATATGTTGTATTCAGAAGTAGAAATGAAGGTTGAAATACTACATATGATTCCCTCTTTTAAGAAGAGTTTTCTGTCAGGGATGATAAAACACTTTTTAGTACTTCAGGGAGATTAATTCTCTCCATTCCAGTGGTGAAAACCTAAAACAAACCTGGTTAGTTTTTAATCACCTGTGATATGAATATGAAATGTATGTATCTTTTCTGAACCCAAGTACTTATCAAATATGTACAACAAACTTCAAAACCCACTAAAAAACAAGAAAAAATTTTTCCCAAGCCTTTGGGATTTTGTCTTACGCTCCTTTTCAAGCAAATTTATCTGTGACACATGAAGAAGGAATGTAAGCTAATTGAATAGTGGTTCTTGGTAGGAGTAGTAGTCCTTGTTAGTACTTACTGTCCTGTTACTCCAGCGAGACTGCACGCAAACGGCTGCAGCAGAAATAACATCAAGTTTCTTTGTCTTTGCAGAGAGGCAATTCCAGCCAGAGCAAGCGAGCAGAGCCTCAGGATGCCCGCAGAGCAGTGGTGCCCTACAGTGGGTACAGTACAAGGATCACTGTTACGCCTTTGACATGGCATTCTACAATTTTTCAGTATATAATATGGAAGAGGCTAAGAAAGTCTGCCAGAAGCTGAGTATGTTTAGATTCTTTATCACATTACAACTTGTAATTAGTCCACTATTTGAGAAGAAATAAAACCCAACAACCAAAAAACCTATGCTGATTATACTTCAACTTTGCCATTTTTATTCTTCTTTAGTTTAGGAAAAGCAATAGCAAACTTTATCTTTGAATATCTGATGAAAATTCTTCATAAAATGCTGCATTGTGCTGACAGATTCTTTGGCACACAGGTATCTGCAAGTAAAATTCAGGTAGCAAGTTGCAGAAGATCATAAATTTAAGTCTTACAGTTTGGAGGAAAACACTTTGTCTGTATACAGTGTTAGTGCTGTTGGTAGTGCTTTCTTGTTATATATCTTCGCAGTAGAGAGCCTGCTAACTTTTCAGATGGTTCAAAGCATGTACTTTATAGATATTAAGGCACATAATATCACTAAAAAACAATTTTTAGTCAAATTAAAGGATTTTATCTCTTCTTTGCTGAGCTGCATGGGCAATTGTATTGCAGAGGTGCCATTAAGCAGTTTCATTTACAGAAGTTTTAATCACCTTAACTGAGAGGTTAGTGACTGTCATAACTTTCTTTTATGGAATTACAGTGTGAAGTTGAACTCACTATTTAGGATGAAAAAGAACCAGTCCTGGATAGTTTTCTGTTGAGTCCGACTTGGTCTGATAGTTGAAAGTGAACTTTCTCTAAATTAAGCTTCTGGCATGTAAAGAATGGGTACTCTCTGAGCATGTCTATAGTATACTCTTTCCTCCCTCTTAGTCCTTAATTACTGTAACACGGTATATAAGAACCTGAGACACAATGAGAGCATTAATTTAGAAATTAACTTGACTCAGCAAAATGCTGAACTTTTGTTCAAGTATATTTTTGAAAAGGGCTTATTACTTGGACAAGGCTAGTAATTTTCAGTGGGCATATCTTTTGATACCTTCCATGTATGTAGTCTGCAACTGCTGTAAGTTTACTCCCATTTTATTTTTTTATAACCTACTAGAATAATCAGTCATCTGAAGCCATTTTTTATAACATGCTGTATTTTAGGGGATGAGAGGTTCATGTCTTTATTCTGAAGGTTACTTCAAGCTTATATTAAAAGCCCAGATCAGCAGATCTTTTCCCACAGTAATTATTCCCACAGAAAACTCAATGTACAAGCACCATGAAAAATCTTTTAAGTTGCAATTCTGACTGGTTTCCTCTGCCACTTAGGTCCTTCAGCCACCCTTCTGACTATAGTTGATGCTGAGGAAAATGCATTTGTGAGCAAACACGTAAAGGAACATGATCTCATCACCAAGAATGTATGGCTTGGCCTGGCTCAGAGCTCTAAGGGTAAGAAGTAGCAACTATGTGTGAGCATTAATGTTTCACGTGGTAAATGAAAATGCATAAATCCTCAACTAAGAATAGTTTCATAGTGTTGGTAGCCTACAGTAACTTCTGCTTGAGGTTGGAATCCCTTATTTAGCATTATAAAGCCCTTTGGACTTCATTGTAGTAAAATCTCTTCTTATTGCACACCTAGGGTAATCAGGAGTCACTGAAAATCATTTTTCCCAATGCTGCTTTTGGTGCCTAATGGTTAAGCTGCGAATGCATCAATTGCTAAAGGCCCAGAGAAGAGGTGTGGCTGAAAGTTACATGTTCATGTTTACTGCTTTTAATATATGAGATGCATAGTCAGCCCTGTTGCTTTTAGCAATGTAAAGAAATCAACAGATTGTGAATGACACTGTGTAGCATTACAGCATGTTTTGGTGATCTAAACTAAGCAATGTTTTTTCCCAACAGGTCAGTCCCTGAACTGGCTGGATGGCTCATCAGTTAATTATGTCAACTGGGAGAATAAAACTGCAGAAGCCAATGAAAAATGCAGTGTTATCATGTCCAGAACTGGCATGTGGTCCAAAGTTGACTGCAGTCGTAGTCAAAGCAGAGTGGTTTGCAAAGCTCCTTTAGGTACAGAGGCGTTACCTTTAGTGGAGACTTAATTTTGTAGAGGCTGTTTTCAGGGTTTTCTGGTTAGTTGGGTAAAGTCTGTGTTGAAATAACTGAAGTGCAATTCACAAAAGAACCCATCAAGTACCTCTGCCTAAGCAAGAGCCTTCTGTTGTTGTTTAGCCATAAAATTGCATTCAGAGACAAATTGTCTAGGAATTTACTTCTCCTGGCTCCCACTGTCCACTCAGTGGGTAAGGGAGAGAACTGAAATGTCCACTTAAAAGTGAGCATAGAGTAGTTGCTGTTGCTTCTTACCACAGTGTATCTGTCATGGGTGAGTCTGTATAGGTGGAATCAGAGTTCTGCTTGTAAGAGATGCTGAGTAAGCAGGTACTGTAGATTGTGTTTTCAGTCTTGAGGAGGCTTCTGGAAAGAAGCTCCAGAAAAAGGCTCAGGCTGCTTGTTACTTCCTCATGCTCTGCTTTGTACAGGAAAGAAAGCAATTACCTAAGCATTAAGCAAGCAAGTTCCTGAGAAGCAGTGAAATCTTTCTGATTTTGTTTACATTTTCACTGAGGTGGAAATGCAGGAATAGATTTGACTTCATGCTGCTAAGGAAGACCTCAGTAAGATCTTTTCAGTCTGAAAGAGGTATAATTATGTCCCATTCCAAGAGCTTCCTTCCAAAAGTCCAGGACCTCATTAGATTTATGAGGTATACAAACCTCTAAATGACTGCAGCATTTACAAGTAGGTTTTTTGACCTCTGGAGGTCCCTTCCAACCTAAATATTAGTAAATTAACAACAAAATGATCAAAAATAAGCTAATGCATACCCATATGAATCAGCATCTAACTTCCCATATGATGAAGCGAAGACTATTAATATGATGAAGGAGTTTGCCTTGACTTCAACTAAATGTGTGCAGGAGGAGTGTAGGGCTACCTGAGCGTGAACCCCATGACAAAATATTCTTGCCAAAACTGTTAGAGAATAACTGTTTGTCTTTTGTTCTGTTTCAGGTTCTAATCACACTGGTGTGGCTGTAGCATTTGCCCTGCTAGTTATCTTAGTCTTTGCTGGTGGACTGGTGTTGTATCTCTACAAAAAGAAGCGTCTTCACTGGAGTGCCTTCTCTTCAGTACGCTATCAAAGAGGGATGAACGATGATGAAACGGATGATATGTTTGCAAAAGATGGCTATTGAGAAACTTCCTTCTGGTTAATTTAAGAAAGAACTTCACTGTGTGAAGCCATAAGAAATTAGCTGCTTGATGTTTTATTACTTCTTTTTGGAAAAGTAATAAGGTTATGAATGGGGCTAAAATTTGTTCTTTTATATGCAAGTGCAATTTTCTGATAAAAAGTCAATAATAATTATTTGGCCTCAGCCTTTCAAGGTGCAAGGTTTCTAGAGTTCTGTTGTATTTTTTTGAATTTATAGCATTTTCTCCTTTTACTGGAAAGAGCTTTTAATGGAATAAATTAATGCCAACAGCACTTCATGCAACATCACATTAATGAATACATTTAAAATTTACTTCCCCCAATACTCATACTAGGATTAAATGCCTAACTTTATAGTTACCAACCTGTAACTTCATAGGTTACATATGTCATCTGTCCAGGAAGATAAAAGATATGTCTAAGGAAAGAGTGAGAAAGAATATATGGTAAAAAAACTTGTGTACATAAATGCTAAAAATACTTGAGTATTTTACATAAAACTTAAACTTGATTTTTATATGATGTGTCACTGTAGCCTTTCCTATGCACTCCAAAGAAAGCTATAAAGGAAAAAAGGGAAGACGGAGTTGTATATATTAATTACTAAATGATTTGATCAGTTAATGTTTTGAAGTCTTTTGACTTTTTTTAATGCACAGTACAAAGAACAAGCGCATTTACTTTTATGAAGGAGGATATGCAAAAGACCAAATCCGTTCTGCATGTAGTGATGTCATGAGATGGTAAATGGGAATCCATTTGGACTGACTTGCTGAGAAGAGTACTACTGATTTCTCTGAAGCAGCGGTGCGAGGTCACGATGTTCAACTGCCTTTTCCTGCAGTTTACTTACGTTGATGGCACTTTTCTTTGTTCCTGTTTGCACTATTTTGATAAGCGAATGTTTATCATTTGTGTTGAGAAATAGAGAACTCTTTATAGATACTATTTTGAGCCTGTTAAAACAACAGCCTGAAAGGGGCAACTTAAAGGAGCCATTGTGGTAGTTTGCTGATCAAAGAAGTAAAGCACTTTTGTTGTTTGTTTGGTACTTTGGGCACAATTGTGAACAGTTGCTTTCCAGAGATAACTTACAGAAAAAGTAGTTATGATGTTAGTTACTGTGTAATGAAAATAACCTTCATTCTTTAGCTTACCCTGGTATGAGAAGTGTTTGAAACGTTGCAAAGCCTGGTTCCTGATGTCTTCTGGTTAAGCTTATATGCCTAAGTGCTTTGCCAAATGACTTTTAACTTAATGGACTAGAAAAAGTGTTGGTTATTGTGTTTTTCTACCTGCAGTAAAAAGTGGGGAGAATTATTTAGAAGTTCCCATGTTTTGAGATTTACTAGTTTTATAGATGTTTATACTTTGAGCATTTTTAGGTGTGAATCTGAAATGTAAAGTGTCAATTGGTAGTAAAATCCTAATTCAATACAAAAGAATATATACTTTTTATTAAAAATTTTATATTTTATTCTTATGAATGATGTAAATAATTTTTAAGGCCCCATTTCTCATGTTTGTTTTATCATACCCAAGTTGTCTAATCACTGGTAAGTCTTTTTTGAGTAAGCACAATGGCCTTAGTGCAGGTGAATAACCTACTTCATTTGAAATACACAGATTATTTAGGAGTACCGTTATTGAAAGAATAAAGTTAAATAAACCACTAAACTGCTTACACTGGTTTTATTTCCATGGAAGCAGTTATTAGAGCTAAGGAACAGCTCATTAATCAGTGGGTAAAAAAGCACATAGCACAGGGGCTGTGATCGGAATTAAGGCAAGTAACGATAAGAAAACTTTAGAGATAATAAATATCTTTGATGTATTTAAAAAGAATGCTGGTAACTTTCTTTTTGCAGTTGAAAACTTAGTTTATCATGGAATTTGGTTATACCTAGCTTTTATCAAGCTGCTTCAGGCTTACACAGTAAGTGAACATTCCTCTGTGCTATTTTGTTTTAATCAAGGTGTAGTTCATTAGCACGTCGAGGCCCAAACTAACTCCAAAGCAAAGTATAAAGGCTTCCAACATAGCTTCTCATAAAATATGGGCAAAGTTAAATTACTTCTAGCCAAGTTAACACTTGCAATTAAAGCATGAGATGTATTCATTTTAAGTACCATATGAAGTCTGAATTCCAGAGCTCTAAAATCTGCAACTGCTGGTCAAGGGGCAATGTTATTTTTATCTCCAGTAATAGCTTGCTGGGAGAAACATCCTATTGTGTAAGATGACTAACAAGGTCATCTGCTTCACAAACATAACTGAAGATGATGCACAGGGAAATGGCAGCAGAGAAGTGAAGTGCTTTCCCAGGTCCCAGAGCAGTAGAGTTGAGAAAGCATCCTTCATCCCAGAGCACAGACTGACCACAGACTGTGGTACCTCTAGGGAAAAAATATACAACTTCAGTTCCTCTTCCTGAATTTTTCCCAGTCCCTGGAGACTCTGGATCATAGAAAGGTTAATCCACATCTGCCATTACACCAGCCAGGATTTTTATTTTAGCTTATTACTGCATCAATAACTTAATTGACATAGAAATCAACAAGTGTTTACACTTGAGCACCGTTTGGGCCTGATGCTTTTGTTGTACTTCTCAGCATTTTTTCCCTTAAACCAAATGCACCATCTGCTCATTGCTCTGTACATATGTTATGCATCTAAACATTTTTGAAAGGAGGAAGTAAATTGCGTGGCCTGCCAGTGGTATTTTTTTGGTGTGGCTGCAAATAAACTAAGACCATACATTACAATTTTTGTTGCTAAAAGTCAGAACTACAGTTTGGACCCTTTATGGGTCTGCTGTTGCTGTGTGTTTGGAGCACAGTGGGATATGTAAAACCCAGCTTTCTAAAAGTCAGTCAAATTCCTTGTGTTGCCAAGAAGTATATAAAGTTCTTATTGACCAAATTAAACAGACTTTGCACAGTTTTAAAGCAAATTCACTGTGAGCAATACTGAAGAACTAAACTTAGGAAAAACAGGAGAGTAAAATTCAATTGTCACTCTAATGGACCTTTCCCATTTAGTTCTGGAGTTTAAGATGGGAGTTGACAAAGCGCTAAAGAAGGTAATTTTCTGTTAATAGCAAATTAACTTCCAAATGGTGCATAACATAAGTGCCATTATAAAATGCTGTTATCTTGGTTTTATTCCTTTATGGCTAAGCCACAACAATGGTATTTTCACATTGAAAACTCCTGTGCACTCTGTCATAATATCTGTCAGTAACTTAAAATTTTTAACAGATTTGAGGGGTAGGAGAGGATACCAGATGACGTTTTTATTGTGATTACGCAGTAATGCAACACAGACGGTAAGTCCTTATGGATTGCTTTTTGCCAATGCAGCAGGGACTATAATTACAAACAGAACAACAGTAATTTTTTTGTTTTGCTACTTTTTAGCATAAATAGAATAATTTACTCCAAGGTGGCTTTTAAAAAAGTGGAATTTCAGCAATATAAAAGACTTATTTCAAAATGTGTTTTCTTCACTATGCTGGCCCCTTACATGTGCATTTTTTGTTAAAACCAGTGAGAACAGATCTTTTTCTGCACTCTCAGGATGCTCATATGGATAGTAAGAGTATTGCTCCTGCTTTCTATAAAACTTCTCTTTTCAGATGTTATGTGTTATAGTTTCCCTTAAAGAGATTATATAGAGCAGATAAGTTTACAAAACCATGGTGCTATACTTCATAAAAGCTAACAAGCCTTTATGCATATTCAAATTAAACTTTAAAAATAATGGGTTGAGATGATTTTATAGATATGCATCATTGAATGTCATCCCCATTAGCAACCTAACTGCTTTCTCTTTCATTAAAATTTATTTTCATCTTTATTTTCATAAACATGATCTGGGTATTTGAAGAGCACCTTGTGTTACGTGAGAATGAATTATTTGTGTGTGGCTAATAGAAGTCACATTTACCCAGGATCAGGAGCTGCTTTGAGGGCTGGGTTTCCTATGTTGTCTCCTGTGGCCACCATTCTTCTTTGTACCTGTTCTTTCTCCTACCAGCTCTGCAGCACCACCAAATGGAGAACACACCACCACAGACACAAGAGCCAATCGGGCAGCCTTAACACCAGTGCAAGCTGCCAGGAACGGAGACCAGAAAGCACCACTTCCTATACAGAGTAGCAGCCACAGGCCTGAAATACTTGGGATGAACACCACCAATAGCCCCATAACACTGCCACAGGGTGCAGAGAAAGGGCCAGAACAGCCACTCCGGGCAGCTGGAACATCCTCTAACACCAGGACACCACAGCCTTGGCAGGTCTGTTCCCCTCCTCTGCGAGCTCCTCTCTCCTCTTTCAGCAGCCAGGAAGAAAGCAGCTCTCTTGACCCTTGCCCAAGTGCTCAAGACACAACAATGAGGAGTTTGCTGTGGTCAGGAGACAACTCTCCCCTCTTCCAGCCCTGAGGGACTCCTTCCACACCTCCCCTCCTTCTTCAGCCAGGGCGACTCCTACCATGCAGATTAAGGGCATTTGTAAATGCTTAAAGGCCTTTGTACCCCCCACCAGTCTTGCCTTGCAGGCCTTCCTTTGTATTGCTTTGCTCAAAGAGGGCAATTTACCAAGATTCAGCCATCCTAGGGGAGCTGGGAGGAGATTGCTCCTAGTGTAAATACCCCTGTGCCCATGGGCACACCCTGAGAGGGCACAAACATGGAGCAGCTGAGTTGCCCTCAGCCTGCAACAGGAAAAAGAAGCAAGGCAGGTAAGTTGCTCCTACTAATGTGTGTGCCTCAGTAGTGGACCTGCAAAAACTCTGCCCAGTGTGTAACCTGTTACTGAGCCAGTTGAGTTTATCCTGACAGGCTGTCACTATTTCATTAGAAGTCAGTCAGGAGTTACAGGTGTTTGCTTTTACAGGAAAAACGTGTTTATATTGGTAATCCTGAGCCCGGACAGGAAGGCCTGAGGCACTGTCGTGCATGGGCCAGTGCCTGAGGGCTGCAAGGGGCCCCAGACCTGCCCCTGGATGCAGCATGGGCAGGAGGTGGAGCTGGGCACACTACCAGCCAGCTGTGCTCTGTAGCCAGCCAGGCTGCCTGAGCCAGAGCAGGGTAGTGAATCTGTCAAGAACCAAGAATCGCCCAACTTAATGCATGTGCCCTGGGATGCATTCAGACCTAAACACCAGTGGAAAGTCCAGGTGCCCAGTGAGACTGAGTCCTTCCCAGTGGGTGTGAAGGCTGTCCAGCGGTGCTGAAGGGCAGTGCTGGACAGGCGGATGGGGGTAAGTGACTTTCACTGGCAATCCAGTTACTGGCATTCATCTCAGTGTTGACAGTGGCACAGGGCCAAAGTGTATATCCAGTTGTGCATTAGGAATCTCTGGTATAAAAAGTGGCCAAGAGCCTAGCAAATTTGCATTCCACCGATTTAGGAGTTTATATTTTACAGTGGGGGCTGGAATTCATGTGTGAGGGATTTGCCTAAAGGCCCAAGGGGAGAATGAAATTTTGAGGCCAATGCACAGAGTAATTAAAGAACAAACAGCCTACACAGTGAAAGGCTGTGTGTTTTAGAACAAGGTATAAATAAACAGCTGAAGTTTACAGACAAACTGGTTTAATAACTAGACGAGCTTGTGATACAACTTACCAGAGGCTGTGTCTTTGTGTATAAACCATTTTGTGTTTATGGCGTAGGTGCTGATTATAAATTGGCATGAAACTTGTTCATATAAAATAAACATTAGAACATTCACATTTGAATTAACTATTAAAGAAATACTGGGGTGGAGTCCCAAAGGGACTGCACATTACACTGACAAGGTGATCAAGCAGAATTAAAAAGGGAGTGACAAGGGCTTTTAGTTGGCTGCCACCTTGGGTGGTTTTTCATGGCTGCCACTCATAAATGCATTCACGCATGTTGCTGTAGTCATGCTGGACCTGCAGTGGTGCATGTTTGCTATGATGATAGTGATGTATTAGATGAAACAAGTGCAGTTTGAAATTCAACAGCTGCACAGAAGGGAGACTGGCTAGCTTGTTCCTGCTTCCATCCATGGGGAACAGGGCTGGCCTCTGAGTTTGCCACCAAGAAAAAATTTGACTTCAGTTGGTGGCAGCCCAGGAAGCAGTGAATGAGAGGGACAGGCCATGCCAGACCCTGATGTGCTTTATCACAAGAGGGATATTCAGGAGAGACATGAGGGCTGGGCAACCTGGGTTTGGTTTTGACACCCTCTGCACAACCAACCAGTAGCTGCCTGTGTGTGACATAAGGCTTCCTAAGCAGAAAGTAGGCAGAGCCAGTGTGGTTTTGGAAGCAGATAGGAATGTAACAGCTGAAGGAAGAAAAGCAACTGCTGAAGTAAGCAGAGGCAGTTCCAGCCTCGAATAAGGACAGTCTATGCAAGGTGATAGAGAAAAAAGAATATTGGAACAGCTGGAAATCAAATTGCATAGACCAATCTGCAGAGTCCCAAGGCCCTCAGAGCATCTGGCCAAGGAATATAGGAGACTATGATGATAGGGATTATGCATCGCTGCTTGGTTTCCATAACTGTGCACGGATTGAGGGAACTTTTGTCTGCTAGTGGGATTGTCTGTATTGCTGCCCTCAGTTCTGATTTACCACTTCAGTGACACAAGCTCTTAGGTGAGCACCGTGGCTCGGTCATGCAATTGTGTGTGAAGTGCAGATGGCAGCTTATTTGAGCTAGAAGTGATTTTCTGTTATTAGTGACTTTGGAGGTGCTGAAGAGAAGGGATGGAGCTGATCCTGCAGATTGGGCCTTGGAAGATGATTCACTTCTTTTGCTGCTTTCACCACAATACCCATCTCTGAACCACTGGGACATCTCCCACTAACAAAAGTTATGATTCATCCCCAGAGAGAACAGCAGAAACTAGAAACAATCCTTCCCAGTTGTAGCAGCAAACTATTTTCTGTAATTCACCCCAAAGGCAAAATTTGCTTCTGTGGTGAAGGGTTGTTGTATTCTCATGCCAGTGATGCCTACTTTTCACTTACAAGTTCTGAGTGTTAAGATCTCTGAGTAAACACCTTAATATGGGCACACAACGCCCATGAGTGAATACAGCCTGTGCAATCCAATAATTTATTAAACTTTCATCTTGTAAAGCCAGTTACAAATTAAAAAAGACAGAAGAAGGAATTCTGTAATAGAAATGAGCAAAGTTACAACAAACAGTAGTGGAGTTATGTTTCAAGTGGGTTCAAGCTGCCTGCAGCAACCCAAGAGCCAGAACACAGAGCTAGTGCAGAGTTAGAACAGGGATAATCAAGACTAGTCTGATACATAACAGATTGAGTCAGTGTACGGTTCGATACAACGGGTTGCTTCTCAGGCTGCCTCTGCATTCGTGTTTCTCACTTGTGACCTGGTCATCCTTTTATTCCTTGTGACAACAAGGGGGTGTTTATAGGATCCTTCAGTAAAGCTATTTAAGGCAAAACTCCAGCTGAAGTATGATGCACAGCAGTGGCTATCCTCTTAGGTTGATCATGTGCCAAGTGCACAGTGTTTGCACATGCTGCAGTGCAGTGGAAACAAGAGGAGTATGGGTTATGTACAGTGTTTCTTCTTGTACTGTCAATCTCAAAATTACAGTGTTCTGTGACACAGTGTTAGTGACATGGCACAGTCTGATGATGAAATGGAATCTGCTCCGTAATGACTCCTGCTTTTCTATTAAATTTTTATTTCATAGCTAATACACCTTAGCTACTACTTCTTCAGAAATGGAGACAGACTATATTAAACGTGGAACAAGGCCCACATTACATACAGTTCTGCAGTTTCATTAAGAAACAGAATGGGCCTTTGCATTCTGGGATCCCAAGACTAGACAAGAGTCATAGAAAATGGCTCACCACCAGCTTTCTTGTTTTCTAATTCAACTAATTTTTGATGTGACTGATACTGAATATTGTTTTAAACACTGAAGTCAAGTTTCTGAGGTCAAGAGACTGAAGATGACTGTCATCAAAATTCTGCTTCTTCAAATTGCAGGAGCTATAAATACCTCCAAGAAGCAGTTGTTTTGGCAAAACAGCATTGTTTTCAAGTTCTGCTGAGGACAAGGGACCTAGAGGAGACTGGAAAGGGATTTGGGGATTCCATAATGCAAGCAGTTCCTGTTAAAAGCTGGAAGTGGATGACAGGTTTGGCATTTGCTTACAGTTGTATAGAGAAGTGAAAATCTTACCTATAACAATTTATCTAGGCATCTATTCACTCACTAGGAAACAGTTCACTTTAAAACTAAAGTTCAGGGACCCCAGTCATCCTAAAATCCCATCTAGAGAACGAAGGATCTTAACGCAGGCAGGCTGGTCAACATAAACCTCCAACCTCCATCTAATACCTGGAGTTTGTGAAGAGCAGCTCTTCTGGAAATGCTAATAAAACAATCTCTCTCTTACACTGTACAGGGGAAAGGCAGTAATTTTTTTTTAG
Source organism: Manacus vitellinus (assembly GCF_001715985.3). Taxonomy (NCBI): domain Eukaryota; kingdom Metazoa; phylum Chordata; class Aves; order Passeriformes; family Pipridae; genus Manacus; species Manacus vitellinus. Next base: position 9,758,708 of record NW_021939632.1, on the reverse strand, counting down.
GCAATAGGTGCTGCTTACAATGTGCCTGGAATGGCAGTGGTGCTAGTCCCAAAGATTTTCTCCTATGTTGGAGTATTTAGTAGTTTAACTGAAAGTGCCACTTTTTATAGTCATGTACCTGTGAACTTTTATTGGAAGGTAAAGAATCACCTTGAGTGGTTTTATTTGTTTCTTTGTTTAATGCTCTCTCATGTAGGGTTTGACCTCTCTGTTGGACCACTTGGCTTCAACTACACAAAGGCATTTTCATTCAAAACCAGATCAGATCATTAGTGTATCCTGAAGAAAAAAAAAAACAAACAAACCACAGTGACTTATATTTTAGGTTTGCTTGCAAAATAAATAAAACAAATATTCTTTTATCAGACCATGCTATGATCACATGATCCCAGATGTCTGCATGTTCAAAATTCAGAAGGAAGCTTAAGTCTGTCTCCTGTCTTGCAGAAATGATTCTTGTGAATTTTTCTGCCAGCATGACAAGTAATGGTGAAAGCAGCAGAGAGGACACTGAAGGAGAACGAGGATGCTTCTGACTTTGCTTCTTTAAGGTACGTTGTTCATCAAACAAGCAAGGGGAAAACAAGTTTTGGGTCATTAGTGTTTAACAACAGTTGTTACTGTTTAATGTCTTTGGGCAGAGGTGCAAATCCTATAGTACTGTAGATGTCACTTCAGGTTTGGAATACAGTAGTCAGCTGAATTCTTAGAAAACATCTTTGCTACACTTGTGCTGGCAAGTTGCGAATACTCATCACTAAACTACTGCCAGTTCATTCGTATCACCTAGTCCAGATGCTTGCATGACTGTCCACACTGGTGGCTGATTTGACACTGCAGCGTTTCTTCACAATCATGTTGATGTATGCTTTCATGATCTTTATTATCTCGCCCACCTGGAGAGAGAATACAGTAACAGAGGATAAGCACATTAAAAACCTCAGTCCATTGAGTCATACAGGACATTTTGCTGAAAAAGACTCCCTTGTCCAAAGTCATGGCACAGTAAATTTTGCATGCAATACTAAATGTGAACATGACAGTAAGAAAAGAAATGCTTGACAAGTTTGTGCTCTGTTGTAACAACACTTAAAAAGATTTTTAGCTCAAAGAAAAGCAATTTCAGTGCTACAAAACTTTCTTTTTTTTTCTTTTTTTTTTTTTCTTTTTTTTTATATTTGTGAATTACCCATTCATCTATTGGAAGGGAATGAAAAAACCAGGCACAATCATGAGCATCCAAAACTGGAACTTCTCAATGCACTGGAAGACCATTCAACCTCCTTCACTTTCTAACTAGCATATTTTTTTTTTGTTTATCCCTGTATTCAACAAGAGGTACCATGCCCTTTAGGTTTAAGCTCCCTTCATCTCTTCCCTTGGCTTAGTCCACTAGTCAAGAGTTCTTGCAAAGAAACCTGTCTATTCCTTGGAGCTTAACTGAAGTGGCAATAAAACTGAACATACAGCAAGTCTTGTGCTTTCACATACCTGGGATGTTTCAAAGAACATTTCTCTCTCATCCACTGTAATTTTGAAGGTGTTAGGCTGTGGTGCTCCAAAGAAAACAATGTGCTCATATTGGAAAGTTTCTAGAGGTTTAGGATCCCCTCGTTTGTAGACAGACACATTCTCTGTGCTGACTCCAAGCCAGAGATCGTTGGGGAATCCACCCTCCTTGCACTGCAGAAAGAGAAACATGACCTTTTGCATAAATGCAGTGGAGAATCAAATAATTTTTGATTCAAGGAAAAGCCCTCTGTCTTTAGTTCCTGTAGGACATTTCAACTCTTCCCCCCAATACAAAAAATGTCTGCAGAAGGTATGTTGGAGGCACTTCTGCTGCAATGATTCAGAAATTACATGACTATGAGTAAAATACTACTTGAGTAGTAAATAATTATAATAGCTAACACTTCTTATCAGATTTTAAAGTGATGTAGCAAGTCAATATTCCACTTCTTATTTTACAGATAATATAGTGAGTGCAGGCAACTTCCCATAGTGATCCACCTAGGTAGCAACAAAACTGATAAAACTGGAACTGTGGATCCCTACTCCAGCAGACTGAGCACAGTGCTGTAAGTGTCCCAGTCTGAGCAGTTTCTGTTGTACTGCTGCAGAACAGGATTGCAGTTTTTGCTGGTAAGGACAACAGAGCTTGGGTTTACTTTTGCTTTCAGTAGCCACCACTTTTTTAACCCCTCCCTCCCCCAAATTCCCAAATTCCATTGTTAGTCCAATGAAGTGGGAATCCATTGTCTCCCTTCATTTACCATGATGTCCCAGCTTGCTTGCTCTGTGCTCTTTGCGTCACAACTCTTGGGTATGTGGTACTGCAGGCTTACACTGAGCTTACTAAGGCAAAATGCATCCAGTTACTGAAACTCCCCTGTGCTGCTGAGCAACGTGATAACACGGCTCTATCTGTTCTTCAGGCTGATGCCTTTCCTTGCCTGTAGTTACATGAGTTTATACATTGCTCACCTCAACATCGAAGAGTGTTGACCCATAACCTGGCCACTCCTTTACGATGGTCATGTATTTCACCATGGCCTGATGCTGAGAGAGTCCCTGCAGCTTGGTCCATTTCTGTGCTATGCTTGCACGAGCAGCTGAAAGCTCTTCCTTCACCCACATCTCCATCATCTGCTCCTCTTCTACCTTCTGCTTCTTTACAGACCCTGTCTTGAAGCTACGTTTCAATGTCCCTTCAAGGAAGCTGGTCCGTCTCCTCTCCAGAGTATGACTGGTAGTGCCACTGCTCTTCGTTGAGTGCAGTATTTTGGATTTCAGTCTGTTAACTGGGTAGATTCCATCAAGGGTCCAACTTATTTTGGAGTAATCTCCATGAAGATACTGAAGCCGCAGAGCTGCTAGGCGCTGCAGAGTGTCCTCTGGTGCTGGAAAATGACCATCTATGAGGCTTTCATGAGCCTATAAACAAACAGAAAGTCCCCCAGACTCATCAGAAAGCAGAAGCACACTTTATTCACAGCTGGGTCCGTGTACAGATTCCTAATGGCATCTGCCGATCCCAGTAGGAAAGACACAATTCAGGTGGTTACAGCAGACATTGCAATAAATAAGTCCCCCCAATGTGGGGGGAACACCCCTTTCTGCAAACCTGGACAGGACAAAGATCTCTGAGGGGCTCCTACCCTGCACAGGAAGTCCTACAATGAGGACCATTTATGTCTGGAACTGATGAAGAGACTGGAATTGAGGCAATTTGGTTTTGTGCTGTACCAGCTCCTGCGTGGAGATATATTCAACACCAGAGTCAGATGTAATAAAATCAAGATTCTCAACCTCAGTTTCATTACATAAAAGCAGTTCGCACCTCTTCCTCTTTCACTCAACATCTCCCCCAATCTTCTTGCTTCCCTTTGTCTGTTTTTCTGTTAAATCTATTTATGGGGGAGTTTGCCACATCCATTTAACGCCTGGATAACACCTACTCTCCTACTGTTACTTCTCCTTGCCAGTTGAAGCTGTGAAGACTGAAAGCCTTGTCAACAGGGAGTTTGGTACAACTGAGTTTCCACAGAGCACCATGATCTCTTGTTCCCAGCCGTTCTCTAGACATTCTATAATTGACAATACTTGACAATACTTGACGTTCATTTCATCTGTGTGATGAATATGCCACCCATTTGACTATCAGTGAGTTTCAGTCTTCGTGACTCTGACTGCCTTTAATAACATATTTAATAATTTTCATCAGCTATGATTTTCTGAGGCAAGGTCAGTGTTCATTAGAAGTCATACAGATGGGACAAATCACACAGCTGGGTGGTGCAGTCAGTTTAGTTTTACATCCCTAACTGGCTCTTTCATACCAGTGTGATCTCTGATCTAAGCATCATCATTGTGCTACGGAGTACAGTGACTTCAAAAACAAGACTACTTGTCAGATAAACATTGTCAACTACATTCTTTTTTCCTTTGTCTGTAGTACTCTTCTAGAGCCTCTCTGTAATCAAAAGAAATTGCCCAAAAGATAGGTTTCATAGTTAATTCTGGTAACACCCCAAGGATATGCTGTTTTTATAAGCTGATCTGCAGACTTTCCAGTTTTCTTTACATTTATGTTCTGCGAGCAGCTACTTTCAATGATTCATCTTGAATCATTATCCAAATTTTTATGTCTTTTAAAAGTAAAGTTTAAAAACATTTTATTATCGTTGGTCTTACATTTTTTTAAGCCTTTGCTAATTTTCTTGCTTTTATTCTAATACTCACCTAGAAAACTTCACAGTGTACCTTCTTGGTAGATTCCAGGCAAAAATCCAAAACACTAATTCTTCTGTTCCAACCAGCATTCCCTCTTCTAATGAAAGGTAAGCCAATTTTCTGTATACTCATGTGCTTCTGCCACCCTGGAAACCAGGTAACTCTACTGAAGTGAGCTTACCTGCTCAAACATGAAGGCAAATTCCACCCCATCTTTGGGAACATTCTCAATATCCAAGAAGCAATAAAGCTTAAAATACAGTTGCCACTGTCCCTCCTCTTCTTCTTCAGAGCCAGCAAGTCTGTAAGATATGAAAGAGAATGAGAATGGAAAATACCAGTAAGGAAAAGAACCAGAGTACTGGGATGTCCACAGTGCAACTCACAATCTGAAGGTAACCCCGGATTCTGAAATCCAGTGTTACATCCAACTAGGAATTAAAGGTTTTATGAAACATTCTTTTACCTCTCAAACTTGGCCAAGATATCAGCCACAATCACCCGACTCTCCACAGCACGGTCAACCTGCTGATTATGTTCAAAGAGCGCAAACATATTCCGGCTGTCCTCCATTGCTAAACCTCGGATCAATTTTTCAACCACCTGCAAAATCAGAGACACACAGATCACACAACAGGTATTACACACACTTTCACACTGAAAAATCAGTACCTCTTCAGGACACTCATAATTTCATACACTTCCATCACATTTCTCCCTTAGTTACCTCGTTTTCAGAATAATGAATACTAACCCTGAAAGATGATTCCCTGTACTTATAGTTGATCATCCTTGCTTTTCTTCTCTGAACCTTTTCAATTTCCCCTTTTTAAAGATCTACCCTTTTTAAGATGGGGAAATCAGAGCTCTGCACAAGATATAGGCACATAATGGATTCAGATGGCATGACATTCTCAGTTCCTCTAATAACAATTCCACTTTTTCCTCTGTTGAGCACTAATGTTTTCACAGACATGACTACTGCAACTTGGAATCTTGCGTCTGACCTGCTAGTGATTAAGTTACTGCTAGAATATCCCTTTCAGAAGGATTCCATTACGAACTGGAATTTCTACTTGTCCAGAAAACTGTGTTTAGCAAGTCTTCAGAATTAGTACCTTTCCAATGGATAGAACACCAGAAGTGTTTAGATTTTGCAACACAATTGTCAGGTGATATTCTACAACATGGGCACTGGCCTTGTAGAATAAGCTGAAACTTCCCTACAGATACAGCAAAAAAGTTATAATTAAAAAAAAAAAACCAACAAAAAACGAAATTAGGAGATGAATGGGTAAAAGGTGTCTCTTCATCTGGTTAATGCTACTAATGCATTACCTCCCCAGCGCTGGTGTGGGAGTTGATGGTTATTTTACAGGAGCCGCCGCCATGGCAGTACACTGTTGTGGTCATTTCTTCACGTGTGAGAAGAGCCTGTATTTCCTCCTGGGAGGGCACAAACTCCCTTGTCTTTGTTCTCTTCAAGGAGTCACTTATGAATTGTGCATACCTGTCTATTTCTGAGTCTGGAAAGAGGTCTTTTACCCTAATTGTAAAAAGAAGTAAAAAAACTCCATTACACATTGAACCACACATTACCATGAAACTTGTCTGGTAGAGATATTGATGTCAAGTGCAACCACAAGAAATACAAGCTTATTTCCTAAACCATGCAACCTGCTTTTACTAGTCATTTGAAAGTGACTTCAGTGACATTGCTCAGCAATGTGTGAAATAAGCAGTTCAAATTATCAGGAGTTTAGTACCAGTTGAAGACAGTACAATCGACTATCTCAATTTACAAAACTGAGAATAAAAACTATGAAATCAAATGTAAACTTTTTTCATTTATTCTTAATGGTTTTTTCATTTACTGGCTGTGTTTGAGCACTTTTACAGTATATTTGAGAATTAAAAGATAGAAAGTAGATGCTTGTACACCGTTCTCTTCCCTCCAAGGGCAGCATGTCTCAGTATAAAAATATCTGCAACTGCAGTGGTAAAACTATGAAATGGCTACACCGAGTATTCTTCAGCACCTCTCAGACTCAGGCCCTGGGTGTAGCTATTTGGTGTACTGACACAAAATTCATCTCACTCTTTTCTAGCTTGTAAATAATTAAATAGATTTTATTGATCTTTCGCATCACTCTCATCATTAAGAATAGAGAGAGGCTACAAGGCTGCAGCTCAGCCCCAACGCAGACTGCTTTGGAAAGCTGCATTAGATGCTGAAGATGAATTGGGAAGAAATGGAAATTACTTAGTTCATGAAAATGGGAGGCTGAAGCAGATTAAAATTAAAAATTGTAAGCATTATGTGCTTACTTAAGCAAACAAATACTGAAAAATTATAGTTTGGATTTACAGTACATCTCCCGTTCCATAGTACACATTTTGCTTGTGCCAGCTGCAGGGTAGTACACATTTCAATGAATATGAAGGTTTGGCCCTCACCTTTCCAGCAGGTTGATAATGTTTATATGTACCTTAGTAAGCAGTAGTTCATCAGCTGTAAATCCACTGTAACACAGTCTCATGGTATTCTCTTTGGGTAACTTACATACCACATCCTTTTGACACAGTAGATGGATGGCAAGGGGGGAGTTTGAATACACAGAACAACTAGTACCAAGAATTGTGTGCAAAAGCAGGAGGCTGGAACACCACAGGAAGATGTTTCCACAGGAGGAGGGCAGGATAGGTAACTACAAGGGGCAGTGGAAGATAAGCAGAGTAAAACGAAACAGGCTGCAAACCGAAGGGACATTTACCTTCGAAGGTGGAATTTGAGGTAGCGCAGGATCCCTCTGCTGGGCAAGAAAGTGCAGCTCATACAGCACATCAGCTGCCAGTGGTGCAGGTTCCCAGTACTGTTGGGATGTGGCATGTGGTTAGTTTGCTTGATGAGCTGACAGTACACTTCATCACGAAGAGGTTTTAAATCATGGCAGGTCTGCAGGATGCCTTGGATAATGGGTATGGGGTCAGACACCGTCTCGATTTCCTGAAGGGAGTTGAAGATCTTCACTGCTTCATCCTGTAAGCTGCTGTAACCCTTCTCTTGTTGCACTGGGAAACAATCACAAAAGTGACAAGAGGTGAACATCTCCCTCATTTTCTAATGGCCCAGCAACACTACAAGCAATTGTACTACTCTGTACAGCAACCTGAGCTCATATCCTGAACTTAAATTTATCCTCAAAATTCATTAATACTTCCCCTATAAATGTTCAAATGCAGTTTTAAGTAGTGTTTGCCAACATCTCACTTTGCACCACTGCAAATTCATGTCTGGATATACTGTGCAGAAAAGCAGAGTGATGCTTTTAAGGGAAACAAGCACTGAAATCTAGTTCAGGCTTCAGTGTCTGCAACTGAGGTGCCTAAATGCAGCCACCAAAGCCTGGCTTGTATACTTTCAAAACTCTGTGTTGTGCCTGTATTAGCTTTGACCCCTGAGCCAACAAAGAACTTTCACAAATTGTGAAATTGCGCAGATGCAGCTTTTACCTATTGTTTACATTTAAAATGCTTAGACCAAAACTGCTTACATTTTTTGAGCACCTGAATGTCTGCTCTGAATTGCTCAGACATATGTGATACCATCCTGCTGCAGGCTTGCATTCTGCTTTGCACATCTCTGGGGCTTTAGGTCCTTCTGAATCTCCTGTACAGCCACTGCTTTCCCAGTGCCCATGCATGAGTTGTGCTATTCCAATACACAGCCCTGTACAGTAATTTATACAGAGTAAGTGCTTGCTCTGTAATTTTTCTGTATTTCAAAATTTATTTTTTCTGGCCTTTTAATCTGCCACATAATTGGATCCTTATATCACGACAGATAGCAAGCAGCTAATACTCTTTCACTTTCTCCATAACAGTCTTCTGTCCCTAAAATCTTCTTTCTGGGCTGAACAACCCCACCTTATTTAGTCACTTAACTGTAGGTAAGTCCCTTGATGCCTTTGATCATCTTTCTGTAGCTTTTTACTTATCTTTGAAAAGATGGAGAAGGCAAAACTGCATCCTGTATTCAAGATGCAGGTGCACGATACACCAATACAGCTGCGCAAAGACCTTTTTTTCCTTTTCTAAGCTTTCAAAACCTTGTGTAAGCTGTTTTGTTTCTGCATATACCACAGGAGTTGGCATTTTCATAAAGCTATGTAAATTTGTGTTCACTCTCCTAAGCAGAGCTAGATCACTACCTATGTGGCAGACTGCTTCGCATATCCACATTGAAAATAATTCCTTAAAAGATTTTGTGACTCAGTCACTCCACATTAGAGATTCTTCTATAGCTCTTCAGCACCAGCTTTCAGTTTTAGTATGTCAAACAGTCTGGAATCATCAGCAAATCACTTTGGTTTTCTGTTTGCTTATTACACAGTCTAGCTCTTTCATGTTCCTGATGCATTTGAAGAAAGGATTCATTTAGTTTGGTTTTACATCAGCTTCTGTAGGAATACTATTCAACTGACAGCTGCATGATGTCATCTTCTTGTAGTACTTCCACTGGAGCCACTTGCAACCCAGTTGTGGCTAAAGGAGGACAAGCTGCACGTCCCCCAGAGGGATGATAAACTATCTGCCCCCATTTACTTTAAGATTCAGTGTTCCCATGATAAGAAGCAGTGGACACAGCATACCTTCTGGAGAAGAAAGGGAGAGAGAAAGGGACTCCTTCCCCTCTGAACCCTGTGGGCTACACTGCCCTAAATAGACTTCACCTGCACAGAGAGAGCTTACAGACCAATTTTGTGGTGTTCAGGCCCTCAAAATGTGAGTGGATTCTGTCACTTGGGTAAAATACTTACAGCTGACACTAACATCTCCATAAGGTAGTGGGAGCAATGGGGAATGCAAGGGGTGCTGGGTATATCGCAAGATCGGGTTCCTCCTATATGTCTGTTCCACTACTTCCAAGTTTGTGCTGTTTTCCTGAAAATAAAAAAAAAAAAAAGAGAAAAAGTAATTATCCTCAAACAGGGACAGTCCTTTGCAGGATGTCCTCATACATTTATGTTCAAGCTCAAGCACCTTTGTCTAAATTTCTGGAGGTCCATGGAGGAACCAGGTGACCAAAGCATAACTCGCATCTAAAAATTACTCTGTACATTATTTCTGAATCTTAAACACAAGAATAGCCATGCTGCATCATACCACATGTCACCAAGCACAGAATCTTGCCTTCAGACATGGCTTGCGGCTGATACCTAATGCAGGTAACGTAACAGGCATGTGTGGCATAATTCCTCCCTCATATATCCTTTACGCTTTCAACAGTAAATGGTTAATGGACTTTCTGATCACAGATCCACCATGTTCAGTATGTAATAATGAGCCTGTTCTCCTGAATTTGTCTGGTTGTGCTACACGTGTTTACAGAAAGAACAACCAAAATTCTGCACATGGTGTTCAAAATCTGGGCCTGTTGCTACCATACAAACTGGTATCACATTCCTCCACATGTTGTCCTATATTCCTTCCCTGACAATATTTACAGTTCCATCTGTCCTTGAACTCTGAGCTGAAATTTTCCAAGATTCTCTACAATCACTCCCAGCTCTTTCTTCCTGAATACATACTATCTAGTTGCATCTAATTTAGAGCTCATCACACACACATTTCTTCTGAAATATGTTTTAGTGTGTCTTCTAATATGATTCCATATTTAATTTACCAAAGTTTTTGGAAAGATTCTTTTCAAAATTACTCCTCCTACAGTGGTGCAATTTTGCTACCTTGAAGGATATTTTCTTTCCACCCTTTACTCTGATATTTAACCACACAAGCCTAAGGTATGAAGAGAACTTCAGGGTACATCAAAGTCAGATGATTGGTAAGAATGGACTATTTTATATTTGTGTCTGGAGGATGCTTAGGAGAAGAAAGGATAAAGCAGGAATTTGTAAATACTTGATGGTGTAATCCTGCAAGCAATTTGTAATTGCACAGTTATAACCTAGACTTACACAGATCAGCTAACATGCTAATTCAAAATAAAAGTCACATAATATTTGATTATTCTGTTGCACAGTGGTGATCTGGCTGCTCCCAACTCACTTGGGAATTGGCATGATGGCACCTACCCTGATGTCACGGATGAGTTGCTGTGTAGGTGTTTCTATGGGAACTTTGCTGTCAATGACCCCCTGAATGGAAGAGGCCCAGCGCATTGCTTCACTCAGCAGCTTCGTGTACAGTCTGTAGGAGTGCTTTCGCCCATGCACAATGATGTTCCAATAACCTGGGGAGAAACAAAGAAGCTGGAAGGTGAAACTTGTTTCCTTGTTATGTAGTTGAGTAGACATTAGAAAATGTGACACCCACTAACCAGAAGGGCCCAGTGGGAGAATATGGAGAACTACAGGTCTGTCAGTCTGACTGTGACAACGGGGAAGGTTATGGAGCAGATCATCTTTAGTGTCAAAGGAGGGCAACAAAGCTGGTGAAAAGTCTGGAGCACAAAGTGCTATGAGGAGCAGCTGAGGAAGCTGGGGATGTTTAGCCTGGAGAAATGAAGGCTTGGGGGAGACCTTACCACTCTCTACAAATCCCTGAAAGGAGTGGCCAGGTGTGGGTCTGTCCCTTCTCCCAAGTAACAAGTGATAGGACACCAGGAAATGGCCCCAAGCTGTGCCAGGGTAGGTTTATATTGAACATTAGGAAAAATTTCTTCATGGAAAGGGTTGTCAAGCACTGGAACAGGCTGCCCAGGAAACTGGTTGAACCACTATCCCTGGAGGCATTTAAAAATTGTACAGATATTGGACTTAGGGACATGGCTTAGTGGTGGACTTGACTATGTTGGGTTAATGGTTGGACTTCATGATTAACTTAGAGATCATTTGCACTTTTAATGATGCTATGGTTCTCTTCTTGTCTGTAGCTTGTGGCTAAGGAAAACCCTTGCTGCTTTGATAGCAACATATGGTATGTCTGGTTAAAACTGACTAGGCAGACATTAACATCCCCATTCCCAAAACGTATTTATGAGTAGGAAAGTCCCAATCCAGATTTTAGTACAATGACAGTTTTCCAAGATACACGTTATCTTGCAGTGTAACACAACTGCTTGCCTGCCAACCAGGCAGCTCACTTTCACAGACAGCGTTTGGGCTACACTTTGCTGTTAATCACTCAGAAAATGACCACTCTACACACAGCACCCAGTCAGATTGCCAAATCAGTTCTCATAACTTTTAAAAATATGTGTTTGACAACCTGAGAGAACATGTCAAGGTGATGGTAATTCTCTCTGCTAAAGGCAGCCCTAGACATCTGTTGAGATTAAAAATGTAGACAATATCTTGTGAATGAGAAGAATAAATTTTCTCTCATCTCACTTTACTAAATATGCTTCCAACCCTTCTAAAAAGTATCCCAAGCAACTCCACTACTCAGATGTCCAGTATTTCAAGTCTTGTCCTAAGGTTCACGTTCTTTGTCAGGGAGATTCACCCTTTACCCCATAACCTGAATTCCCTCCCAAACTCATAAAGCAAGGAATGGAGGATCATGCCAGATCCTGCCTTCCCAGAACTGTGCCATGTTGCACGGAAAGCAAACATCGGCTTTTGTTATCTTTTGTTTCTAACAAGTTGAGTGATGCTATAAAATAGACTTACAGTGTATGGCATTGCTACTATTTAAGAGGATAGCACTGACCCCAGAGACAAATGTAGGTCATGCTACAAAGTGACAGATATTTATGGAGATGTACCAATAATTACAGTGTCAACTGTAAGAACTCACACCTGTTACCCTATCTGGGAAACACTTAGATCCACAGTGACATTACTCAGTGAAAAACATCAGCACTGTGTATATCTCCATCAGGTGTGAGGGACTTACAGTCACTTGCACACTGCTCTCTGGTCCTTTGCAAACCTCTCACAATTTCTATGGGCAGAGATGTCTGCAGTCAGACACAAAGCCTCAGATGACATTAAGACTGCCTTCTCAACAGGACACACCATTACAGTCCTGCACCATCCCCTCTTCAGAACTCCACACATGGAGTCTGCTCATTGCCGCTTTCTTCCTCTCACCTGTGTCTTTGAAGACCCTCTCATCAGGCTGCACTACAGAGCAGAGGCTGTTGAGCACAAGTGTGCCAAGCTTGGCAGCTGTGCGCTCAGATGACTTGTAGTAATCGAGGGCAGTGTTTGTCAGAACAAACCAGCGCTTCTTCATCTTCAGAGAGGACATCTTATTGCTGCTCTGAACCTCCTTATGAAGCCAACCTAGCACAGAGACATAAACATTTCAGTGGTTTCACTACCACAGCAATCCTCAACCTCTCTGCAAAAAGCTCATGCTGGGACCTACCAGCTCTGCTTTACTGGTATCCTGCACAGTTACTGTAAGAAATTAGCCCAAAATTTTCCACCAAGCAGTTCCATTCTTCAGTCCAATGTATTTTTTTAATTAATGATCTCCCATCACCAATGTGATCACCATGAGGGCATCCTCTATTCAGGATGTTTCCATCACAAGCCACAAACACCTGAATAAATAATTTACAATTTATTCTTCCAAAGAGATGCCAAATGCCTATCCAAACCTTGATGGAAGAGGTTTGGTGATATATGTCTTCTAGTAGAAAGATCATTACATGCATCTCTTGCACCTACATGCATCTCTTGCTCCCACAGTCGGGAAAAATAATTTCACTGTCATTTTAGACTCATCACAAAATAAATGGGGGAAAAAAAGTTAAAAAAAAGTCAATACTGTAACAGGAAAAAATCACAGTCTACATTGCTAACGCTGTCAAAAAGACAATTTTCTACTTAGAGATATAAAAGCCATTGTCTCCCCATGAGGCAAAAAGTTCAAAGAATGTGGGACTGAGCTCAGAGGCTCCATATAAAGAAAATACAGAGTGAGACACTTCTGAATATATGCTTTTGTGGCTACACTATTGTCATACAGACATCTTACTGTGAAGCGCAGAGCATACATCAGCTTTACAAAGGATCATTCCTTTTTTCCTTTAACTAATGAACAATATGAGATAAAAGGAACTGTTGCCCTGCAATTAAGTATTTTGAATTTAAGGTACTCAAACTGTTGTCTGATAATCTGCTTTATATCATTCAATCTCCTTGAAATTTTTAAGCCTAGGATGGAAGGCTTATGCCACATTTTGGTGACCCTTTTCCTGCCATCCTCCTTCCTTGCCATGACCACTCTTAGACCTTTATTCCTTCATAGACTCCTTCCAGAAGATGTAAAGCAATTTGTTCATGCACTTGCTTAAAGTATTAAGGAAATTTACAAATGCTTGAGATAAATGAGGGAATATTTTGTAATATATGTGATCACTACTCATGCTTCACCATCTTCGATTAAGCTCTTTCTAAAGACATAATTTAAATCTCAGAGAATTCTTCTCACCTCACTACATCTACCATAATCAGGTTAGTTAGTTTAGATGAGGACGGTAACAATCCCACAAAGATCTCTCTCCCTCCCTCTCTACATGACAGGTGTCAGAAGGAACACAGCTTTCTGACAACAAAAGCCACAGTGTCATGTTATAGTCCATCTAAGCCAGCTGCTCCTAAACAGCAGCCATGCTCCTTCCTATTCCTGATGGCATTCACTGGACATGTTTAAATAAGCTATGGAACTAACATCAGAAACCTAACATATAAAGTAGTTACTTTTTTCCATCTGACAGGGAATCACGTAAGGGGGGGGGCGTAGCACACACAGGATGTGGCAAGCAGCTGGCAGGAAGGTGGAGAGGGCAAAGAATGACTGGTTTTGGGGAGCAGCTAAACCCTAGATCTAGTTAGCAGAATCTCCCTTTCAGATTATAAGCAGAAGAGGAGTTTCACATGTAATTGCATGCATTTCCTTTCACCTCTCACAAGGAATTCCCGGCCATCAACCTTAGATTCCCCTTTTGGTTTCTGCAGCAAGGAGATCCAGTGATGCATCTCCTCAGGTGTGTCGCTGTTGCAGTGAATCACTCGATTTGCTGTGATGATCACAAAAGAATTTGGTCTGCCAGAAAACAAAAGCATTAAAGTTCGCCATAATCTTGCAAATATCTCAGTTCACAGCATACTCAAAGTCATGGTTTTTATCTTCCCACAAACAATCCAGAAAGACTCTCAGAATACAAATTACAGAGAAGTGCAGAAATACTTAAAATCACCTTCTGTGCAGTTATACACTAATGAATGGAGAGACCAGCTAAATGAAATTAGATATCTTTCAAAAGCTATTTCCAAAGACTAGAAAATATTAATTAGATAATAACCAGCTGTAAAATGTCCTGAGTTCATAAGCAAAGGACTTTGATCTGCCCTCTGACTGGGCTGAGTTAGTGCTAGTACCACTAGGCTGAGCTAGTACAGTCATTCTCCTTGTTCTTATTAAAACCACTGATGCAACAGCAAACACAGGTCTCAGCAGGGTCAGCTAAAATGGGCTCGAAGTTGGTTTTAGGAAAGATGAGCTGATTCTGACAAAAGAGAGGAAAAATTGTTATGTTGCTTCTAGATGACTTTGTCCTTCTCATGCAACTGTGTCCTACCAAAAGAATATTCACAATTCTGTAGAGAATCAGTACTTTACAGGAAAAGTAAAGGTATGACTAGTTCAAAGAGGATAGACTCAGAAAACTTTGAAAGCAAAACCAGATTTCTATGAGAAAACAGAAATTGAAAATTGGAATGCAAGGATGAAGTAAAAGGCGCAAATCAAGAAACTGTTAGAAAATTGCATAAACAAAGGGAAGATAAAAATAAGCTGCATAAAAATACTGGTTGAGAATAAGCCTTCTCCTCAGAATTCAATGTTGGTTCAAACACTGATACTCCAGAAGAGTGTACCTCAGCACATACACAAACAAATTTTGACTCTTCAGCTTATTATTTATTCTTTGTTTTCACTGGTATACAGATTAATTATGACGAGTACAGGTTGAGAACTGCCTAAAATGTTTTTATCAATGAAATCTTAGATCAGTACTGATATGCATTTTCTAAACTAGTAACCCCAAAGTCCTAGCAACCTGTGTGAGTTAAAAAAAAGAGACGACATAGGTAAGCAATTTAATAGCTAACATTTTACTTCAGTGCTGTAGTAAGTATCTTTGTCGTGGCTGAACCTGTTATGTGGGAAATAATTAAATGTTAACACAAAGTGATACGAAATGTCCCATAATTTCTTCACTGAAACTAACTGAACTGAAGGTCTTTGCATTGCAAAGACCTCAAGAATAATACAGATTTCTAAATTCATCCATTATTCTTTCATAATGCTGTTTCTTTCCCCTAAATTTACAAGATTAACTTAAAATTACTCTGTTGAAATACTGGAAGTGCTGCTTTTACTGGACATATTTGTTCAGTGGTATTAATAGGTAAGACTATAATTTACTGGCTGTTTTCATGTCTATGAGTTAAAGGAGAAACTTCTACTCGAAGACAAATCACATAGGGACTTCATGCCTATGAAGCTGAAACAAGCTGAAGATCTCAGTTTTTCATGTATTTGGAGAAAAAGGTGTATGAGTTTAAACAAATACAAACCAAAAAAGAAACCTGAAGCTACTCACAAAAATATGTTAGAGAGTTTCTGATTTAAGAGCCGGTCAGATTGCTGTACCTACCTGTCAGGATTGTCCGAGGCACAGACAGAGTCAATAAGCCCAACATCTAGGGTTCCCTATACAGTGAAAAAGACACAGATTGCATTTTAGATTACAGACATTGTCCTTTATTAATAGAATTTGAACTGAAAACATTCCTCTAAATTCCAGTAGCTTGAGTAGAAATGAACATATAAGAAAGGCATGAATGAGTCATCTTTGCTCCCCAAACAGCATAAGAAGTGCAAGGGCTCCACAGGACTGGAGGAAAAACAGCTACAAATTTCCAGAAAGTATTATGAAGGCCTGAAATAACCTTTGCTAGTATCTCTGTACTGGCAAAATACATAAATACACTGTTCTTCCCAACTGCTGTCTTCTGTCTGGAACAACTGTGACCCAGACTAGTCCCATCCAAAGACATTTTATCTGCATGAGGCAGTCTCCTTCTTCTCCTCAAACTGAAGAGAGCTACAAATGATTAAGCTGAGCCACCCAACACAACCACCATGTTCCCCAGTGCTTACTCTCTTTGCTATCAGTTTTGCTGTTTCTTTAGAATAACTGTCCAACTTTCTTATACTGCTCATATTCTACAACAATGCATATGCTGGAAAAACACACACAAACAGTTAAACAGAGAGGGCTCCAAGCATTCCCACAGGCTGGTTGCACAGTAACTCACCACAGCATTCTTTGGATTGGCCTGTTCATCCTGCATTTCCCTCAGCTGCTGTGCTGTAGCGCTGTGTACTCGGCTCAGGACATTAAACCAACCGCTGGCAATCAGAACAGACTCAGAGTTAAAATCTGGGCAGTGAAACTAGCTCCAAAATATGATCAAGGAACCTGGAAAGCTGCCACTGGGAAAATTTCTTCATTCACAATTTCCTGAGTAGTATTGCCACAAAGTATCTCTTGGGCTGATCATACTAGATTCTAATGTCATCCTTCCTCCTTATTTATCCATGAAAATTCTGTGCACGTTCTTCAACCCACTGACAGCTGCTCCAGGAAAATCCAGTTTTCTACTTGTTATTCAAGGAACTGTAAATAAGCAGTGGCCTTAGAAAGAGCCCAAGTCAGTAGACTGAGAAGAGCATACAGCAGCTGTAAAAACACAGTTAGTTGGGAATCTTCCTGGACTAGAGTCCTAGAGACGTCTGGGAGCCTTTTTAACTAGTCTCTCTCTGATCTGCTAATAAACTTGAAAGTCATATGGCTGGCAATTAATCATGCGTTTGTTTATAACTGAATTTGGAGTTAATTTTTTGTCTGTGGAAGGGCTTCTCACTTCAGACATACCTGGAGGCTAATCACTGTTGCAGAACAAGCAGATTCTTATCTGCGGCTTCCATCGAGATCAGCAAACATCTACACTTCATGGAGGATTCTCAAACTGGATACTCTAGAACATCTGCTAATCTGCCCTTTGCTAGTGCAAGTGTTCGTGCTTTCTTCTCCCTCAGAACAGAGACTGAGAACAGAGGCCACGTTTTGTTTACACTTGTCCTAACAATTCTGCCGTGTTACCTTGGGGCATTGCAGTTGTCGAAGTTCTCGGTTAAGAAGTTACCTTCAGCTACTGCCCCCTGAATTTGCGTGTTTCTTGTTCATGTGTTGATCTTTAGTCCATTTCTGTTATAATTGTGTCTACACACCTTCTCCCTTCCTCTCCCTACACCAAATGAAATAATAACAGACCCTAAATAACTTCACAGAATCAGCAGATCAGAGAATCAGTTACACTGTCTGGGCTGAGAGAGCAGAAGCCTTGGTTAAAAGTGGTAAAAGTGGAAAGAGACAAGCAGCTAGGGACAGTAACCTCTTAACTTGGCTTTGCGTAGCCAGAACAGGTTGTCCAACCTCCCCTAAACAACCGATTCCCACTGTCTGGCCAAGATGCCAAGAAGGAAGGACATGAGTCATTTGTTTGCTTTGCACTGGGAAGATTTTATCAGATGACACTACAGACTCTGATAAGCTGCAGCCTTTTCTCTGTCTCCTGGATAAAATCCAGCTGCTCTCGCAATCATTTACAGACAACATGAATAGACTTTTTGTTTGATTCAAGATTCCATTTAATAAATAAATCAGCTATTAGATGTTCCAGTTTATATTAAGGTTTGTGTGTCTCCTGAAGTAACCCTTGAATTCAGCATGCTCACAGACACATGAGAAGGTGGCAGTCCTATGACTAATAGGCTGAACCACCATCTTGGTAGCTGCAATGGGAATTCCCCAAAGTAAGTGTGGTACCTCCCAGGAAGCATGAAACAACACTCCGGAACAAATCCCCTCTTTTCCCCAGCAAAAGGGAAGTGATTGTTTCTCAGGCTCTCCCGTAAGTACCTGGGTCAGACCTGCACTGAACGAATACATCTAACAAAATTCCCTCTTATACCTGGCATCTTCTGGTGACTCCGCAACAATGTGATAAACTCTGTCTTCTGTTACAATGTCCAAAGCATTCTCCTTTTCATGAATGTCCACAATCTCTCTGGAAAACACAAGGAAGCACAAGAGCCAAAACTGAAAACCTTTCAGAGGCCTAAATTCCCTCTGCTTGATTCTTTCACATAATACCCTTCACCATATAGAAGGGAAATAACTAGTACAGACAGCTTGTAACTCTGACAGAAAATTCCTCCAATACACATTAAGATGTTTTAAAAAATCTGTACAGTTAAAAACCAAAGCCTAAGGTGTTACACAGATTTTCTTCAAGACACCAGCAGACTAGATGGAAGAAGAGATAACAGGGAGGTTGATACAGAGGTCTGTTTACAAAGTCGGGTGTGCCATGCTTTTTGGCACTTTACAGTCCACATAATGCTAATAGGTGACTAGTTTCTCCTTTCTTACAGCATAAGCTGAGGAATTAACTATGGCAGCAGAAAGAGCATTCAGGACTCAGCAAAAGGCACGGCACATGCTGCCAAATTCAAATCATGCTGTGAGCTTCATACTACCTCTGTGAAATGCCTGGAGAAGCCAGAAAACAGATGGAGTCTGGGTAGGAGAGAATGCATGGGGTATGTACTTAATTAGCCCCTCCTGGTCTGGCTCCATCCATGGCTTGGAAAGAGCTCCTGCTGGATTATGAAATGCAAGACTGGGAAAAGAACTACCAAGTAATTGCAGACTCCCTCCAGAGTAAAAGCAGAAGCTGTAATTGTCTTTTCCCTCCTTTGTTTCTGATTCTCCCAGCCCTATAAGAGGTACACCAGCCGATGAACTGGCAGCACTGGACACTTCATTACTGATTTAGAGAGTGAGTATGAGGGATCAATGGGATTATTTTGTCACTCACTTTGCCCTTCTGATATCAATTGTCCCCTTCAGCTTTTCCTCACTATCATTCTCAAAGTACATCAGCTTGGATTCTCGAAGCACAAACCAACGGCGTTTCCAGTTGCGGCGTGAAAGCGTTGACATGCCTCCACCTTTTTTGTAGAGCCAGCCTGACTTCAGTGCCTCTTGCTTGGTGCGGAACCACATGAAGGCCTCGTTCTTCAGAACGCACCAGCGCCGCCTCCATGGGTTCATGAGACCTCCTGCAAAGCAAGGGAGCAAAATTTCATCAGACATGCAACAAGGGCCATGTCTCCATTCTGATCCTGCTTCTTGGGTACAACTAGTTGCCACTTCAGTTCCTACATGAAGCAAGGCAGCTGAAGAGAGAAACGAGGTTATGTTTAATTTCAGACAGAGAAAAAAAACAGAACAAACTTGTGAAACAAACACAAAATACAGCAATATACGCACTACTCAAATGTTTTTGTACTGTCTTCAGTTTTGTAGCTCAGAATGAGTCATTTAAGCCCATACCACATGGGCACAATTAGGTCTCTGTGGCAAAGATATCCCTGACACTCACCTCCTACCTCTTCATTTTATTTGTTGTTTTAAATAAAAGAAGAAGAAAAAAAGAAGAATTAACTGAGAACTAAGAGCAAATAAAGATGATGATTCTGGAGAAACAGAAGGGGAAAGCAGGTTTCCTGGATTCCATCCATCCATAGTTTTGGCAAAATAAATAGACTTACCTTTCATGTAGAGATAACTGTGAAAATAGGGTGGTCCTGAGCCATTGAAGATAGTGACTCGTCCATTACAAAACTCTTCATCTGTATCAATGTAAACATCCACTTCTTCTTCGCTCTCCAGAAACTAAAAGGAAAAGAAGAAATACAGGCTACTTGGGTTCTCCTGGTCACAGGAGGACTGGAGGAAATTTAACAAGGTTAGAGAAGTCACATATACAGAAAGTGCAAAACTACACATAGTCCCTTTGCAAAAAAGCAGTACGGTAACACTAGAGGCTTGACAGCTTACCCATTAATGCCTAAAGCAAGAGCATGGAATTTTCATACTTGAAAAGAGAGCAGTGGACATGGCTAGAAAACTCCAGTTACCTGCAGTAACAAAGCTTCCTGTTTCAAGGCAGAGCCCACCTTGCAAAATCTAATTTAATGGGCTTAAGAGAATTTTTCATTTTGGAGAAGTTTTCTGATTTTTCTGGCAGAAAAGCCAAAATGCCAGACAAGACGGAACACTTGATTTAACCCCAGCAAAGAAATTACTTCCTTCGGGTTGATTAGGAAAAAAAGTACAGTCCAGGATAAATGAACCCTAAAAACACAGATCTGAATTAATGAAATAATAGTATTGAATTTACTCATCTCTGTTCTCCAACTAGATAATGGCCCTCAGCCATAAGAAAGTACTTCACACATGAAATCCTAAATTACCCTATCATTTCCTTTACCTTAAATACCTTAAAGCCAACCTTTGATTGGCTTCAGTAATTTAATACTAATGAAGGCAGCTCCTTAGACCTCTTCCTTCCTCAAATGCCTGTTGCTTATTTTCATTTTCCCTTCTTCCTCTCCCTGTGACCCCTTTGTGCTCCTCTTTTTCCTCATCCCTATTCCACTCATTCCTTCTCTCTCTGCCTTGCCATTAAGTTTCAAAAATCAGGTATTCTCAACCAGCAGCTACTGATGGGAGTTATCTCTTTCTGTGGCTCACGCTATGACAAAGTATCAACTGGATTTTTCATGAGTCTTACTCACTGATGAGCCCAATAAACCCCTTCACTTCGATTTACATTTTAAGAAGAATAGTAGAAACTGGCCTAGGCTATGACAGAATGATTTATGGCTTGAAGATTACCTGACAGTGATCTGTGAGTACCTGCCCACAGAGAAGGTACCTTTACTCAAGCAGATCACATCATAAAAAATTCTGATGGCTGGCAGCTGACATTAGGGAAATGCAAACAGGAAAAATCATGCAACTTTTTAAGAAAGGTCACAATCTGTCATTGTAAAAGCATATCGAAGAAAGTAAATTGAATTCTAAAAAAACCTCAAAAATCAATCATTTTCAAAAAGATACTTTGTAGTTCAAGTATCTCTTCTTAGGGACATCATTTATTGGAATTATTTTTGTGGCTGTCATTGCTTCACACCTGAACTCCTCACAATCTTATGTGGGCTTATCTGACACCCTGTTCTGCAAGGAGATTTATCATTGCATTACTGAGCAGCTAACCTGAGGGCACTCAGGAAGTCCAGAGCCACTGTGGTGTCTAAGATGAGATGGTTCAAGTGCAAGGCTAATAGCACAGCTTTACTACCCTGTCACTGTCCCTGCAGTAGGAATGAAAAGGTTCAGTGGTCTTGGTTGTGTGCACTGGGACCCAGCCTGGATCAGCACAGTAACTTCTTCTAGCCTTAGAATAGCTTAACTTGTACACAGCAGCTGAGAATAAACTCTTGACTCTGAACGGAACTAGAACAAGGGAAGTTTTTGTGATGGAGACAAATCAAACCACAGCCTTGTCACTGCCTACTGGAAGCTTAGGTCCCTTCTGTGAAATCTCTCTAAGGTAGAATACAGACCTACAAGATAGCAACTGCCTGCTTTCATTCTTCCTAAAGAGTATTATATTAACATATGGTGATGATGATGGAAACAATCTAAAATAGGTACATGTGTGCTAGCTTGTGTACCAGTAGACACCAGACAGTCACAAGCCCTCTGGCCTTCAGTCTATGACTCTTTCCTTTTTTTCCAGATGATTATTGATGTAAGAGAGAGTTATATATTAGTAACAATACCCAGAGCAAGCATGCTCTGGCACGGATGTTATAAATATCAACAAATTCACACTAATGTCCAGAAAGGTGAAGGAAGGGATTCTCACCGAGTCCAGGCTGCCACGGTTGGAGTCTACGCTGGTACCCTGGGAGTGCCTCAGACCCTCCTCACCGTTCAGAGGCTCAGCTGAGGCATTAACTGCATCTCCATAGCCATCAAACTCCTCATGGTCGTAGTCAGACTCCACATCTGGGGGAGAAGTGTAAATCGGCTCTCCTGCCTCTCCACTGTTACTCCTCTGTGTATCTGAGACAGTGCTGTAAATGCTTTCTGCTGGGTCAGATATGACTCTCTGCTCCTTGGGGCTAGTGATTCTTTCCACAGGTTGTCTGGGAGCAGGGACAACCTCTCCCACTTCCCTCTGGAGAAGTGAAAGGCTTGTGTCAGCAACTTCCTTTGAGTAGTTATCGCTGTTTCTTGTGCCATGCTGATTCAAGATCACCAAACTAGAAGGTGGCTGTCCTTCGTCATCGGCATGAAAACCCTCATCCACTTCTTCTTCAGCCAGTGGTGCCACCAAGCTGCAGTCAATGTTGAGTGTCCCCTCACTAGAAAGTGAACGCTCTAAGTTCTGGACACTTTCATCCAGATTGCCAAAATCCAGCAGCTCCAAGAACTCCTGGGCAACCCTTGATGCCTCTTTTTCCAGCCTCTGGATCTCTTCTTCTCGCTGCCGATTTATTTCATTCCTAGCGTCTTCACAGATGACAGACATGTGATCTTCTTTCTGTTGCTGCAACTTCTCAATCTCCTTCTCCAATCTTAAGATCTCCTCCATTTGACGTCTCTCTTCTTCTTGCAGGGGAATGTCCACCTCTTCAGTCTTTACTGTTTCCACCTTAAAGAATTTATAACAGTGTTAAAGCAGCTTCTTCAACTTATATTTGTTCCTTGCCTGGACCTTTCATTCTTCCTGTCTCCTGTGCTTGCCTTGTACTTACCATCTGCAAAAAGATGACTCCAAGCACCCTGCAATCATTCATGGTGTAAAAGTTAAAGGTAGAACTACTGGATCTTCAGGTACCTCCTTTTTCCCAGCAGCCTACCTCCTTTCTGAATCATACAGGGAAGCTCACCGGGATCAGTGAATTTTTAGAAGAGCCTCTCTGTCTGCTGCCCATGTTACAGCCCTTTGTACACTGCAATTTGGATAAAAGCAGTTTGAAAGTCTGTTCTCTCTTTCTGAGCTAACTCACACACATACCCATGTATAGGACAAAACAACTATATATGAATACATACATGCATAGACTGCTTAGGAGCTGAAGATTTCCCAGAAATTCACTAAAAGATCTGGAAATTTCATTGCTTCCTGAATTAGGGGTCAGACCATCAGAATCTAGGGCGGGAAGGGATATTTGCAATGAAGCAGGACTGTATCCACTCCAACCCCACCCCACCAAAACTCCACGCAGAATTCCTTGGCATTCTTTAGCATCACTGGATGAATGATGGCTGGCTGCTGAAGACTCTGTCTTATTCTATTCTCCACACTGAAGTAACAGGAAATTTCTAGCAGATACACAATAATTAGAAGACACTGATAACTTCAACTGATGTTTAGCTATATGATAAAGCCATAACCGCCCTCCACAGAGGCTGTTGAAAACATACACACATTAGACAAAATATACACACATAAGAAAAAAGCAAAAATAAATTCCAAAAGGATTTAATGTACTTCCTGATACGACTATGACAATGCTCCTTCTCTTTAGTTACCTTGTTGCTTGTTCTCTACTTGATTCTTACTTATGGATGAATGCATATCTATACTCTGTCATCTCTCCTGAACAAAGTCTGAAGCTGGGGAACAAGTGGTTTGGGAAAAGAAGTAACGAGATACAGAGCTATTTTTACACACCTTAGGGTAGGTGGTCTGCTCTTTCATATGTCAAGTCCCAACAATGAGATTAATAGCAAAGGGTTTATTTTAGCCATGGCAGCAGTAGGTTGCACTCTTATTTTGGCTGTTACAGGCACAATCCAGCAAACCAGACTGTGTCACAGTGTAACACATCACAAGGTCATCTAATAAGTTCAAGCAGTAGAGATAAAAAAGGATGCTGCATGTTCAATATAGAAATTTTCAAACAGAACCTCTGCAAGCTGGTACATGAGCCTTGACAAAAGCCCTACCTTGTTAACTCTATGTACCTCTGCCAAAGCCAAACACCTGCAGGTTTTGAGTGAACAAAGCCCATTTTTAAAGTAGTATTGCTGCAATAACAATATCAGCTCCAGGCAAAGTGTAGGCAATGAAGGACGCGTCACAGATACTCATGAGAACTCGTGAAAAGAGTAACTGTTAAACTTACCTGGGCCACCTTGAGTAGTGCATTCAGTTGCTCCTTTTCTCTGACAAAAAAAAAGAAGACATGACAATCAGAGACAGACTCAGTTATCCTGCATGAGGCTTTCAGAATTACATGGACATATCATCCCTCCATGGAAAAGGTTAAAACGAGGTACCTGCTGTAAGACTTGATTTAAAAGCTTTTGCAATTTAGTAAAAATCCAATTCTCTGTGGTTGGCATGACCTTTGTGGACACAACAGATTTTCCCCACGTACTTAACTTTCAGATCAATTAGGAAATTGGATTAGTTGGAACACACTAAGAAGGACATTGGTAACAGTGACAGAAAGACAAATGAGACCCATGATAAACGCAAACAGAATCTTCCGAAGTACTATAAGTCTTTGAATATTGAGATTGTACTTGTGTAATTGATAGATATGAGGAAACAGTGCTTGATTTTTAACACAAAACAGAATTTTTGTAATATCAGCACTGAACTTGTGTTTTGTTTTGTTTTTACTGTATTAAAGCCCCAGTTTGCACAACTCCTCAGTGGCATGCAAAACCTAGTTTACTAGTGAAGATTGTAAGAGTCAGAGTTTCACAGTAAACATGAGCAGAGGAAAAAAACCCATCCCACGGTGTTGCATCTCCACCCAGATCAAAAAGGTTGTACTCCAAGGGAAAGCTGCCACTATGGCCATTTTCTCCACAGCGAGTACACTACATGCAGCCGAACCAACAGACAGACAAATGCCAGGGACATGTTTAGGGAGCAGGAATAGGATGTGGCTGGATGGAAGAAAGTTACCACTTGGCAGTGATAACTTTCAGATCTATATTTCAACCCGAGGGAGAACAGGAAGGCAATGATATTTATTTCCCAGGACTTGCAGCTTTTCCCAGCCAAATTCTAAACTGCAGCTGCAAGTCACGAAGTCCTTAAAGCTCTCACTCTTGTGCCCACTCACTGAAAAAAATCCAAGAAATATTTATAAATCAAAACTGACATAAGTGAGATCCAGATGGCTCCAACTCTACTGAAGGATCCCGAACAGTCATGGTGAGTTAAACAACTCAAGGTCTTAAACGATAACAGGTCTCAAGAAGCACAGCCATTTTAAAACAAATTAGGAATACCACCTATAATCTATGTACTAATTCCTGCAAATGTTCCTCACATTTTTAAACTTCTGATACTTCATGCTGCTTTCTAGTCATCTCCAACTGATCTACACTCTTCCTGAAATGTGATACCCAAAGCCAGGGACAGTACTTCAACTGAAGCCTTACCAGTACCAAGCGGTACAGAAGAATCACCTCCACATCTCACAGAAACAATCAAATTTATATACAGCATTTGCTTTCTCCTCTCACACAGCATGACCCTGGTGACATACTCAATTTAGTCTACAGACCTTCTTCCTGATGTTGAAGTAGGTATTCCTCCTTCTCTTCCTGTGCATTTGATTATTCCTAACTGTAGATCTGTATATGTCTGTATTGAAAGTTATCCTGTTTTTCAGATAACTGTATTCAGTTATCCTGTTTGTTCTTCAGACATCCACACTGGCTCTCGATTCCTTTATCAAGCATTTACAACTGTTTATTTGTTTCACTATATTCCTGAATTTAAGGTTAGGCTGACTGGTCCACAATTCCCCCATTCTTCCTTTTACAATTTTAAAATGTTTGGAATTTTCCATTTTTATGGAAACTCTGTTGCTGTCCACATAGGAGGACAAAGAGAATGCCTACTGTTCTGAACTGCTTTTAGTTCTTTAGTACTCTGTTCTCAGAGTACTCAAACATTATTTTCACCAAGTCCCAATTCCTTCTTTGTAATTTGAACTTATCTGAGCATTTTCTAACCTTTTATTACCAAGCTATGTTCTGAATTTTTGCACATGTTTGCTAATTGTATTTAGTTTTCAACAGTTAAACTTTTGGGAAAGATAAAAACAGCATCAAATACCTCAGCTTTCTCCATAATTTTTTTCTTCCTGTTAACAGTAAACCAAATTACTCCATGTCTCCCCTTTGCAAGCAGTGTATGCACAATAATTGCACACCAACTTTTAGTTCATTCCACCTCAAGTTGCATCTAAGTCCTTCTGATTTTGTCTCTGCTTGTTCTCAGTAGATCAGCCGATCTGCAATTTCTGTGGAC
The DNA here is from genome assembly GCF_001715985.3 of Manacus vitellinus. Classification (NCBI taxonomy): domain Eukaryota; kingdom Metazoa; phylum Chordata; class Aves; order Passeriformes; family Pipridae; genus Manacus; species Manacus vitellinus. The sequence goes on along the minus strand of NW_021939632.1, from coordinate 9,732,216 downwards.
TTCTACCTCATTTTTTAGGTTAAATGGAAGTTCAGGATTTAGCCAAGTTGGTTTGCTAGTACCTTTTTTGTTTACTCACTCTGATGCCTTTTGACATTAACTAGAAAATTAAAGAAAAACAAGGAGTTCACCTGATTTCTAGAAACACTGACACTTGGTTACTATGATGCTTGGGATGAACACATCTTTCATGGGCTGGGAACTAAAGGGCAAAACCACTATAATCAATAAGCTAGATAGGTTCTTCCTTTCATCACAGAATCATACAACATGCTGAGTTGGAAGGGACTGATCAGGATCACTGAATCCAACTCCTGGCCCTGCAAAGGACACCATGCGCCTGAGAGCATTGTCCAAACACTTCTTGAACTCAGATAGGCTTGGTGCTATGACCACTCCCCTGGGAAGCCTGTTCCACTGCTCAACCACTTCTGGCTGAAAACCTTTCTCCTGATATCCAAAATAAACCTCCCCCAACTCAGCTTCATGCCATTTCCTTGAGTGCTGTCACTGGTCACAAGAGTGAAGAGATATTTACCTGCCCCTCTCCTTCCCCTTATGAGGATGCTGAAGACCGCAGTGAGGTCTCCCCTGTCTCCTCTTCTCCAGGCTGAATAGACCAAGTGACCTCATACAGCTTCTGCTCCAGACCCTTGACCATCCTCGTGGCCCACCTTTGGATGCTCTCTAATGGCTTAATGTCTTTTTTATACTGTGGTGCCCCAAACTGCACACAGTACTAAAGGTGAGGCCACACCCTATCTAGGTATAGACAAACTCTACTTAGGACAATAAGGACATCAGACCTGAGAGAGCGTCTGTAGCATTTGATATCTGCAAACTAGTTACTGACACTCTGAACTTGCCCAGCTTCAAGATGCTGATGAGGCTACTGTTGAAAATTGACACATAGACAAAAATGGAGCCTTCAGTGTTTTTCAACTAATTTCTTGACCAAACTTCATCACTGGCACCACTAACTCCATGTCTTGTCCCAGTAGATACAACACCCTACTGTCTCCATGGGAACTGCAGGCTATCTCTTTTCCTTGCAACATGCTTCTAACTGTAAAATTTTCTGATGCTTGCCACACAATCTGATAAGATCCAACTTTGGGACAAGTAAGTAATAAAAGCCTAGAAGAAATGTAACCAATTACTCACGAAAAACCAAACATCACATGATTATTTGTTGAAATTTATATAATAATCTTGTAGTTAAAGTTTCACGCTTCTTAAAACAGAAGATTATCAAGGGAGACATCCAGTTTGGATAGTAGAATAGATAGGAGGTAGGTAACCACATAGTGAACAGTAAATGATGCATGAGGTGCAGGATTCTCTTTAGGTGTACTGTCACTGCTCACAGATTACCTCTTTTTGTCACATTAGCTTTCCCTTACCTTTCCTATCTCTTGACACATCCATATCCCTGATGAGAGACAGTATGTGTATGCTCATGAGTGTAGCAACTGCAGTAGCATGGGTATGCTGCACAACTTGCTCTCTGATCCTGCTGCACCAAGACTTAAAATACTGGTACCTTCTCACACTGCTAATCCCTCCAGATTTTGGAAGACTGCATAAAATTTCCTTCACTGCTGCAAAGGCAATGAGAGAATTATGCATCTCTGCCCAATCAGTGAATCTGTCTCCTGTATGTAGACTTCAAAGAAAAAAACACTAAACAGAAGTAAAAATACACCTTTCCTAAAGGAAGCAGGACACTCCTTTTCCATGCTGCTTTTCTATTCTATGCTGGCCACAGGCCACCACAATTCTGCCTGCTGGCACTGGGACACTGTCTCATGCAACTGGTATTCCAGTGTTACCACCATGCCAGTGCCCCAGACTCGCTTTGACACTTTAGCAGCTTTAGAGCCAGGGAACTGTGAGTGTAAGATACCATCCTGTACCTTTCCTTCACCTCTTCCTCTTCCCGTTTCCTCCTACGCTCCTCCTCTTCTTGCCATTGTCTTTCCTCTTCCTCTCTTCTGATCTGTTCTTCCTCTTCTCGCCTCCTTCTCTCCTCCACTTCCTGCTTCCGCCTGAGTTCCTGCTGCAGCAGGTGCTGGTAGAGGCTGCGAGCCAGGCGGCCACGCCAGTGCTTCTGCAGGGTGACCGCAGAGGCCTTCAGTCGCAGCAGGCTCTTCTTCCAGAAGTACGCTCGGTAGTTCTTTTGGATTATAACGACACTGGCTAGCACCTTCTGATACTTCTTCCTAAAAACAGAACCAGACACTTCATGCGCCAGTGAAGTCATACATGCTCTGCACTTCTTGTATCTGACCACATCCACAGAAAAATTATTTGGGGAAAAACACTGTTTGGAAATGACACAATTTCTGTTCCACTACTGCCACTACCTGTAAACCATACTCACCTCACTGTTATCCCTCTTACATCTACCACTGGTTTGTTTCAATAGGCACCTACTTTTGTGAACACTCTGTGAGGATAAGGGATGGGTTATTTGGCACACAGAAAGCGAAAGTCCTCTGGGCCAAAGACTCCTTGCATTGCACATACACACATTCGCTGTGCAACTAACATAATAATTCAGTGTGTATTTATTATAATAAAAACAAATTTATTATAGTAAAATACAAATGACCTTAACTATAAGAGAACAAAGTCCCATATTGCCCCATCTTTTAAGTGGGTAAACACAAATTACTCCAGAAAAAGCAAAAACAGTGCAAAAATAGAACTGGTGGGGAAAACACATTGATACTACAATATTGATCATTGAATGTAACATTTTAACAGGTTCACATAAACAAATACTTCTATTGCACAACATTTTGCCTAAACAAGAATCATAGAGTATCCTGAGTTGGAAGGGACTCACAAGGATCATCAAATGATATGAAAATCAACTTTACAGCACTCTAAAATATGACAGGGCCCCAAAACAAAAGAATCACAATTCCCTATTTCTAGTAAAGTTCTAAATAAATCAGGTTTTGGCTCTGCATTACAACTTTTATCAAGGACCTGAAAAAGAGTTCCTGGTAGAAGTTTGTACAAACCGAGCAAATAGCAAAAGTTATTAGCACACAGTAATCTGGATCAATTTGTAAGCTAGATTCAAACAAAAACTAAACAACCCAAAAGAGTCAACCATAAGGTCTTGTATTGAAGAACCAAAGGCCAAACACACCTGATGTCCAACTGTGTTGGAAAGCAGCAAGTCAAAAATGGAATTTTGGGCCCCAGATCATCGGGTTAAGGCAAACTCCCATCACAATGCTATAGAAAAAAATACTAATGGGATTCTTATACTTGCAAGCGGAAATATTGCGCAGAAGGGGCTTTTATCCTTTTATTCTGTGTTGGCACCCCCATTCCAAGAAAAATGTTAGATCCTCAAGTGATTTCTGAGGAAGCAGGACTGGAATCAGAAATTCAGCCTTACAGAATGAGAGCACTTGCCTTAAGAAATAGAAAACGCTGATACCAGGCAAAGTACCACACTTCTGGGTGGCATCTCTATTTTTCCAACAGGAGATATAACAAGATTTAACCAACTTGAAGCCGACAACTATTAAGGCTGAAAATAAGTGGGCATTTTTTAAAGTAACTTAATATATTTAGACACCTTAATAACTTGCTGTAGGGAAACAATCATTGGTACTATTCAAATAAAACCCTTCTTTAATCCAAATCAGAATTTGCAGAGGGAAATTCTATGGGGCTGCTACGCAGGATCTTGAGCCAACAGGCTACAGTAATCCTGTGAGGTCTTACAGTACTAGAAAGCACACTGGAAATATCACAGTATTCTCACATATCCTTCCCATGGACCTTCTGCAACACCGTGAGGAAAAGACACATCTCAAAATCCCTGTCCTGGCAATCAAATTCCCTTCAGATGGCAACAGGGACCCATGCTGACAGCTTGCCACCTCCCCGCACATCAGATACATCAGCCCAGTCAAGAAAATCAGGAGAGGGATGCTAATGGTAGTAGTGTGCAGAGGTCACACTCTTTTCCATAAGTATTAAGTCAAAGGGAGGAAGCATAGAGAAGAGGAAAGGGAAGACGTGATAAGAAGTAGGAGGTTTTAGATTAATTGCTCCTGAGCTGCAGTCCCCTCACCCCTACTCCCTCTGTCCTCCCTGTGTCCTGCACATGGGGTGTGAACAGCTGCATGTGCACTCTTTGCCAAGGCAGATATAAGTGCATCAAAAAGGGTGGTCTGACTTTTACAAAATGCATCTGCCAGAAACTCTCTCAAGTGCCAAGCCCTGCCCAGCTACAGGCCAGCTCTGCCTGCTAATCTGCCAGGCTGAAGTGCCCCCTCATTCCTCATGACCACAGCCAAGCTTGCAGACGCCCTTCAGCTGGAATTGCTGCACACAGGCTGTGAACTTCATTCCCCTTGCTCAGCCTTCCACTCACGCTCTTGCACTGGCCAAAGAAATTCGACCGGCGGCCCATGCCGAGGGTTGGGAGACATCCTGACCATGTATCACACAAGAGAAGACGGAGTGGCTGCAAGGCTCCAAAGCTTTATTTGAAATTTAGTTAATTATTCTGTTAATGAGCAGAAATTGGCAGTTATGCCTCCAAGGACTAGACAACACAGGACTATAGAGCAATTTGCTACTGTATTCTTCTCCTAATCAATAGTCCTGCAGAATCCAGGGACACAGCCGAATTTGCACATGGATCCTGCATTATGTGTATTTGGGCTGGTGAAGCTGTTACCAGCATCTCAGAGTTCCACAGATTAGTTACATAAAAATGGGGTCATTTCAGTTGGCTTGATTTCCCTGTCTTACATTTTAGCGACCAGTCAGAGATACTAGGCTGCAGGGAATGAGAGCAAAGAAAATCTGATTCTCCAGGCTCACAGAACAAGTTCACAAAGGGGAAGGAACCAGCAAAATCCTTCCTTCGCCAATCTATTCTGCATGAGACCAAATGAATTTAAATACACTTATACTTGCAAAACTAGCAGAAATGGTATCAAGTTTAAGGCAGCACTCACTGGTACTCCTGACTTCTGCCCAGCTCTGCACAGACCATTCAGCACTTGCCCAGATGAACTCCTGCCTGCTGGACTTATTTTCAATACAGGTGCAATGCAACTGGAAACTCTTCACGGAAAGAACCAGAGAGAAAGACTGGAAAACCTTTGTTCACTCCCTGCTCTCCTCCCTTGCAAAGTCCAGTTACCTCCAGACACCTGTGAGGATTTCCATTCTGGCTGCAGAAGCACAGCTTGTTCTTAAAGATGAGACTCAGAAGGGCAACATGTGGGACGAGGAATTCAGATCTGTGGAGGCTGAAGGACCACAAGATTTCTAACCAAGAGGAACACTGCTGCCACGCTGTCTTCTATCACAGCCCTACAGGGCAGCAGCTACCTTACCAGGAACTCAGAAAAGCAGTAATCCAGTATGCCTGCGGTGATGTTTCCCAGAAAATCAATTTTCCTGTGCTAATCCCTACTATTCTCTCCAAATGCTAGACACAAAGTAAAACAGAGCAGAGGCCCTGACACAAAAAACTTGCAGTCTCATGTACAAACAATAGAGCTAGCTCATTTGTCTTCCTAGAGGGAAATAAATAAATGAATAAAAGCTCCAGAGACCAAATGTGTATTCTGCTGATATTCCACACTGGCAAGGCAGGGTACAACCCTTGCACACATTTCCCAATGCAAAATGAGCTACCTGGTGTAACTGGAGCTCTAAGAAGAGTGCCTGCTGAAACAGCGCTGCTGGCCAGGGATTTCACCTCCTCACACCCCTGACTGACAGGTGTCTGGAGCAGAGACTAGCCAGGAAAGAGCATCTTACTGGGATTAAGTGTGCATGCCACAGCCATTAAGGAGTCAGCTGTTACACTGACTTCGAGGGGCAGAGGAGGGGCAGTTTGCCTGCAGTTTGTTCTCCCAAACCTTCTCTGGTCAGGTGCAAAAGGGAGCGGCAAGAGGAGATTACTGTTGCAGAGCTGGCCAAAAACCAATTCTGAAGAGTTAATTAAAAGGAGAGGGAGATCACGAGGCAAACAGGCAGGGCGAGGAAAGAGGGTAAGCAAAGGCAGAGCTGCAAGTGAGGAAGAAGCAATTTGCAGGGGAGCAGAAAACAGAGTTGACAGGCACAAGGAAAAGGAGAGGACCCAAAGAGTAGGTGGGGCCCAGCCAGGAGAGCCCTGAAGGCAAGGAAAAGGTGTCATCAGAGGCAAGCAATGTGTACAGAGGTCCCCGAGGAGCCTACTGAGCAGCGTTGAGGGAGGGTGCAAGCGTGCACAAAACTAAAAAAGGTGCCAAAGGTGCAGGAAGGTTTCAACAGAGCTAGTGCTGGCAGGGAGGGCACATCCTGCAACTCTCCCTTAGAATACAGGAGGGGAAGACGGGATGGATGCTAGGGGACTAGAGAGCAAAGCAGGGGGTCAGGGCAATCCAGGCACGCAAGCACAGGGATGGTGGGGCAGCCCCCAGCACTGACCTTGCCATGTAGCCCAAGACGTGGGCCCGGATGACTATAGCTGCTTTCCTCAACTCCTCTTCCCGATCCTTCTCCAGCTTCTGCTCAAGAGCTTCCTTCAGGAAAACCTGACGCCACGGGGAGGAGTTTCAGTAAACACAAAGAGAGGAAAGAAGTCAGTCCCCGGGAGAGCCGGGAGGTTTCATCCCCGGGTGAGCGGCGCGGAGAGCGCTCCGTGCCCGGGCGGCCCCCGCGCCTGCCCCGGCGCTGCCCCGCGGCGCCCGCACTCCGAGCGCCGGGGAAAAGTTTTGCAGCGGCAGGAGCCAAACTCCGTGCCCAACCCCCGCCTCCCTCACTCTGTGGTCAAGACTTAAAAGAGAGAGAGAGGGAGGGAGCAGAGGAAGGAGGGAAAGAGGAGGGAGGAGTAGAGCCCGTGCTTGCGCCTGTGATTAACTCTTTCTCAGCTGACAGCTTTCCCTGCAGAATCCGGTACCGCCCTGCAGCAGGCACCGGGACCTACTTGGGAGATTATATATTTTGCAAAGAAACTCCTCCGCGTTTCAAGGAAAGGGAGGAACCTTTATATTTCTGGACTCCAGGAAGCAACCTTAACAGCAAGCTTAATAATGGAAGGCAGTCTGAAAGCCAAAATCCCAGTCGAGGTGCGAAGCTGTGTGTACCTTCAGCCCACCGGAGCTGGAGCCCTCCACCAACCTCCAGAACTCTGGGGTGGAGATGCTTCCGTGCTGAAGAGGTTCAACAGTGCAGCATGCACTAGGGCCAACTGAGCTTTGACAGTACAAGTCTTCAAATATTACTGTTGCACTTCAATGTCCAGTATTTTAATTCTCAAGCATCTTCCATCACCTGTATTTCAAACCTCTGCTCGGTGCTAAATGCTTGTGAAAGATGAAGATGCTACTTAAGAGACAAAAGAACTGAGATACAAGCAAGATAAGGCCATGTTTACAGGAATTGTACTGACATATCTGAGCAATGTTAAAGCAGCTGGCTTGCATTAGGTTAGCACAGGGTTCAGCACAAACTCCTGAAATAAATGCATTGCTTTTTGAGATGGACTGCAGCCTGCATGGAGCTCCACGGCGCTGTGGGTACACTGCTAGCAGTACCTAGCCTAGAATAAGCTGGCTAAGGTATGTCCATACAAGCTGCAGTCACAGCAGCAACTGCCATATGGTCAAGCTCGTGTGACCTCCTGCCTGGCATTGGCACTTCAAGGGCCAGCAGCAGAACAGGCTACATTAGTAAAGTGCTGCCCCACTTGGTAAAGCACTGCCATGTATGCAGGGTGTGAGCTGACACTCCTCAATCTGCAGAACCACACTAATCAGTAAAAACTCCTTACAAGTATATTGGATCCATGTGGTTATGGTGAGAGGCCAGAGATTTGAACAGTCATCTAGTCTCAGTGTTCTGTACAAACTCTCCTCCTCCCCACTTACCTCCCCCTTATTATCTCTGCATACCTTCCCTTCCATCACTGCTTTTGGCCTCATGCCCTAAGGCTCTTCTTTCCCCCTGCAATGACCACTGCATACTGACACCTCTCCCTGAGTTAGTACCTATAGCCAGTGACTTTCCTGGACTCAAATTTCTCTCGAGAAGCAGTTTCCATTAAAATGGCCTTAAGAAAGGAACTGTTTTATAATGACTAAGTAACCGTGGGTAGCCTTAAAAGAAGGTTCATTATCAAGGTACTGCCAACCATGAAGCTGGCATCCTTCCCTGCAAGTTGTATATCTACTCCCTCTGTCAACTAAACAATCTTTTAAAAACTTCTCTGAGGCAGGGATTGCTCTTTCCATTACATTCCAAAACCAAGCAGCAGTCACCCATTTCAAGAATGCAGCCACCAAAACACTGTCTCAGTCCATTATCTTCATCAAATTGCAAAAATAGTCAGGCCATCAGCATTTCCATTGCAAGCACTGTCTTGCTGGACCAGGCCAATAAGGAGGGGGAAAAAAACTTCAGGGCATGCAGAGTTCTATGAGATCCAACCCTAATCCTGTAGGATTATAGGATCTATATACACTTGAGAGTGAGGGGTTAATCTCGAATATCATAATGATATCTACTTATAAGCTGTTGGCATTTTGCAGGTTTGTTTGGGTTTTTTTAAGACTCCTGTAGATGACAAGGAAGAGTAACAGGCATTCAAGTCCAGAAATATTTTTGATGCCTTGTAGAAATAAACTGGAAGGTGGCCTTTATTTTTGTCATAATTCATAGTTGTTTTCTGAAAACATGAGATCACTTTCACCTGAGGAAGGAATGATTGAACAAAACATACAAAGTTACCTCTATCATACCTACTCATGCTAGACACTGGCCAAGTTTTAAACCACAGTGCAACACCACAGCATTCCTCACACAACCTCAGTAATGCCTGTATGCACCATCAGTGTGACAGCAAACATGTTAAGCTTTCGTATAAATCAGCAGACACTGAATGGGCACCCATGTGTACAAAAGTGGGATCATATGATTCTTGGGGACAACACTGGGAAAGCAGGAAGTGGGTCACTGTGACCTGGATGCCAAACAATGTACAGCAACCTCCTCCTTCAGATAGGCCCTGCAAAACAGCAGGTTGAAATGTGGAAATTAATGCCTTCAAATAGCAAGAATTACTGTGTTAAACAGCTGTAAGAAATCTGTGTTGTGGGTATGGGCAAGTATGGCAGAAGTTCCAGGTGCACTGAGGAAAGGGGCATGGAAACTGCTGGTCCATGCCAGCACATCTCCAGTGAAGACAAGGGTACCTTAGCACCACCTCTTTCATCATCACACTGCTTGTTTGCATCCAAGCCCTCAACTCCCAACAATATCGGATAAAACCTGCCTTGCATACATTAATACTTCTTATAAACATTAATTTGACAATTGCCAGCACAGCAGCTGCTCTATTCTTAATGAAAAACACAAAGATCATCCTGCCCTTCCTCCTCCGTTTCCTTTCCCAAGCTTCACAATCCCCTACACTAATTCACAGAGTCTTTTCCTTCCTCCTTCAAACAATTGCAAGGGATATAATTATCCTTCCATTCATTTTGCAGGAAGTATTCCCCTTTCTATAAGCCTTGCTCTTCACCCACCCCCTATACTTCTTCCTAGGTTACATCCCCAGTGGTTTGTCACACCTTTTTCAGTAGCTACTCCCGATTCCATGTGCCGAGGTTAGTTCTGGGAATCACAACCTGAGTACCCAGAGCTGCACCTGTAGCAGCAAAAGTGGCAGTAAGGCCACACAGGGGACTTCCTTTTCAGGACAATGCCCTACACTATCCCTTAGGTGGTAGCTTCACTTCACTCTAACCTGAAAGCCTCTGGAAAAATTAAGGCTCTTTTCTTCATGAACCCAAGTATTCTAGGCCTGTGTTACCCAGCCCCAGCTAAAGCATGAATACAGAAAAAGCACTCTGTATTCCAAAACCAAGACACAACAGCTGGATACAGGCAGCAAGGAAGGTGCTACCAGGAAGCACCACTGCTCGGCACACCTCACCTTGGCATCTGCTTCCCTAGGGGCAGGCTTTCTGGAGGCACTGTCATAAAGCTGAGTTGCAGATAGTCTCCAAAGCAAGAATGAAATAGCTTTGCATAAGAAAGAACACCAAGCAACTCATCTGAAAAACGAAATGGCAAGGCAATGCACCTTGGATTGACAGCACCTTGAAGTAGCCAGGGGCTGGCCAGCCATTCAGCATGGCAGCAAGGGTGGAACATGCCAGGACAGCTTTGGAGTGATCCATTCTTTAAATAAATAGAATTGTTACCCTTTACCAGGACACACATCTCTAATTCAAACCATGCCCAATATAAAATAACCTCTACAACCCAACAAGATGGCTCAACTGCTTCCCAACTCCTGTCAATTTTCCTTCTCAGGCATAAAGAAATTAAAAAATACAAAGACTGCCATTCTTAATAAGTTCTTTCTTCCCATAATATTCCAATCTACAGCAACCAGGGCCCTAAACAGAGAGACTGCTGCTTACCAACATGCCACATACAGCTCTTCAGATATCTTTTCAATTACAGGACACAATTGTTAAAAAAAAATACATTAGAGTGCATCCAGTGTTTTGCCAAAATACAAACACATTTTCTTTGCCACAATGACCACCTATATATTGTTTTTTCAAAATAATTTGTGCAGGTCAAGAATTGAATGAAAACAGATGGACTCAGTCCTTCATGATGCACAATGGAGACTGAAAAGGGATCCTATTGCTGCCAAGGACTCAAAGCAGCCTGGATTTCCTGCTTGTTGTCATTCTGCTGTAGTCCCTGGACTCCAGCTATATAGCTTATTACCTTTTGTACTCCACAAGGTATGTGCGTGTGAGCTTGGTCCTCACACGCATTCTCCTGCTGCCCTTGCTGTAGCCCAGCAATCTTCCATCTCTTGTCACACTAGGAAGAACGTTCAAACTCCATGTTTACCAGCTCTAACCACTGCTTTCTAAAGCTTTCCAGGCACAAGCAGCTCTGCAACACACACAACCTCCACATAGGCTTTAATACTAAAATGCTAGGAGACTGGCAGTCACCCAAGTAATGTGGGTTATCTAGGGACAGGAATGACCAAAACGGTTCCTGGCTTGCAGGGATCAGTAAGGAGACTCCAGATGCTCAAATCAAAGATGGGGAACACTTTAATTACAGAGCAGAAATACAGTTAAGCGATAAAACCTTCTTTCTTGAGTATCAGTGGAGGCATGTGAAAAAAACAATCAATCAACCAAACTTCACATTAATACATCTCCTTCCCACTAAAATGGCCAGTGGTTTCCTTGGTTGTCACATGGAGCTCATAGCTCAGACTACAAACTGGGCTACCACCACTCCTGTAGGAAGGGGAGAAAGATATCTTGCTCTCTGAAAAAACATTATAGTCTATGCACTCACTGAGAAATGACTGCTCAAAGCAACAAATATTGTTATTTGATCTCCCAGACAAATTAAATGTGCATGTTCACTAGAAATCACTTCTGGTTTCAATGTGACCCTGGAAATATTCTGAAGTACTTTTTTGAAAGCTTAAGGGCAAAAAAATGCAAGAAGTTGCTTTGATGGACAACCATCTGCTCTAGATATGGACTGCATACCCACTATTGAGAAATGCTGTCTGCACTGGACACCATCCATCTTGGAATATTCTTTGAAGAATTTACTGGAGTATGTGGAAAGTTAGAGACAGTTTCACAGTCCTGGATTTCTATAGCAATATACCTCACAATGCTCACATCTATTTCTCTCTGAAAATCCAGACTATTCCAGGCTAGAGAGAAGTGTTAAGCTTTCACCAAAGCACAAGCAAAATCTGAATTACGCAAGTGGGCAGAAGCATTTGGATACCTTTTCATAGAAAATGTATGCTAACATCTGGGCTCACTGCACAAACCATCATCTGAGCTTCCACAACAGAAAGTTGTCACACATCTGCTGGTCTAGCTATTCACAGTTTAGATATATACCAAGCAGCAGCTCACTGCCTCAGGCTAGAATTTTGGTTAGCCAAGCAGAGTGAAATACCTGGCACAAGAGGCAAGAATTAATGGCACACGTTACAGTGCATAAATTGAGACCCATGTTTGTTCTCCTTGAGTCCTTAAATTGGATCAGACACAACAAAATCAATCTGGTGTAGTCAATGAGAAGGAATTTAGACAAAATCAAAAAGCCTTCTACATCTCTAGGTATATAATATGGGAAATATTTGAGATGCTACAGGTCAATGACATAGGCCAGTGTATTTAAAGGATCACGACTGCATTGTCTTTTCTACTGCCTTGAATCTCACCAGATGCAATTGCCTCCCCTTGCAGCTGGAACAAAGCCATGCCCTGCCCCACACTGATGAAGTACCTTGGTTTTACCCAACTGCCATTCTTTCTTGCTGCTGTCATAGGTCTGAAGAAAACCTGCACATACAGTTTTGCTGTTGTCTGAGAGACTTGTTCCCTTCACAAGCATCTTGTACCTAAGAATGAAACAGAGTCTCATGAGATTATGATTATGACAGTAACAGCCCCCTTCCCTCTCTCTCTCCCCAGTCTTTTAACTCTAATTATCCTTCTCCCATTAATCCTTCTTCCCTTGGGACCTCCCTTCTTCGTGTTTGCCTTCCAGTTTGGAAATTTCCATCCCCCAGCCTTCATCTGTTCCTACCACACTGGCAATTATTGTTGCAATCCCAGTAAAAAAATACTAACTCAACAGAATTTTTCAGTAAAGAACAACTGTCTTTCTGAAACATGTGCTTTCATCAGACACAAGTTATTTTGTTCAGTATAGGGGTGGCATTTAATGCTCCAAGAGACAAAGGAAGCAATGTTCAGTGGTTTCTTCTAGCCTTAAATTTTAAGAAATCCTTTTGATGTGGCTAATTAAAAGAAGTAATCACTCTTTCCAATATTAATCATCAACTATACTGTCCATTAAAATTTTCTCCAGCCACCTAAAGGTTTTAAGTATGGTATTTTCTTTTTTACACATTATGACCAGCTGGGTTTCACAGCATCACACTAGCAAATCTGTGCGAAGCTAAAAAAAAAAAAAGAAGAAGACCATCTGGCTATTTTTCCGTTCTGACTTTTACCCTAAAGGTAAGTCTTCAGAAGGGCTTCCAGATCAGTCTATGCTATGGGCAATAAAGCCATGGTTAGAAGAACATCCCACAAATGATCCATACCAGAAGCAGCAGTTAAAGATGGAACAATCATATGGAATTATATACCTTGGGGCTGTTACAGCATATGAGACAATGACAGCAATTACCTGCTGAGAAAGTCCTGGAAAAGGCGCCGTATAGGGAAACCTGCTCTTCGGACTTTCACTGTCTCCAGCATCCCTGAGTACCGGAGCTGATTTAGAACCACATCTGGATTAAAGAGATTTGGCGCCTACATAATGATCCAGAATAAAAAACAAATAAGAGAGACAGAGTAAATATTGATCTTGGTATTAATGTCTTTGCTGACTTGAACAGTCACTGTTTCTCTGAGCACGGTCTCAGGCTGCATATCTGTTTCTGTGTAGAAAGTCAACCCTGCATATTTGGGCAGGCCAGGTGAAAAGGAGGAAGTTTGGGTCAAGGGGAAAGCAACCTCACAACACTGCATGGTGCAGAATATGGGAAGAAAGGGAGCTGGGCAGATCCTGAAAAAAAACCAAACAGTTTGGAGACTGCACTCACAGTCAGATCATGGTAGGAAAGCAAAGATATAATGCATTAACACATACAGAGTGCAGAACCCTGACTCAGTTCTCTTTGCAGTCTCTCTCCAGTCAAAGTGGAGAAAAACTACAGAATTCTTTTCTGGCACAAATCCCCTAAGCAGGCTGTCCTCTGCCGTATCACACACAGTTTCAAAACACACACAAAAAAGGATCAGTTCAGAGCTCCCCACCCAATCTAGTTTGCAGCATATCCTCCCGCCACAGTTCACAATACAAGCAAGAGTCAGCCTATGTCTAAGGACTGTGACTTGCTAATGAAGTGTCCACCTCCTCTGCCTCAGAGCCAGGGATCTGCAGGAGACATTTCCTACTGCACAAGTCTTGCATTCCAGAACAAATTTCTCTACAGGCACCTCAAACAGGAGTGATTGCTTCTTCTACCACAGCTCTGGGCTCTGCACAAGCCTGGTTCATCTTCCAGGTTTCATAAGCACTGAAAGAGGTGGGACTGGCTATATAATCTCATACTCAGCATGCAGCCTTTCCATCTGATTACCAGGAGGAGGGTTTGTTTTTCCTCAGCTGTAAAATAACTAGAATGAAAAAGGGAAGGTGAGGAGGAACTGCTCTTATCCTCAGTTTGAGGCACCTGCCTGGCATTTGTGCAAGAAGTGAGTGCTCATGAAGGCCTCTGTCTCATGAATGTATTTTGCTGGGAGACAGACTTACCTTTTCTGTATTTGGTTTGATGCAGCGGATGAAAAATGGGTTGGAAGTATTAAGCGTGGCCATCAAGGAATGGAGAGAATCCTAAACAGCAACAAGACAAACCCCAAAGGATCAGTGACTACAGAAGGCAGAGGGGCTACATTTGAAGCAACAGGGTCTTCATGCAGCCCTCACATTCTAATGTCTTTTGACTCTGCCTTCCAAAATTTCAACAACACAGGAGATTCCCTCCTTTCCAAAACATACCCACACAATTAGTTTGCTCCTAACACTGTTTACCTGGAGCTGTATAGCTCACGTGAGTTAATTTTACATGTCTCTCAAACTTTAAATGCAGGAAGATAAAATAGTGAAATGAACGGAAGGTTTGCAGACAATCTGAGGAGGTAAAATCCATACCTGCAAGGTCCTCCCAATAAGGTTTTATTGGAATTGTCACAATACTTGTAAAAAATGTGGCCTAAAAGGACACGTACACTTAGCTGAAACACCAAACCAATATGAAAGATCAAAGAACCTCAAGAATTTCATATACTTAGCAAAGTATATTCCCTCTGCCACCCTGCTCGGTCTCAGCATCTCTCACATTTTGCACCAGACAGAAATCCTTGGGGCAGTGGCACTGTCTTTTTTTAGCACTGCAACATTCCTGCACATTTTCAGTGCTGGACATAAAACAAGGATGAATGACTCCTCTTGGCTGCAGGCCTTGCTTAACCATCTGCTCCTCCCCAGAAGCCTGCTGCTCTCTTGGAAAACATCATACCCGGAACTGGGAACTGACAGTCGGTCTGCGCCTCTGGGTGCCCATCTTCAGTGTCTCTTCATTGCAACGACTGCAGACTCTTTCAAAAAGGTCATAAATGAAGTCCAGCCTAAGGGAAAAGAAAAGAATGAAAGAAGATGCAAGACCTCTAACACCTGTGAGAAGATGGTTCTCATTCTCAGCAACTGCCTGGTCCCAGTGTGAAACACCTCATTTTTATTCCTGCTGTGCCAGAGTGGCTGCAGGAGGCAGTTCAGCTGGGCACTTCAGTGAGGAAATTAATACTTTCCATGGGGCTGCCCAGAACCCGCAGGCTGCCCTGTATGTCACACTCTGCTGCAGAGCCAGAAACCCCATCTCATGCTCTCAAGCAGGACATTACACAAAGGAAAATCTCCATTCTGCGCTGGCTAGGACACCTCCCTTGAGCTATATGCCCCCAGGCAAAACTACCTTGAAGGTATGCCAGCTAGACTGGTGCTGTCATGCCCTCCTGAACTAGCTCTGATGACTAGCAGCCACAACATGCTCATGAAATTGGAACCGCAGCTCTTTGTGGCCAGAGTTCTAGAGCTACCCTCAGTGTAGGTAGGGAAGGAAAGGGGTAGAGGAAGGGGAGAGAAAGGGAAGGCAAAGGGGAAGGGAAGACTAACATTGCCAAGAGATTTCTGTCATGCTGTTATAACTCTTTTTAAAACTGGGACAACATAAGTCCTGATTAAATCTGTGCCTCATTTGACTTCTCCAACTCTCTTTTCGTTTGTCAGAACACTCCGGCACAAAGGGAAGAATGATTAAGAATGATGCCTGATGCTCTGGCAAAAGCAAATGCTTTCCTTGGTCTAGTTATTACATGAATGTGGCTTAGCCAACCCAACAGATGTGGCCTCTTCACAAGCATACCTGCTGTCTTTCAGCATGTTTAAAATGTCATCACGAAAAGTGTCTCTGTTCTTCTCCAGAAAGCCTCTCACATCATACAGCACCTGCAACACAGACAGAGCCACTAGAACAGTGCTGTACAAATCATTAAGCACTTCTACATTTACATGCCAATGTACAAGACCTCCAGCAGAGCTACACAGTAACACTGCAGGCATATGCCAAGATCTGAACTTTTGGGGTCAAAGAACTCCAGAGTTTTACAGTTACCATCCAGAGAGTGGCTTTTAGCCATCAACTAAAAAACACAAAACCCCCTCAAAAGCAAGAGCCAAGTGAAATAGCTGCAAAGATTTGCCTGGCAGGGAGGGTGTGTGGGGAAATCCTTTGCAAAGGGTGAGGTACACCATTCACTTCAGGAGAGCAAAGTGAATGGAGAATGCCACCCAGTGCCCTGACTTCCCAACCACAAGGGCTCAGCAGACATTATTCTAGGAGGGGATTAGCCCTTCTTTAATGTGCAGGTGTCCTCCCTTGACACACCTCCATCTGTTTCATAGCTCTTCACAACAAAGAGCAACATTTAACCTTAAAGGCTTGGAAACCTTTTCCTTTTTTTGGATAGGTATTTATCCTTTTCTCCTCCTCTTCAATAGTCAAATTTTCCTTGTGATTTTTACTTTGGGTTTTGTTTGTTTGTGAATGTGCATGTAAAGACAATATGAATAACAGAAGTACAGAGGAGTTTAACCCCCAAAACAAAAGTTACTTGAGAAACTGAAACAAACATCCAGGCTGGAGAATATAGTACATACTATTTTAAGCCTAAAATTTCAAAAGTGCTCTGGTAGGGGGCACTGACTGTGTGGCAACACACAGTTCAGAGATATTATTGATTTTTGGAACCTAAAATCAAGGACCTTAAATCCAAGATATACCAAGCATCTCACAAATAAATCATGAACACCTACCTCCCCTGCATAATGTCTTATGCCAAACTGATGGTCTGTTACTCGAGGCTTCACATAGTAGGGGTTGCTCTGAAATGAAAGAAAAAGAAGTAGTCTTCTAATGCTGATGTAAGAATAAACAGGCTCAATCAGGAACTCTGCCATGACTATGACAAGGCTGGGATGGGCAAGGACCTTAGCTCTTGCAGAGCCCAACCACATCTGCTGCAGCTCTCTGCTGCTACATTACAAATATGTTACTTAAATAAGATGGAAAAATCCAGCCCTTCAAGGCATTACTCATGTGAACAAGGGCTTGCAGAATCAAGGTTGGGCAGGCATGCCATGGATGAAATGTTAATTCTTGTGTGTCTGACACCTGAGGAGACTGGGCTCCACACAAATCATGTGGTGCAGGACACAGGATCAGGATGCAAGGAAGATGGCAGCTTTGCAGAACACCTACACACCTTTTCTTCATCAAAGGAAATACTATACCAGTGTCCTGTCTTCCTCTATATTTTATCTTTCTTTGCACCTCTCTTCCCCTTTATTGAATATTCACTTTTCCTTTCTCTTATTAGATATTCTACTCTCTCCTTTTCCCCCTCCTTTCTTTGTTCTGTGAAAGCCGTTTTAACTATGTGAGAACAGCCACGCTGCTCGAGACCAACAATCTATCCAGCTGAGTATTCTGCCTCTAGCAGTGGCTATGTACTGTAGAGTAAGAACAAAGCAAGTAAATCATACTTTCATCCTAATATTCCCTCAAAATCTACTTATTTCTATAAGGTCTGCCTAACTAGTAACCCCAAGTGGATTTCTCTTGCTTGCTTGCTTATTCCGCACCTGAACCCATGAAAACTTCTTGCATCCAAGTGTCCTTTCGCAGGAGCTCTTAACCAACCCCATAGAGAACTATTTAAGCCCGGCTTCCATTAGTGCCATTTGTCTTCTACAGGCCATGTGTGACTTTTAAACCCATCACACACACACCCCCCCCAAGTCATCTTCTCTCCACACTGCAGGGTCCCTTCAACCTGGTTTTCCATAACACTGAAGCTGTCCCAAACCAGTTGTTTACTAGTTCTGATACAACCCCTTTTCGAGTGGAGGGGCCCAGTGGTGGACATTATTCAAAGTGCAGGTGATCTATAGATTACACAATGCCATAACACTGTTTTCTTCTTTTATTCTATTTTCCAGGACTTTCTACTATTTCATCTGGAGTTTTTTTATTACTACTGAGAACTGTGCTGATATTTCCATGGAACTATCTATCACAGCCTCTGTCTGGGTCTCGCTCCTGAAGAGCAGCAGTCAGTTCAGGGCCCACTGTTTTCAAAGGGGAAATTGGGACTGTTTTCCTTCAGGTACACCATTTTGCATTTATCTACACTGCTTTTCATTTTCATTTTACCACCCAATCAGTCTCATGAGGCCCCTCTCAGTCCAGTCTTGCCCCATGAATCAGCAGAAAACTGCCACCTCAATGCTCATATGAGACAGTGTCTTGCAGGCCTCTCTTCATTGAGGTAGCTGACCATTTACATTTTTTGAATTTACTCAGTAGTGAAATAAGAACTATAGGCCTATAATTTCCTACAGTACTTCCTAAAAATTAAAATAATTCCCCACCTTCTCAGACAAAAGTACTAAGAAAATTTTAAGTAACATGTTGCACAATGCTGTTTAAAATTGAGCTCTTTCATCTTCAAGGTCTTTTGGCAGTATTGGGTGGATGGCTCCTGACACTGATAATTTGTTAGTGCCACTGGAAATTTTTTTTCATTGCTTTCTTTTCCTTTTCACATTGACCCCATTTCATTGCTCTTCCCTTTCCTCCATTCAGTCATCTTTTTCCAGTCACAAAATTCCCTATCTTCCATTCCAAGCGTGACTGCTCCTGGCTCTCTCATGTGGATTGGCACACTCCTCTCCTCTCCTTCTCTACCAAGCCCTTTTATTTCATTCATGCTTACAACACTTCTGGTTCCTTCTCCTCTCTCCCCTATTGCTCCTCTCTTCAGTTGTATCAGAGGTCATATTCTCTGAAATCCCAGCCTTATGCTTTTCCTTCTTAAGACTACAGCAATCCACAGAAAATACAGAGAAGAGGGCTTGTTCTCTTCAGGCTTCCCAGCAATGCTGGCTGGATGCCTTCCAGTGCTCTTCCAGCCAGCAATAGAGACTTTAACTGGTACAAAAAACAATTTCACCTTCAACAAATGAAAGCCCTAGAGCACTACCTACTAAATCGTTCCTCCCTGCATTTCACATCTCATAAGCTTCCTAGGGTTCCACGTTAACTGCTATCCCCTCAAAGCAGACAGAGGTGACACTATGAACAGCTTAATGAAAAGGCTACTCAATGCACAGAAATTACCAAAAATAGCAACCAAAATGTTGTGGGGCATAAAAGAATGCAAAATAATACTGGCAGTCTCATGCTGCTGTACAATAAACCACAGGTACCTTCTTACCAAGGGAACTGCATTCTGGTCTGATTATTTATCTCAGAAAAGAATAGAGAAAAAAATATGTAGACAAATTCAGAGACAAACAGCAGAAAGAAAGAGGAGCTTTGAAATATCTCCATTTGGAGACAAACTGAAGAAGTTGGGACAGTTCAGAGAGAAAATTCAAAACAAGTGAGGCATTAAAAATATTAATTAGTTTTATATTAAAAGTTAACAAATACCAACAACAATAAAAAAATAAAAAAGATACAGCAGGCATTCTCACATTCCTTGACCTATAACACAAGGCAAAGCCACAGCAGACTAAATTGAAGGCCTTGATTTAAGCCTGAAGAAAGGAAATATTTCCACAAAGCTCTGTGTAAGTAGCCAACCAAAAGTCATTGCTATTGTTTCCAATTTGTAGTCATGAGTATTACCAGCAAAGTTAGAATACAAATATGAAAAATAAGAATATCTGCATCTATGCCAATTAAAAAAACTTCAGATAAAGGATACAAATTTTTATATTTTCAGGCTTGGATGAAGTCTCAATTAGAAGACTAGGAAACATATTTGCTGAAAATGTTCTTACTAAAGTAGTAAATTATTCCATAAGTCCATGCTACAGGCTTTAATTTGTTTTGTTTTCAGTCTATTTATTATTTAGAACAAAGTGTTGGCTGTACCAGAGACATGGTAAGGGATTGCTACAGTGATCTCACTGGGGTTTCTGTGTCCCCAGGATAACTTTCTGACCTGCATGAGAAAGCCATTCCACTCCTGTGTCCAGAACACAAGAAAGAGGATGAAAGAATTTAATTAATTAGGAACAATAAGAGAGCTTTCATTAAAAGTCATGAGGCAAAAGCCGTCCCCAGCCCCAGGAGACAGATTTGACACGCTCTGGAGCAGACTGCTGTGAGTCAGCTGGCAGGAGAAACCCATACACACTGTGCAGCCACATCCTGTGCCTGGGGTGTTGCCTTGTGTCTCATCGCAGACCAGCAGAACCTGACCTCCATCCCATCCTACAAATTCAAACTTCTTCTACCCACAGCCTGTGGAATGCACACTCCCTTTTCTCTATCTGCACAAGAGACCATTCTCAGGTTGTCTCACATATTACTTTTGTTCAGTGCAGCTTAATTAAACACTAGCAGGTTTGGGTACAAGGCATTTTAAATTTCCTGCACAAAGCATATATTTTACATCAACAAAACCTTCACTTTAGGTTTTGCAATGCTGATGGGGCTAACATACTGATCATTTGCCTGCCAGGTTATTTTCTTACTTACCATATGCTGGCTGTGAAGTTTTTCCAGAAGGGTGTTGTCTGTGCCTTTGGGGAATCGACTCTCTTCATTCACCAAAGCCAGTAGACCTAGTTTCTACAGCCAAACAAGAGACAGGCTTTCTCAGCAAAAGCTCTAACTACACAGAACCAAGACAAGAACTGGAGATCTGAACAGACCACTGAGCAATAACTCCTGAGTTATACCCAGCAAAGCTCAAGCTGAAAGCAGAATTCTGGCCAGTCAATGCATTCAGCAAGCAGAATGTAAGTGGAGATTATTTATAAAAAAATCACATTAAGGTTTTACTTAAACAATAATCTAAAACTATGACACTCTTCCTAAGCTTACTCTCAACAATAAGCAGAGATCTGCTTTCTTGAGCTGGGACTACAGCTCTAAGAGCCCATACTTTTGCCAGGTCACTATGGGAACATGATCTAAGCAACTATCTGTTTTTAAAATCAAGAAACCCCAGGAAAGGTCTCAAGACAATCAGCAGTGCCCATGGTGATCCCTGGAAACTGTCACAGATAACTGCTTACCTTCTCAATAAGGTCCAGGCACTCTGCATTATCCATCCAGTCAATGGCTTCCCAGTTTATCCCTTCCCTGACAGTCAAGAACAAAGAGAACAAAGATGTGAAATGAAAGATTCAATGCTCTGGGGTGTAGGAGAAGAGCAGAAGTAGCTGAGCATGGCAGCTGTCCCAGGACTGAAGACAATTTGCAGTAATTAGGCTTTGCCATGGCTGAGGAAAAAGAATAGGGGACACAATGCACTGCTAACACAAGGAGATGGAGATAGGAGACAGCCTTTCTTATCCATACTGGCGATTTAAACTGATGCTTATCTTGTAGTCACTTGGGCAAATTTCACACGAATTTTAAAACTGTAGTTGCTCTTTCAGGACTGATGAGCATCAGCCCAAGCAGTGGCGATGATGGACAGTTTGCTACACAGCTTCGAGAGTCAACTGCTGACCCACCAATATGGAAAGAAGGCCCAAAGTACATCTGCCAGAAGACTGAACCACAGTTCACAGGTCCACCAGAAGAAGAGACAGGAGAGAGTTTTCAGGGAGAGTTTTGAAGAGGATGACACAGGTAAGCTTTAGCTTGACATACAGGGTGCCTACAGGGTGGCCCTGAATCTTTCAGAATAGGGGCTGATATAGGCAGAGTAGTGCAATAATTATGCTTTGGAAATCACCCATGAAATTCTGTAAATCTGCTGAATGTGTTTTTCCTCTCTTATCACCTTCTTACATTCCCAAAATAAAGGATGTTTCTGTTTTCAGAATTCAGAGAAGCCTGGGAATAGCTCTTACTCAGGAATCCAAGGAAGACTACAGGCTATGTATGAAGCTACTTACTGACTTTCTGATACAGACACCTTTCAGGTGGAGGCTAACATTTTGAAGATAGTGGAGAAGTTGTCTACAAACCCTTCAACCTAGGCTTCATACTTCCAGGTTCAGAGCATTAAGATGAGATACACAGAGGTACTTACTAAACCTGAGGAAGCAGAGCTTACACAGTGAAAGACGAGCTTTAGGCACATCACCCTAGAATAATTTGATGCGTAGACAATAATAAAATCCTCTCATTCTTTCAAAGTTCAGCCACAGAACTTAAATTTCTATGCAATCATCAGGAAAAAATAAATTGTCATGATGATACCATTCTTAACACAGGCTTCCTGCAATAGTGGAACAGGCCTGAGAAGTGAGTGCATAAATAGCCTTGCAGTTTTGTAATCTTTAGAATTTAATGAATTGACTATTCAACTGTCTCCCTTTACAAGGCTGCTCTCATTTGCCCTCACTGACCCTATTCAATTGCTTCATTCACAAACATAAAGGCTTCTGTTTCAGAGCAACAACTAAAGTATTTGTCTAGCAGCCTTCTCTAGAAGCAGAAATACTCTAGAACATCCCAGGTACTTCACTAAATACAATTCAATATGAAGCCCACAGAAGAGCAACAGCTGTGCAGAAGGTCCCAGGATCGGGAAATCTCTCCTTTAAGTCTCCTTGCTGAGGAAAAGAGCCCTTTTCACAGTACAGGAATCTCTAGGACAGAAAGAGCTATCAGATATCTAACTGTCTATCTTCAGGGACTGTTCTTTTGCACACCAAGATTCCATCTGCATAACACTACCAGTACCCTAGGTAAATCATTACCAAAGTCAGTAATAAGCCCAGTGACCACGTACTCTAATGGGTTAAAGCCCAAGAACTTTCTATTCAGCTGAGAGACAGAAGGAAATCTAGGTTTTCTAAATACTACAAGGGAGACTGCTTTTGGCTGGAGGCAAGTGACTTATGCTGGCAAAGCACATGGACAGTGCTTATCAAGACACATCCACAGTCAGGGTTGCGCTAAGGCCCAGTTTTTTCTCCTGCCTCAGCAGTAGGGACTGAAGAGCACAGAGGAGGAATGATGTTCTCCCTTCTACTACCCATGAAAGCAATAGGGGCTCCCCTTCCTCTGTTTGTCACCTGTTGTACTCCAGCTGCTCCAAGGAGAAGATGTGCTTGTTGAAGTATTCCTGGAGTTTCTCATTTGCATAGTTAATGTTAAACTGCTCAAAACGATTCACCTGCAAGAAGAAACAATGATTATAAAACTTAACATGCTTGACCCTGAGCTCTAAAATAATCTATAGCAGCAAGGTGGAAGATGCCAGGCTTAAAATAAAGCCAGAGAACATAGTGGTCAAGATGAACATGAGGAGAACAGTATGGGGAGGTCCACTATGAGAACAGCTTTTGTAGCCCATGCAAGATTAATTCAGTAAACCTAAATCATAGTAAAGGATGCTAAAGACAATCATGCTTCTCTTCTTGGAAGAAAGAAATATAATTCCCTAAGTGTTAGGTCACTGGGCTTTCTCTTCTGTGAAATACCTGAGCAGTCACTCTGTGACTGTTCAACATACAACCCTCATCAGTTGCAGTCAGAAGTATTACAACAGCATTCTCCACACAGTGGAAAATAGATGTAAACAAATAATGTACACACAGGATTTGGATATTTAATCTGCATACAAGTCAAAAATTCAATATTATCTATCACAGTACATCTGTTTAGGGTTTGTGTCACAAACCAGACTTTGAACATCAGCTTTTATGAATACAGGTGGCAGAAATGGGCAGCTAAATATATCTTGCTACTTCCAGGGGAAAGTGACAGTGGAGAGA
Source organism: Manacus vitellinus (assembly GCF_001715985.3). Taxonomy (NCBI): domain Eukaryota; kingdom Metazoa; phylum Chordata; class Aves; order Passeriformes; family Pipridae; genus Manacus; species Manacus vitellinus. The sequence goes on along the minus strand of NW_021939632.1, from coordinate 9,708,279 downwards.
CTCCAGACTGGGGGATACAAACCCACCAAAATTCCCTCCTATACGCACCTCTAAAATCAACCCACTCCACAAAAGACAAAATCCTGACCTGAAAATTCTCGAAGCCAAAGATATCCAGGATGCCCACAGACTTAAAGTTTTCCTTGCCTTTGATCTTGGTATTAATCTTGTTAATGAGCCATGAGAAACACTGGGAATAGAGCGCCATAGAGAGGGAGTCTCTGGAGTCAGCTGCCTGTAAATACAGAGAATGAAAATGAGTCACAAAGAGAACAGAAGGCATAAGGGGCACATGAATCTCTGTGGGACTTCAGGTTCCTCCCATCTTCTTCAGGTGCCTCAGCCTCTGTACGGGCTGTGTATGGTGCAGTATTTATATGTATCAAGTTTTCAAATAGCCAGGCCACACACAGATAAGCCATGTATAACCTTTGGGTAACTGAACTTCAGAGGCTGAAAGAAGTAGCAAAATCAGGGACATCTTTTGGAACAAGTGCTGGGGGGCAGGGAGGGTGGCAAAATACCTCACAACTAAGCCCACAGCAGTCATTTGCATCACCTGAGTCAACATTTGCAGCAACAGGCAAGGTATCTTGGTTCAGTACTCCTAGTAAAGCTGTCAAATGGGTGTCTGCTCAGTTTTCAAAAAACTGGTAGGGCAGGATTTAATGAAGTATTCTGACACCAAGTTGCCCTCAAAAATCCCCTTTCCAAAACTTCCCTGCAAACAGCATTATCCTAATTGAATCCAGTTAGGCTAGCCAACAGCCGGGACACGTGCCCCAAAAGATCATGGATTTAAATACTTTTCAACTAGAGTTGACCCCACATGCCATGCACTGATCATAACCAAGTGTCATAGGCAGAAAAAATAACTTAAATTGTGATGACTAACAGGCACTAGCTAATTGGGTGTATGTAAGTATGTGGATGAACATCCAAAATCAAACTTTTGGTATCTCAAGCAAAAGCCTGCTACCTGATAGCTGTAAAAGGAATGGGCTGGTTGCAAAGTTCGATAACACTTGGACAAGCAAAAGCAGCACACCTCAAATCCTCCAATTACTAAAGAGACATGAGACAGAACCACAAATTAAGAGGCTGATCACATGCTGTCCTTCTGCATATACACTATTTAGAATCGGAAACTAGAGTTTAGGGTTCTAGAAAGAAGAGGAGGCCAAAAATAAGGGTTCACAACAAGAAGACATGATCTCAGGGAGTAGAAAAAGGGGCCAGGAGAGAAGACGGCAAAGATTGTGACTGGAAGAAAGATGTTGGAAGTGGGGAAAGATCCTGGAGATTGGAGACACGGAGATAAATGTCAGGGTATGCCCAAGAACCTTGGCTGGTAGTTCCTGAGCCTGGTAACTGCAACTACACAATACGAACCCATACAAATTTGTGCCTGACCCTCCTGGACAAGCAGCACACTCCCAACTGGGAAAGGAAGTTGACATCTAGAGAACGTAATGCTGAGGGGTGAGTGAGCAAGTATTTGAAATAATGAAGTAGGGTAAAAGTTTTAATCTTGTCATTTAATAAATAAACCACGGTAAATAGATTACAGGTTGTTTCCTCTGTCTCGCCTGTGACACCAGGGCAATTCCTTCAGTAGGCCAGACAGCAATGACTGATCTTCTAAATGCACCTTCATCCCCTTAGTTTTGCAACCCTAAATAACACAAACTCTTGTGTTCTGCTTTGCTAATGACACAGGTCAACTGCCTCTGAACCCTTTCAGCCCCTCAGTGAGGCTTCTGAGGCCCAGCCTAGCAGATCCTCCTTTTCACCCAGCCTCACTGTTTTTCTCCTCCTTTCTCTTCCTGGGTACTATCTCCTCTTCAGCAGCTCAAGGTCGGCACAGAGCAATCTCCCTTCTCCACAGAAGAGAACATTTCAAAGCATGGGCACACACATATTTTCTGGGTATTTCTTCTCTCCATCAGATGATCTGTCTTATTAGTTGGGACTGAGAATGCCCTCAAGGCCATGCCTCTGTAGTATCTCTGGCTACACAGTTAAGTTGAACTCATTTTCCAGGACCTCCCCATCCAGCTGTAAGCAAAGCACTTTCCCTACAATACGGCTCAAATGAGATTCTCAAAGGATCTTTTCATCCTTCCAGCTTTGCCTTCCTTTAGGCCAGTTCATCCATTCAACCCACTGAAATGTCAAAGCTCAGATGGGTAGTGAGCCCATTACATAATGAGAAATCCCTGGCAACTCTATCAACGCATTCCCACAACAAGTGGGAATAGGTGGGGGCAGCACATGAGGGCTTCAGCAGGAATAGTCTTTACAGGCCCAGTGTTCAGTGCAACAGGCTTATCTAGTGAAGACAGCTATCACAGTTTTCTTGTGGTCTTAGTACTTCACTGGGCTGCAAGCAGTAAGTGTGGGGTCCAACACACAAAAATGTCAGCAACAGATATACTATCAGGCAAAGCTCTATTCAGGGGGACTCTTGTAAATCCTACAACTGCATACTGTTGTTCTGGACTGCCTGAATTGTCTCTGGTATTATTTGTTATCCAACTTTATGTACTGCTAGAGAAAGATGTGGCTTATTTAGGACAGAGAGCTGAGAAGAAAAACTGTGGTACTGGATACTGAGGATATCTACCACAGGCTACAGGCTGAAAAATAATTTTCACACAATTTCACTGCAAAGAAAGGTCAAAGACTATGCAAAAAAAGAGGCCATTTCTTAAAGGCAAAACTTAGCTTCTAACATATTAGCAGGTGTGTTCACAGCAAGAAAAGAAGCAACTACTCTGCCATAATGAGCACTGTTGAGACTTCAGCTTGAATACGGTGCTGAGCTGGGGGCACTCCGCTTCTTGAAAGATGTGGGAAAACAGAGACAGAAGACAAAGAGATTTAGAAAATTACTTACAAGGAAGCACTGAAGGAACTGGATTGTTTAGCTTAGAAAAGAGAACACCACATGAAAAACTTCACAGAAGCCAAAGCTTGTAAGGTGGACAGCTGGGATGTCAAAGGTAATCTAAATATGAGGAAAATCTTTTCAACTCCAGACTCCACTGCAGCTAAAGCAGGATACTTAAAGATGCTGTGAAATTCCTTCCATGGGAAATCTGAAGGAAAGTTAGACAGACATCCGTCAGAGAAAGTCTAGTAACTCTGGTTTCTCTGCCAATACAGGCGTTGGATTGATAACCCTCTGCAGTCTGTGCCAGCACAAGATTTCCATTACAGATGTTCATTTTGCTATAACATGATGTATCTTCCATCCTAGTAATATTACTCCATGTTTTCCAGTGTTTTGCATTTTATTAATGACAGAAGATTTTCTACAGTTATCTGTGCATGGACCTAAAACACCAAGAGTGCCCTCAAGTGATCAGCAACATCACAAGAGCTACGTATCATTTTTTTCAGTCCTCCTTTGTGGTTGTATGGATATGGAAAGAAGCTACTGTGGGGTAACAACCTAACATCTGCCGGATGTTTCGTGGTAACTGTGTGCAAGCTTTTACCTTCCAGTAAATGCAGTGTAACCTGGGAGTTCGGCAAGGTAAAAGCATGCGTACATGCAATTACCACAAACCATCTGATGCACCTTCTGCACGACACAAGTATGACCAGTTCCTGGTGAGTGAAGGTGACTTAAAACCATTGACAAAGTGCATTGACATTTGAAAGTGAACTCCCCTGTAAAACCTAAAAAGCAGAGTCAACATTGAGACCTGAACTGCCAATAAGGGCAAAATACCTGAGGAAACAGGAAGCCCTAAACTGGAATGGGTGATACAAGAGGGAGACAGAGGGCCTGAAATGCAGAAGTGGCAGAAGCAGTAGCATACACTAGGACACTTACCTGCTCCACAGTGAGAGGGGAGCTGATCTCTTCCCCACGCAGAATCATGGACCTCTGCGTCAGTACTTCAGAAAGCTGAAAGGCATCTAGGCCCAGGAGGTCACTGGCAATGTTCAGCACTAATAACAAAGGAAGACACTCTTTTTTCTCTTGCCTGGATCCCCATCACTCGTGGGGGATTCATATTTTGCAGCTCAGTGAGGAAATCCCAGGGACTCCTACAAGGCAAGTGACTAAACTCCAGCACAAAACACACCCCCCTTTACTTAATTCTACTGGGCATACCCAAAGCTGTAAGCTCATATACCCAGTCTGAGGCAGAGTCAGCATCCATTTTGGGCCACAGATACTCCTGTAAGTCAGACTTTCTGCTGACAACAGGAAGAGCAAAGTCCTGTGGAAAGCTCAGCACTAGCAAAATATTTATCGCACGAGAAGATGTTTTCCTAAAGGCACAACGAGCATGGGATTGCTAAACTTGGATGTTAAGAAGAGAGGTAACTAACTTAAGACTTGAAGGACTTGTGATACCTATTTATTTCTTCTGTCTGTTTAGGGATTCACTCTACCAGATGAACTCAGATTGCATAACGGTAACAGAGTGCACACTAGCAAATGCTTCAAATGAAGATGGGGGGAAGTCTCTAACACACTATTTTTATCTCCAACTCCTCCCTGATCCTATTTCTTCCATCTCTTTCAATGCAAAAGAGAAATTGTGGGGCCATGGACTCGTCTGAGAGTAGCCGGGAGCACTAATGGGTCAGAGGGCCACAGCCCAGTTAAATCACACTGGTGCCCTGGAGCCATGTATCCTGTGGCACTGCCTTTGCAGAGCTCACTGCAGTCAGTGAATCTGCTGGCAAAGGCACTGCATAACCAGAGGGAAAAAGGACAATGGAGTGAGCTTTACTGGGGGCCGTATGGGGCTTTGCATGGTCTACCAAGTTGCTAGGGTCCCACTTACCTGCTTTTGTCGTAATCTGGGCCCCACCAGCTGTCATGAATTCAACATTTCCCAAATGAAGTGTCCCAGAAAGAAGTTTGAAGATGTCTCTGATTTCTTCAGTGCTGAAGTCCACCACCTTCATGGCAGTCTGTTCAAAACCATACAGCTAATGTTGGCTGTATTATAGCCAAGTACAATGTAACTACCACACTCAGGCCCAGTCTGTGTAAGATGTATAACTCAGAATTATAGTCACCATGAATCAAAGTGAAATGGGATGGCACAGCACCTCTCCTAGTTATACATCTCTCAGTGATCTTTTCTGTCTCGCATTCTCTTCTACATTTACTCTATCGCCATCTAAGAGTGGTGGGCATTTGCTCCATCCTCAAGTTGGACTATGCTGCTGACATTGTTGGTCTGTCACAGGAAGAACGGATTTGCAACTATGTGAGGAAATCTGCCCCTGAACACTGGCAGCACAGGTTACAGATGTTACTGGATTATTTCCACATTCTCCCTTATTTTCTTTCCTGAAGGACATATTCATATAATATACTTAATTTACTCTGATCCATATAACCCCCTTACTTTGTTCTAGCTTAGAATAGTAGATTTATGCAGTAAGATTTAAAACCAGGCTTTCAGCATTAACTGCTAGAAGGTGAGAAACAGGTTACCAGATAATGAGGAATTATGGCACATTCCCTCTGTCTTAGTGCATGCATGTGACCCATGGTTCTTGGGGCATAAATTGACTTTGAGAAGCAGGACCTAGTTTTCATGCATTCACCCTGTGAGTGGGGCACTCTGGGGTTCTAGTTCCCTTCTTTCCTCCAAGCATCTCCTCAGCTGAAATATAAATGCCATGTTGCCATTGAAATCTTTGCTGTACAGGAGATGTTTCCCTTAAATCACGCCTAAGCAGGAGCTATTGAAATCCTAAGCTGACTTCTCTAGCCTTGCCTACCTGGCTTCACTTACATTAATAAAGCCCTCAGGCCAATAACCACTTATCAAATAAAACATCAATTTGCAGATTCATCCTGCTAAACCTATAAACTCTGGTAAAGGTATAGGTGTCTATTGAAATCTGTGCGGTATTTCAGAATATGCCATTTGCACAGGTGATACAATTTTACTGGAATATATTTGGAGAACACTACCTTCGGAACAAACTGTTCCACTTCTAATAGTCAATTTGAGGTTTCCTGCATCAGGCTATCTAGAAGGCTCCCAGGAACCATTATGGGGTGAGGGGGTTGGGGCTCAGGCTCCCCAAAATTCTGCATCTTTCTAAATTATTATTCATACTGACTGTTTCCCAAAACTACTTTTTGAGCCTTGTTTTTACCATAAACAGGTAGAGCTGAGTTTCGGACTTGTTGAACACCTAGTTTTGGCTTAGGGCAAATATATTCTGCCTGTGAGATCTAGACCATGCAGCACGTTTAGTCCATGAGATTATGCGCAAAAGTTCAGCAGGAGTTAGGACTGAACTCACCATGACCTTACTGAACATCTCTACATCATTCAGGTTCTCATCAGTCACACAGCCAGACTGGTTCAAGTAACGATAAGTCTCTGGCTCAGAGAGGGAGAGGCTCTCTGCAACAGAAGAAAAAGAGGCAGGACAAAGACAACAATTTATTTAGCAATGAACCTTTTAATTCTATGATCTTGGTCCCCCCAAAAGTGTGTATGTTTACCATAGGGAGAGTTCATCTGAACTGATTCCACATCCCTCAAAAGCTACACCTCGACAGTGAATGCACTGGGGAGGGGGAAAGAGAAGGGTATGCTGTAAAAAGGCTTGCAGAGGCTATGCAAAATTATTTAGAACAGTGAAATCCCAAGCTGCAGAGTTGCAGAATTTATCAATACAGAATTGACTCAGAAAAAAAAATCTATCTCAAAGACTATAGAGAAAAATAGTCTTAACTATACACATGCAGTAATGACCTCTAAATTAGGTATCGTCTCATGAGACAGAGCTCAGAGAGTCAGTCAGATTTCTGAAGACATCTCAGTACTGAGCAGCAGTAAAAAACTGAACATGGTTCAGTTCCTTTAGTTTTAGTAGGAACACAAAACTAAATATAAAACCAGAATTTGATCTCTGTATGTATCTGTAGTGCAACCACATCTCAAATACTTTCTGCAGGTTTGATCCCCCATTTTGAAAAGAACAAAGGAGAAGTAAAAAATCAATGGAGAAAGGAGACAGGGATGATCAAGACCCAAAACAACATTACAGATCGGGAAGTGAAGCAGCCTGGGACACCAGCTTTGAGAGGAAGATGGGGAAGAATTGCAGATTTGCTGAAGAAAAGAATGTGTTGTATGGTTTCCCTAAGTACTTGCTGATAACCATGGTCCCCACTATTTTCCTTTGCTTTAGCTTGATCTCTGAATTGACCTATGTGGCCATTCCTGTAAATACTCCCTAAAATTGAAGCCCTACTCCTTCCACTCTGTCAGGCCCAAATCTTCCACCTGATTATCCTAACACACAGAGAACAAGAAATTCCCCAGTCCCTCAAAACCAGAGTGCAACGTAACATGTTCCTGCCTGCCTATCTGACCTCTTCAGTAAGACCATCAGTGCTCAGCAGTGCTTGGGACAGGTACACACAAATGCTGTTGAGGGGATCCTGCACTACAGAGCAGATTCATCTACAGCCTGTGCCCTCTTTCAGATCCACCTCTCTCTTCCCCATGTACTGAGCTATAAAGCCTTTGTTCAGACACTATACATGTTTTGGTTCTAGTCCTTCCACTACATCATTGGTCTTCCTAATTCTTCTCTCTAATATTATCTATACTGAAGGTTTGTTGTAAAAGTATGTCTGTCATCCAACCTTTGAACTCCTGGAACAGGTCCCATCAGCAACTGTATCAGGACTCTCTACCCTTCCTTCACCTCTAGACAGTTTCATTACCTCATCACTTTCCACAGACTTTTCCCTCCAGCTCAGAATGCCTGAAGTGTCTTTTCTCATATAGCATTTCTGTCATCCTCAGCCTCTTTATCTCAACTCCCCTTTCTGCTTCCCACAAAATCACCATATGGCCTTCAAGAAAAAGCTACATATCGAGTACCTGAAATATCTGTGCTCTAACTGACTTACACCTGCTTCACATGTTGGACTGGAAAGAGGACAAAGCCATATCCTATAAAATGCAATTACCTTTCTGCTCCCCGCTCACACCAGCTAGCAGAGCATAAAAGATGTGATAATTCCTCTCTCCAGGGTTCTGGTGTACCACTCTGTTCTGAAACAAAGAATACAAGAGTAGCAAGTAGAAGGAGATTAGACTTCTGGTTGCAAAGGCAAAGAGAGGACGAGGATACAGGTAAATCTCCAGGGCCAAAGTACAAGAGGGTCTTCTTCCAGTTTAGTGATGGTTTTGTCTAAATAAATTCTATATCAAGGTCTTGTCACATGTGGCTGTGCAACTGACTACGTGCTGACTTCTCTGTACTCAATAGCATGCACCTGGACAAACCGAACCTGTCAGTTCTGACACTGCTCCTCAGTGAGTCCCTGAGTCCAAAGGAAACTACATCAGAGCAGAGATGCCTGCATTTGGAGTTGTACTCCATATTCTTCTCTGCGGAACTGAGTTTCAGGTACTTGTTCTCTTTCCCTTTCTCCTCGGTTAACAGCTTTTTCTTGGGGTCTCTCTGTAATGAACAGAGTTTATCAAAGATAGGAGAAGAGATTCTGATAAATACAGAACAAACATTTTTCCTCTGCCTCTTCCTCATTTGGGACAGTTGCAATTGTAACACATAAGGATCTAAGGCCTACACGCTGTGATGAAGACAGCATCATTCAGGAGGTGATCTGGCACTCCCACACCATACTATGGGAAGAGGGCTCACCCAGCAGTCAGTAGAGGGGATACCTACCTTTTCCAGTAAATCTGAACAGCAAGTTAAGGAAAAAACATTCAAGTGACATATGCACATATTTCTTGATGATTGACAAAGAATCTTCTAGACACATTGGGATGAACCCTGTAACAAGCAGCAAATCATTAAATAACTGACACTTTGTGAAGTAGGTGAAGAGTGGTCCTAAACATCATCTCGGATCATCCTCTCTACTCATTTTCCAAGGAGGTATGATTTGCCAAAGAAATATTTAAAAGGGCAGAGTCAGATAGAGCATAGGCAACCTAACAAAGGATGAGCCACATTAGGAACACCTAGAAAGATTAGAGTCTACTCTAATCTGAAAGTCTGTATTGCTCACAGCAAGTCTTGCATCAGTTCTCATTGCTTCTGCAAGAGACCACTATCTTTAATCTACTGACAGCACAGAGAGCAGAGACTAAACAATGCAAGCCTGTTATTTACAATGGTAGTAAATTCATCTGGCTGCTACTCCAGTGGAAACTGGTGTGGTTTGCAGTCATCAGCAGCTTTGAACATCACCATCAAGAAATGTAGCCAAGGCAGCTTTACCTGCCTCATGTAGACAAAAGATAGGTCTAATCCTTTGGGAGAGAGCTCCATGGGCATACAGGGAAGAAAGTCATCATGGCACAACATAATTTGACTATATCCAGTCTTCACTGTCCTTGTCACCAGAACAAGCTCCTCATGGAAGTGGTCATGGCACCAAGCCTGTCAGACTGCAAGGAGCATCTGGATGATGCTCTTAAGGCATACAATTTCAATTTAGGTAGTCTTGAGAGGAGCAGGGAGTTGGACTCAATGATCCTTATGTGTCCCTTCCAACTTGAAATATTCTTTGATTCTAGGATTAGGGTTACAAGGTCCACTGGAGATGGCAGCCCAAAACAGGGAGTCATAATTCTCTTCTGCATCCAAATATTCTGCAGAATATAGTGATTCTTAGTTTGGTCTCACAAATCCATTGGCAGAACTAACATAAAGCAATAATTTTATGGGGAACAGACAGGATGCAATCAATGTGGCAGCAAATTCCAGGGTTTTAAGTAACATGTGTTGAGATTGCCAAAGTGAAAAGTCAAACTATGTCCCTATCTAATGCAGTACCTAGACGAAAGGTTTCTACAGTTAGGTGCTGCCGAGCCACAAAACAAACACTTATTCTCTCTTTAAGTTGCAAATTTTCCCACGGTTATAAACTGGCTTTGAGAAACTGTGACAAGGGATTTCCTGACCCGCACTGAGCATCTCCTCATCTTCACTTACTCCATCCATTCCTGGTCCACTGAAGAAAAGGATACAATCAGTTACTCGGCCTCCCTGGATGTGTCCATGTTGAGAGAAGTGCAACTGGATGAACTTGCCAAAGCGGCTGGAGTTGTTGTTATAAACTGTCTTGGCATTTCCAAAGGCCTCCAGAATGGGACTGCAGAAATGAGGCAATGAAGATATGATTAGTGGTGGGATATCATTAAAACAAAGCATGTGCCCAGTCTTTTGACATTTGCACAGAGCGCTCTGCCACGAGAGATTAATTTGTTACAGCACCAGCCTGGACAAGCCAGGAGAGCTCAAGGGCAAGGAAGAATGGCAGGAGCAATTTAACACGCTGATAGATAAATTTTAAACCTTTGGGATTGGAGTTAATTAAATCAGTCCCCAGTCCACATGGGCAGCTGGTGCTCACACTGTCAAGGGCATTCCCCACCAATGTGGTTTCAGGAAATGAAAGGTGGCAAGACCCAACCAGGTTGTGTCCTTAACACAGCAGCATCCTGTGAATGGGACTGTATTATTTTCGTGATTTTCAGAATCATCAGACATATAGGGCAAACATTCTGTAGCTTTAAACCACATACTTCTATATTTGTTCTACCTTTTTTATTTCTGCCTTTGAAATAGAAAACAGTATAAGACATTTATTAAAATTACAGGCAAACATCTTCCAACTAACAAACAGTAATAAAACGATCTGTTTAGTACTGAAATTTGATACTGGAACACACAAGCCCTTGTTACCTAAATCTTGCTTAGGCTGATTCAAGCCACATGGTTTCCAAGTAGAGGGACTATACACACACAATAGATTTGAAAGCTACATTCTAAGAGAGCCACATCATCCACTTCAGGAAAAAAAAAAAAAGTTGAAAAAAATCTATCACCAAACATCAGAGAGGTGATAAATTGAAGATAAATTGTCTCCTGTCACCTTCCTGTCTTCAGGAGGTTCATACAACGTGGAAAACAGTGAGTTGAAATGCAGCTTGGTTCTTGCTTCACAGAATAGGTAAAGGGAAAAGCCTAAGCCACTCAAATTGACATGCTGAATTCAGGTTTAAAAATATTCATTTCTGCAATTTGGTCAATTCTAAAATAATCTGGAGGCCTGAGAAGCAAGGGGTCATAGAGATGCTACTAGAACAGCCTGCACATTGTCATGTCTAATTTTAAAACATATATAGTTTAAACAAAAATTATTACCATTATTACCCTGAGAAGTATTGGCATTTAAATATCTCTATCGATCTACTGTGCAGTTCCACTGGAGACTGGGGCGGATATGGGATTATTTACAAGTTTATAAATATAGCATCAAAAGACACCACTGGAGCTTGCAGAAAGCTTCAGGTCTTGCAAGTGTTTGCTAAGGGAGGGCTGTGATTGGGGGAAACACTCAACAACCTTCAGGAAAATTCAGGGAGTATTTTCATAACTTACCTCTTGAAACAATCACCTCCAAGAAACAAGCATAAAAATGAAAATTACTCTGTTATAACACATTGCAATTATAGAAATGCCAGTTAGAGAAATTTGTAAGGAGGTAAGTTCCTTGCCCTGGAGAATCTGAACTCCAAGACCCACAACTCCAAAACAAGCATGTAAATAAGGACATTGCACAGGAATATCCCACTGAGCAAACCAATGCCATGAATCAACCAGTTTAATGGGGAGAGCCAGAAAAAGGGAGGACAGAGTTATGTTATGTGACCACCACAGTTGCAGTGAGAGTGCAGGAACCAGCCTGCCAATCTTTATGGTTGTAAATCATGTTAAAATAGATAAGAAAAACACAAGGAAATATCTTTACAGTTTAGTTTGGCAATGGGCTCACGTATATAAGTGCTGACGCCTTTCAGACATAGGGAAGAAAATAAGCAGATGCGTGTCTGAGGCTGGCAGCAGTTGCAAGGCAGAGCAGCGAGGGTGAGCTGGTTCAGTCGGGAATGAGGGCAGATGCCTGGGCCAAGCAATCTGCCCACACCAGCAGCACATCACAACGTGGCACTTGGTGCAGCACCAAACTGTGAGGAGGAGCAGCACATCAGGAAGATGATGCTGGCTGCTCAGCTGGATGTGGGCAGGGTGTGCTCCAGGATTCAAAATGATGGGGACCAGTTTCAATGGAGCAGCAGAAAGCAAAGTCTGGAATTTAGAAATAGTGCACCATATGCAGCTTCAATATTGAGATGCACAGTTGATGACAAAAAAGGAAGATTTGAAGACTTGGGGGGATGAATAACAGGAAAGGTGGCTATGCTGTCAGCAGTGGCACCCAACATGGAGAAGGGAACTTCAGAGTGAAGCAAGCAAGAAAAAAAAGCTGAAAGTTAGCAGAATTTTTAATGAACTAATGGAGATTTTCAAGAAAGAAAAAAAGTGCCAAAGGAGTTTTCAGAGCCTGATTTATGAGAAATACACCAAGCCTGAATGTTACAACACAAGCAAGTGATAGAAAGCTGATGGAACACTTTGTTTGCAATGCTGCCTGAAATTGAGAAAGAATCCAGCATTGTTCCTTGGTATGTGCTGGGCTGCAAGCATGAAAATCCACCATAAGCCAACCGGAGGAGGGCCAGTGGCAGAGCAAGTGAAGCTGAACCCCAAACACAAAGTAGGCTTCATAGGAGTGGCAGCAGCTTCTGGGTCTGGGCCAGGTCTTCAGCTTCTCGTCTTCAGCGAAAAGGTGACAAATCAAATTCTCTTGCACTCTCATTGCAATAGCTCACGTAGCACTAGAGACGTACACAGAACAGGTCACAAGCTCTTACTTCACTCCAGCTCACAGCTGTGTCATCTTACAGACTCAGGAATCACCTATCCACCATCCTAAGCTCTCTGGATCACTGTCAAGTTACCACTTAACTGCTAAGCATGCTTGAGCCTTCTAAGCTGCTTGCCTTAAAGAAGATTTTGCAGATCTTGAGTCATGACTGTACTGCACTTCAGAGCTTTTTGCAATTTGCCTATATCCTTGGTAAAATGTGCACACCTGAAAAGTATAAATCATCCAACAACAGTCTCTCAAGAAGCAAGTCCAAGGGCAACAGCCCTTCTGCTCAGTGTTGCTCTGCTTATAAGGATCCTAAAACCCACAATGCTCTCACAGCTGCCATACTACACACTGCAGGTCTGCTTAGGCTATTTTCACCACAGTTCCCTGTAGCTTTTCTGCATCACCATCTTCCAGGAAACATTCCTTCTCTCTACACTCTGAGCCCTGAAATATGCCACTTGCATGCAAGTCACTTTCACACAGATAGTTCAAAGGATTCCAACTTATTCTTATTAGATCCTGTTGCAGATATCTGATTTACTCCTCTGGAGGTTTCTGCAACTATCACAGGCTCCAGCTAGGACCAACCTACAATCTCAACCTTGGCAATACCAAACTGCAGGACCCCCAGCAAGGTTCTCCAGTCATAGGTAAGACAGTCTTGTGCTGAGAAATTTTGTTTAATTTAATTTATTAAATAGAATTCAGGTATTAAAGAAAAGGAGGACACAAACAATAAGACAGCCACTGAATTAAACATTCTTCTTCCCTCTTTCCCAGGCTTACCTAAAGTCAAACACCTACTGACCTCCTTTTCTTAGCCTCAGCTTTCATTTTTACCTCAGGTTACACCCAGTCCCTCAAAATTCCCCCAAGGCAGCACAGGAACCTGGGGACGCACACACAGGACTACTTCTCTCTGTCACTCTACTTCCTTGTTTTCTCTGCTTCTTTTTGTCTCTTAATGCTTTTCCTCAGCTGCAGTTTGCCTCTTCAGGTTTTTCTGACACTTTTTTCCTTTGTGTACCTGTTCCAGTGTGGGTCACCTGTCCCTCAGGGGTGTCCCTGCCCTTGCATGGGCCATGGTCCCTCAGGGGTGTCAGGACCTCTTTCAGCATGAAGGATTTCCCCCAAAGCATGTCTCCATCCCCTCATGGCTGCTGACTTCTCTCCCAAACATGTTTGATCTAGCTGCCATGTGCTTCCCTGCCTGCCTGATGCCCTGCCAAGGTTTAGGTGGGTATTGGTTGTTCCCTGGTGCCAGCTCCAGTCGAGACCAGCTGTGACCACCCGCGGCCCCTTACAGCTTCATGGATGTTCTCCATGATATCAGTTGCCTGGACAGCAGGAGAGCTGCAAGGAGGCCCATGGGACCCCTAAGGACAAGACATTCCAGCAGCCTGAAACACATGGAGGCCAGGGGAGAGCAGGGGCAAATGAAGGAGACCAGGAATCAGAGCACGACAGACACTCACTGTGAGGACATCCACAACCGAGAGGTAGAGCATTAATTCTCTGGCTGCCATGCACACCCTATGTTGCTGTTGGAAAGAAGCCTAATCCATCCGTGGACAGCTGGGAGAGCAGCCAGGTGAGGCATCCCGGCAAGACCGCAACCTTCGCATTTCCCTGACGTGACACCGTTCAGCTCTGTGATCCTCACTACTCGGGTCTGGCTCCATCCATGGCCCGGTTGCCCAGAAGGCAGGGCCCCCCCAAAGGCAGGGGCCCCCAAAAGCAGGCTGACTCAGCACGTTGGGTGCCCATGAGGGTGGACTGTACCTGCTTTCCAGGATGGCTTCTTCCACGCAAGTGCTCTTCTCACACACAGGGGCCCCAAGGGAGGTCTGGCTCATGGCTGACAAGAATTTCAGCAGCAACTTGGTGCTCTCAGTCTTTCCAGCTCCACTTTCTCCACTGTTAGGAAAAAACATACATTTCATTTACAAATCCAGGACAGACAGAGCTGATGACCATCCCACCCACAGCACAGAAGAGGGATGGTGTGGATATTTAGGCAGATGCCAATGAAAATGGAACAGCGGGAGCAAGGCGTGTGATGCAGCGAGGGAGTAGCCGGTTCTTCATTTCTAACCTTATCAGAACACACTGGCTGTCATGACGCTTCCACAAGCAGCAGTAGCACTCGTTAGCGGTGGCGAAGATATGGGGAGGCAGCTCACCCAGCCGGTGCTGTCTGTACAGGTCTATGGCATCCACACTGTACAGACCAGGGATGGGTTTGTAGGGATTTACTGATGCCAAGATGGAACCAATGTTTGTCTAGGGGGAGAAAACAAAACACAGCAAGGAAATAAAGCTCCTGGAAAAAAAATAAAAAGATCATGACAAACCCAGACCCTGAAATAACTCATGGTGAAGGGAGAAAGCCTATATAAGGATGTTGAGCTTCGGCAGAGAGCTCCCCAGTTTGGCAAAAAATGTCAAACCACAGGGAAGGGGCTGCACAATTGGGTATGGATGGGGCACTCTGAATTTTGCTGCTTTACAGTATAACATTCTTATCCTGTTATCTTTGCTAAATTAGGCTTACACAGTTTAAGAACATGAAGCCATCTTCATACCCATCTATCTTGCTGTGCTTGAGTTGAACAGCACAGCCAGGACTGAAGGAGTCTCAGGAGACACCTTCAATGCCCCCTATGCACAGTCTTAAGTGGAGGGGACTTGGGAGGGTTCAAGAACCACCTCAACAAAGAGGTGTGACACAGACACACACACACACATGCACATACATGTGCAAAGAACCACTACAGCATATAATTTTTCTTCTGCTGAAAAATGCTGTTTGGAGCAGCTTAAATCATTTTGTAAACCAAATCAAAATTGACAGCTGAAGACAAAGCTCTGGATTTCAAGTCAAAACATTTCTACATTTTCTAAACATTTTATTCTGAAAATATTTATTTTGAAAATCTCACAGTTCAAAAAAGAGGTAGTAAGATTTAAAATAAAGTACCTAGAGCCCAATATTGAATTTCAAATGTATTATATTGTGAAGTCAGAAGGAAATTAATTTTGTTTTTTGGGGCATGACTTTTTCGGTTCAGCCAACCAGCTCAAATCCAGTTATTCTCAGAGCTGCAGTTCAGAGCATTGGTGCCACCTCTCTGCTAACAATGGCTCTGTAATATGGTCAACATCCATCTGAAATCCTGCTGCTGGAGCAGTGGCCTATCTCACAGGGACATCTTGGACTGCTCTACTCCAAGAATACCCATTCTTAGCAGAGGTGATACAGGAAACTCTTAGATTGCTGCAGTAGGTGCCAAGCTTTGTGGTAAGGCACAACATCTAGTATTATTTCCAAATCATGAACTGTGAGTCACCACATACATATAAAAGAATTTGAATGCATCCACTGGAGAAGCTGTAAATTAAACACTTGGTGACAAGAAAGATGCATCCTGCCAAATGAAATCTGGGGCCACAGCGATGACAAGCGGCTGAAGCCAGAAGCCAGATGGATAAGATACTGTAGTCACCAAAATATTTAAAACTCATTTATTAAAGCAGCAATCAGAGATCATCAGGGAAAAAAAAAATCTCCTAGGCCAAATTGCATTATCAGTATGAACAGGCTATCATAGAACTAAGTCCTGAGGACCCTCTGACATGGACCTCTGTGGGTAGAAATATAATTCATTGGTGATAAAAGCAATAAGCAAGCAGATGATCTTTGGCCAGACAGGTGGAGGGAAAGAGGAAAGCATCGAGTGAGAAAACATGGACTGGGGACAAAGCATTGTACAAGCAGTTGAGGAACAGACATTGTCCAGAGACTATAAGATAGAGATGTTCATTCTAACTCTTCTCCCAGACCTTCAGAGCATCTTCTCCTCTCAGATGCTTCATTTTGCATTTCCCAATCTAGTTTCAGCTCCCCCAAGGAACAGAGCTCCTTTCCAGATAACTTTGAAGTCCTTTGGAAAGGACTTTCCAGAACTTCTTCCAGTACAGCCATCTCTTTCAAAGGTGTTTCTAGGAAACTCCTCCATCTCCAGTTGCAGTCTCCTCATCACCTGCATTCCCTTATCGACAATTTCTATCCACAGTTTTTAACAGCAGTAGCATTTTGCATCAACTACGTACATACTGGCTACTCTATTAGCAAAGAAGTCTCCAAAGAAGGACAAACTGCATGTGGCATGTCTACTTCTCAAGACAATAAATCCTACTTGGATCATTAGGCATGGATTGCTCAGGACAGCACAAAATGGGGCAGTACGGCCCCTGACTTATTTCTACATCACTCACATTATGTTGGGTCTACTTTTACTAAAGAATGCAGGAATTGCAAGAATGAAGGGGGAAGATGCACACCTAAAAATTGCAGGTTGTTGCTGTGCTCACATAATTTCCTTAAACAATTGGGTAGAGCTTGAATAGTATTTATCGGAATACTATTCCGATAAACAAAAGCTACTGCTGTAGTAAATCAATCACACTATCACACTAGTCTAAATATACTGCTACTTACACTCCCTATCAGAAAGAATCACCTTTAGGAGCTCATGGTAGGATGCCTCTAGGCATACAGTTCAGAGCTGCACTTTTTCACAGCAGCTGTCCACTTCCTGTTCTCAGTTGTCCATCCTCTATTTAATTATTTTTATTATTATGTATTTATTTTTAATACTAATTATCAGTATTCCAGGTTACCCATTCCTACAGGTGATCTTTGTTTTCCAGAAAATTATATTTCTCACCTACTTCTGATCTCTCTGATTTTCTTCCAAATGTTTTTGTCCCTGACTGATAGGCATAACTCCTCTCAGCACAGCTTCAGCTGCAACTTCAGCCTCCTATGTTCTATCTGTGGAGACTGCTGAGGATGATACTAAATGAACTGCAGCCCTGCACCATTCATGGTATTCACAGAGCATTGCAAGTCATTAGGTGGCACTACAGCTGACATTCTCAATTTCTGCTTGAATGAAAACTATATGCAGCTGGGCTACGCCAAAAAGAGTGATAAGGTAAGTGCAGTATTAATGTCTGTGCTGTAGAAATGCAAAACAGCACTGGTATGGTTTGGTGTCCTCTAGGTCAGAGAGTGCTCAAACATATACCCAAATACAGTCCCACTCTGAGGTGGGACTTACAGTGCTTCACTGTGGGGCTCTTCCCAGTGCTGAACATGTTGCAGAGGTCAGGCCCCTTCATACATCTCCAGAAATTTCAGACGAGAAGTGCACAGCTGACATTCATGCACTATGCAAAGGCAAAAAATGCAGTGTAAAGGTGTTAAACTTTAACACCTTTATGCAGGGATGGAGAAGGCACAGAACTAATGCTGAATAAGAGAAGGAATGACACATCAGAGCTAGAAGAAAGGCTTAAGGAGATATAGCTGCTGTGACACTGTCCCAGTGCTGGTGTAGTGGCATTTCTGGGACAAGGTGGAGATAGAAAAGGAAGAGAATCCTGCCCTGCATTTTAAGATGTGAGGAAGAGGAAACAGGAGGGATATATTCAAATGGGCCAAGAGCTACACAGACACATAGCATGTGTCAAATACAGGATAAGAAGAGCAGCAAGGACATGGGACATCAAAATAGTGTGTGCATGTGGGTACTGTCACAGGGTCACAAGGCTGTGTTGATAGATGACAGGCAAGGGGGCCTACAGAAAAAAAAAAAAAAAAAAAAAAGAGAATTTCTGCATCCAGTGCAGAAGATGGTTCAGAAACAGGGTCACTTTACTGATAATTTCCTGGAATACAGGTGCACATGGTCTGGTTGTCTTGATAACAGTTGCTATGCAACACAGAAAGAGATTTACATTTTTTCTGTCATAATCTGAAAAATTCTGTGTGCACACAGCATGGACAAAGAAGGTAAGAATAAAGCAAGGTAAGGCAGTCTTCGTAATATATTCTTGTCTCTCCAAGTCTCACGGAGTAGTGTGCCGTCCCAGCACTCCAGGGATGCCTCATCCCAGGTGTGCTTTTCCTCACAAGTCCCTTTCCTGACACCTGTCTCCTTCCTGAGGCCCTGAGAGGGAAATTAGGAGATGCCTTGAGTGCAAGGAGAGCAGAGCAATTAAAAAAAGGCACAATTGCATGTAAAAGCAGAAGAATTAGGCAACAGGTTTGCATTCATGTTTTGGAAGTTCTTCCATAGATGCAAAGAGGCCCTTGTGGTAGGGGTGGTATCTCACAGGGATGATGGAGCTGGCAAGGCAGAAAATCCCCTCCAATTCCTATCCACATGAAACAATACTCAAGAAACAAGGCTAACATGCAGAGTGGCATCCCTGAAGCTAAACAAAAACCATTAGCCAGAAGGGATGTCGCCCAGCCTGTGCACTTACATAGATGTTACCCTGTTGGTAGCGCTGGTGCAGGTTAAGCAGGATGGCAGCTTCATGCAGATCTCCCAGCATGGACATGTCTTCTACACCATCAGTGCTGGTCTGGTGCATTGGCAAGACCTTTTCCCTGGAAAGGGAGGCCTTGGGGTACTGGAACACCTGGAAGAATGGGGAAAAGGACAAATAAGGTCATGATACCTGGGCACATGGTCTGATCTCTTATCAGAAACATGCACCTTTATACTTTGGCACTGGAAAATGAAATGAGTAAGGCCCAGGTCTGCTCCCTATTTTTAGGGATCCTTCCTCTTATTGGTATCCTTCCATTCCTGTCCCTACCTATTTGAGCACTTTGGCCAGAAACCATACAGCATACTCCCTTCTTTTGCCAAAGAGTCAATCTCTCACCTTCACTATTGATGAGGACAAATCAGTGCAAGGTTACTTGATTTCCACTGAAATCTCCTGAATAGGAACAGGACACCAGCCTCCAGCTGTACTAGGCTGCACAGGTATTACATACCCCACTCATGACTGTGAATATTGATGGCAGCTGCTCCCATGAGACCAGGAACAGTCTTTCACAAAAAACACAGATGGGATCATGTCTCTGACTGTGGGGAAGTAGAGGCAAAGCTTATTTACATTCCAGGTTTGGCCCTGCATTCACTGTAGAGGCAGCCAGAGAGCATGTGGGAGAGGTTATCATGTCAAGAGCAAAGAAAAGAAAGCAGATGAGAAGCCAAATAAAGTAGTGACATCCTCTGTGTGTGCTGGCATGTACGTATATGATACAGCTTTCAAAATATTTGTACAGTGACACCTATTAAATTCTATCACTGCTCTGGGAAGTACCCACTTCTCTCTCTGTGCAGTTGCACTCTTCTTGCCTCAATTGCTGCACCCTTCTTCCTGTTAGAGCTTCCTCCTCCTCAATAACCCACTCTTCATTTATCAGGTCATCTTCTTCATTCCCTTTCAACACAGCTGAGATTATGTGACTGTTCCCCTCCACCACAGGCACATCCCAGCCCTCCTTTCCTCCTCCTCAAGCACGATGCTGGCATTTCACAAAAGTTATTTCAGTTGCTTCCCACTCTTGGATTCAACCATGTGCCATCTCCCACCCAGCATCCAAAGCTGTTCTAGATGGTAAGACCCAAGATAGACAGATGGGAGACTTCATATAGGCAGCCTAGAGAAGGAAACTGGTCCACGGTAACCCTTCCAAAGAAACTTGGGTTTTTCCTTCCCTTCTGGGGCTCTGGTCTCTACCTCATTTCCATCCCTGCTTGTCAGCCCTCCTGGGTGCCAGCAAGAAACTGACAGGCTCCACAGAGAACCAACCATGATCTATAGCATTGATCTAACTGGTTTCTCCTGCCTGCTTTTCTGGTGTGCTCAGACTGCTGTAACTGCTAAGGAGAGGCCATCTCTGCAGCTGCAGGCTGCAGACAGAATGAGGTCACCCTGCCCCCTCTAGCAAGCCACCCTTGCGAGTCCCTCGCAGGGCGCTCACACTGCAGCACGCTGCAGGTGCCCAGCAAACACCCCTTCTGGGCTCTGAGCCAGTGCAGGGCAAGAATAATCCAGCACAGCATCCTTTTATGAGATTGCCATGATGCCTGCACAACTGAAAAGCAGCTCTGGTCCTGGAGGGAGCTGGGGAGAAGCAGGCTCGCTCCCCCAGGTGTGTTCATCGCAGGTCTGCCCAGTCGCATCTAATGCGGCAAGGGCTTGGTTTCTTCCACTGGCAGACTGCACCACAGCCCAATTTTTTTCACCAGCCAGGAGACTTTCAAAAATACACAGTTCATGTTCATGAACAGTGTAGAACAAAGCCCAGTCCAGAAGACAGGCTCTCTCTCCAGGCCTCTCTGGTCACTGCCACACCAATTCTGCACTTGGGTATCAGAGGGGTATGACTGCCAGCAGCAGGACACTCTGCTAGCATAGCCTGAAAAAAAATGCATTTTTTTTTCCCTTTTCAGAGCAGAGACCTCAAGCACTTTCACAAGAAAACTGAAGGAGTGGGAAGGGATAATGGGACAACTAAATTCAGGAGAGAGTACAAGCTGCAGATGCATAACATGAACTGGAGTCTGTCAGGAACAAAATCACTTCCAAACTATGAGGCAGCAAACAACCCTGGTTCTCTCTTCTCTGCTGACTTGGACAAATTTTGGAAGGGGATAAGTAAAAAACGGCATGACGTGATCTTTCCTTACATCTGCCTGGTACTTACTCATTTACCACTGCTTTGTCAGCCCTTGTGGCCATTTGGGCCAGAAGAGAAACATTAAGAAAACATTTAGAGAAAAAGCTGAGTGGACAAGTGTCCTAAAAGAT
Source organism: Manacus vitellinus (assembly GCF_001715985.3). Lineage (NCBI taxonomy): Eukaryota > Metazoa > Chordata > Aves > Passeriformes > Pipridae > Manacus > Manacus vitellinus. The sequence continues at coordinate 9,686,822 of NW_021939632.1, read as the reverse complement.
ATCAGGCAGCTGGCAGCCCCTATGCCAAGAGGCTGCTGTGCATGAAAAGTGATGGGTCAGAGCTTGTTTCATTGCTCCTGTGGACAGTGTGGCAGAAAATGGAACCTTGAAGAGCAACAGGAGTCCTAAATACACAAGTAAATAATTAGTAGGGGTTAGCTAATCACCTGTTAAACCTGTCTTGAGCCACTTGGTTGGTGTTATTCAGTCATCCCTCTCTAAAAAAAGTCTGGTCCAATATCCATAAAGAGTTAAGCAGGTGCCCTGGCAGGACTGCAATAAAGCTGTATTAGGAGCACTGATTCTGGTACCTTCTGGACAGAAACACTGCAGAGGTGAAATACACTCCCTGGAGGAGCAATCTGATGCCACGTTGACATCCTAGCTGAGGCCAAGATGTCACCTGTTTGTCCCTGAGGCTGCAGAGGTTCACATAATGCCCTTGCACATCACTGCACCTCTAGCAGCTCACCCTTTCTCAGGCAGAGGCTGCGGCCTCCAGCCCCACTGAGGTTTGGGAGGTGATGTCTCTGTGCCTCTGCAAGGCACTTGTGACATGCGGGAGAGTTTTCAGATCTTCCCTGCACCAGGAGAAAGCTGACAATTAATTTACTCTCTGCCCTCCAAGGTAGAGAGTAGTTTCCAGTCTCTGTATCACCAACAGGCTGCAGGGATCATCCACTGTCCTGGAGACAGACACATAGTGGTTTTTTGTTCCCAAGACTGTGTCAAAGTGGCTTTCTTCAAGGAGTTCAGAGATTTGAGACACAAACAGGATGATGCTCCACCTTTAGGGTCCCAGTAAGGAAGCTTTTGTTACTCTACTGCTCACTTCTGGACCCTTCTAGAAATGCAGCAGGAGAGCAGTTTGGAAGATCCTTTCCACCATCTTGTTCCAGGCAAGGCACGCTAGAATGTCATTCAGCACTACTGAGCTGAATATGATAGCTGATTTTTCCTGAAGCAAGTGAGAGCTCAGACAAACTGATCTCTCAGCAAAGTTGCCCCTGGAGTTTCCCTTTTCCAACAAGCTAATATGTAAAACACAAAGTTATAGGTGTCAATAAGGAGATCTTTATTATTTGGGAAGGAAAACAATCAGCTTTCACTCTAACAGGCACCTCACAACACAGCCAAAGATTTCTATTCTCTTCCCAATGAGAAACTGATTTTGCCTCAGATTTAGCCCACAGTCAGAACAAAATGACCATGACTTTCTCCAAGCCCCTGCAATGGTTAGGAATAAAGCAAAACCTGGCCAGCAAACAAGCCAAGATGAGATTGCCAGCCCTGCTCACCAGGCTCAGCAAGGAAGAAATGATTCCTTCTCAAACTCAATTCCATCCATCAGTGCCACCCTGAGCACATAAGCAAAGCTCCCACCTGGCATCCAAATTACGTTTATCCATAAAGCATTTGGCTGCTTTGTCTGTAGCAAATCTTATTTTCAAATGGTTTCAAATCTTGTGTTTTGTAAGTATTGGCTCCTCCTTTCCTCCCAGGAAGACACATTTCTGAAGGATTTATTGCTCGAGATGTTTTAAAGGAAGTGAAAACGAATTACAAAAGCTTTGAAGGACTGGACTTCTTACCTTAGAGCTGCAAGAGCTGCAGGTATGCTGGGCCACAGCAAAGATGAGGACAACTAGATTTAGGGGTTCTAAAAATCAGAGGGATCAAACAGTCCATTCAACCCAAAGTGAAGAAGTTTTTATCTGAGTTTTCACCTGGGGTAGGACTTCCAGTCCCTCCTACAGGTATGAATCAATGAAGGTGGCAGGCAAGGGAAGCACACAGGACAACTATTGTGGGGGGCACTGAACAAAGAAAGCCCTTTAATGATCACCATGTACTTTTGCTGCATAAACCATGAATCACATGCTCCTTCAGCATAGTGGTTTCTTGTTTCATGGGAGAAACCCCCCCCCAAATTCAGCTTTTTTTACACCTGTGAGTCATCAAGCATCATCCTGTGTCTATCATCTGCCTGTCTATATACAGGACACAGGTTGGCAGTGGGTACACCCCCTTAGATGGCTCTAAGGTAGATTTCAGAGGTGTCAGGTGGGTTTGGAAGATTTTACAAGGCCACAGCAGCATATCAGAAGAGGCAGGACTGGGAGAGTAACAGAAATGCTCATTGTTTGTTGTCCCTCCAGAGGCTGCTGCAGTACCTGTGATCCCTTAAAATGTGTTACTGACTCTCCAGCACTTCCAAAACAAGGATCTCCAAGAAGGAATTTGAGAGACTACAGTAAGCAGATGAAAAATTTGTGTTTGCTAGGTGAGTTTCCATCTCTGAGAAACAAAACAGGATCTTTAAAAAAGAACGATGACTTGAAATCAAGCCCTTTCAAAGGAAGACTGAAAAATATGACAGTCCTACCACTGACTCTCCACTAACTGGAGTCCTAAATCCCCTTTCCTCCTGCACCCTCCTTTGTTTGCCAGGTAAGAGGCTGAAGAAAACCTGTCCATTTTCCTGTTACAAAGCAGCCACCTGCAGAGCCCCATTCACCAGCACAGCTGAGCAGATCTAATTGCTCACTGCTGTAGGGCACAGTCCTGCCTGTTTCCCCATCCTCCTCAGAGACCAGGCACCAGTCTGATTCACCAAGAACCTCCCTGAAGGCAATGGATAGTTTTCCCAGGGTTAGCCAGTCCAGCTGACTCACTGAGGACTTGGATGATCCCCAGAGATCCCTTCCTACCAATATTATTCCACGAGCACTACAGCAGATGCACCAGGAAACCACAAGGAGCACAGGGCTGGAAATCAGGCAGGAAAGAGGCTTCTTCCTACCACTGTCAGAGAGCTCTGCTCTCAGAGCTTGGCTGCCTTGCTGAACTGTCCTGGGCATCACTGCTGCATTTACACCACTGACTGACACAGGGAGGCCACTGCCACGTGTCCCTGAAACCAAAGGGCTGATGGCAAAAGCTGCTGAAGCAGACGGTGGTGAACACAACATCTCTTACAATGGCACAGCTTGCAACAAGTACATCCTGGAAGAAAGGGCTGCTTAGTTGGTGGAGCTGCCTCCTTCCCAGGAGCACTTAGCCAACATAATCATTTTGCTAGGCTGTGAATGCAACTCCTTCAAAGATGACACAAAGAAAACCAAGAAAAGTGAGGTGGGCAGACAAATGAAGAACAATCTTCTCTTTTTAACCTTCGTTACACTTTTGGCATAGTTTGTAACAGAGCCTGGTCACTTTTCAGACAGAATCACAGCATTTCAATTGATACATTTCAACATGATGGTCATGCAAAAGCAAGAAGTCCATCTTGCAACTTGGCATAGGCTACAGCCTCGTGCAAACTTCACTTACCGTGCCATAATCTGAGGTGAAGAGCACGTTTCCATCGGCACACAAGCCAACAGTGCATGGCTGCAGCTGGTCTTGCTCCCGCAGCCATACCCTGGCACCCTGCAAAAACCAGAAGACCTCCTATTACAAAGAACTGGAGCCTGTGAGATCTGCACATGGAGTGCAAACACCTAAGGAAAGCTGGGGGAAACTGCATTATTCAGAGGCTGCTTCTAAGCAACAGATGCTTAAAATTTTTAAGTAAGTTCTACTTACATTTTCAGAGAAATCAGGTTTGATTTTTTTAATGTAACACAAGCAGAAGAAAAAGCAGTTTTACTCAGCTTAATGTGGAAACCAAAGTAAGGAAACACCAATTTTTATAGAAAGTGTCATGGAAAATCAAAGACACACAGAATAGTGGCTTTGACTGTCTAAATATTTTCAAACTTGGAATATCCGGTCATTAAAAGTCATGTTACAATAATAATAATAGAAAATATAAATAAAGCATGTTTACAATTTCATACACCCACGCACCATTGTAAGTCAAAACACTTTCAGAAATCATCAGGGCACAGCTAAGTAGATACATTTACAGACACTTGCAAAAGTTTCCTTTGGTAAATGAAATTACTTGAGTGTTTCTCTAATGTATACACACACTGATGTATATATGATGGCCCTGATGTCTGATGTGTATATGCACTGATGTTTATATAGTTTCACATACACTACAACATCTTTAACTGCTCAGTGTCTCTCAAGACAAGTCTAAGCAAAAGGCAGATTTCTGGTAACATATAGGCAGGGATCTGCAGGACAGGCAAATCTCATAGCTTGCCTACCAAAACAGTAGGGAAAGTAAGTTTGCTGGATTGGCCTTTTCTGCCCTGTTTGCCTGTGGGACCTGGTACAAGGGAAAGAGCAGGAGCATGAATGCAAATCAGGGTGAGCATGACCTGCAATTACGCAGAATTAGGCAAAATGTCACATCACATTTCAGTTATTGCAAACTAATCCATTCCATGTCTTCCCATAGAAATCACATAAACACTGCTTAGATAAGTACAGCGAAAAATCTGAAGTGCTCAACTATTGAGTTATATTAAGACCATCCTGCCTTTCATCGATTCACAGACCTACTTTCTTCCTAATTTTTTTTTCCTGCCCCTAAGTTATTGATTATAAAAGCCCTTCTTACCCTCTTAATCCCATCAGCACCATTAGCTCTTTGCTTGTAGACTTATCATGTTTGAAGAGATGGAATAGTATTTCTATATTACATTATACAGAATGTGGAATGCTAATTCTATTTTTAATGATTTGTTTTTAGTTTGAGTGGGTTTTTTTAAACTACTTGAGTCACTTTAAACACCTTAGTACCCTGGATTTTCCTTATTGTAGAAGACACATCTATTGGCCAACCTCCAGTCCTCCCAATACAGGAACTGGGTTTAAGGACATTAAAAAAGGCCTACATAATTCTAGCTTTACTGTTGTGTTCTGGTCTAGAGTTTCCACACCAAGCAAATTAATTTCCCCTCACCAAGTGAATGAAAAGCACCAGTGCATCTGATCAGCACCTAAACTCACAGGTAGTGTGCAAAGATCACTCCACCATTGCCAGTGACCAATAGCAACAGAAAAAATTTAATCTTATGTTACAGATTCAAGTTTTAAGATCCCAGAGAGCTGGTATAAACCATGCATTGAATAAAGATTTTGAGGAACTATATAGAGGTCTTTGTGACATCCTCTTACATTTTCTGAAACTCTTGATGCTTGAGACAAAGTGTCCTGAGGCATCTAGGCAAGACATTGCTGTTGAGAAATCATCCATTTCCCAAATCACATTCTGACTATTCTGCATAAACATATGAACAGCAACATGTGTTAAAAGATAATATTTTTGCTGGTTTCACCAAAGAGTCCTACTAGCACCACAGTACAGAGCAAAGAGTCAGAAAACAGCAAGGCTGTGTCTAGAGTTCCCAACTGGGAAAGCAGGATGAAAGAAACCATTTTCTAAGAGACTTAGTGTAAACATCACCAACAGTGCATTTCAATGCCTTCACCAGTAACCAGTAACCCAGGATTGCACAGATGAGAGCCTGAAGCAAGTGCAATTTAATGAGGAGACAAGCCTGCACCCTCCCATGCACGCTGCACCCCAATGCCATGGCATGCACCCCCCACCATTAGGAGTGTGTCATGATTACAGCACCTTATATGGTCGGTCCATGGAAGACAAGAGGGGTCCAGGTTAGACAGACTTTCCACTCCCTGAGCTTGGAAATAAATTTGGAGCTAGATGCAGTTGCTAATCTGACACACAAGTAAGTGACACTCCATGGGTATGGACACTGTTATTGATTAGATACCATTTAAAGGGGAAAGGAAGGGATATGAACAATGGGATCATTCTGGTATCTTCAACATGTAGAAATTATCTGAAAGTCCAGACTGACCCAGACCCCTTTCCCAGCAGAAGTCCATGTGCAAAAGCATTGACAAATACTCCTAAAAGGAGATGTAGTTCTTTTATACAATACTCCACAAGCTTATGGCAGATCCTTCTGTGTGCTGTTAAGGACTAGAAGGTAACACGCTGAAGCTACCAGGCACTGTGGCATTTCAGCTGCCCAGAACTACTTACTTCAGTTTACTTTGATGTTGTAGCTGTTTTTACAACAGCAATTGCCTCTGCCTAGCAGAATAAATTCAACAGTTATGTTGTTTCCAAAAGGAATATCATGCTGATACATCCAGAAAAGGAACCACAAAACAAATAATTATTGTAACTTCTGCCCAGCATAGCTCCCATTTCCTGGAAGGCCAAATTTGTTTTTGTGCATCTCCTTCCATCAGCCCTTTTTTCTAAAAATCAAATTCCCCATGGAACCTTGTCTAAATACAGAAACAGATGGCGACACCAAAGAGACTGCCCTCTCTTCACTCCCCTCTTCCCCAATACCACACATCTCATTGATCAGTTGAAAGGATTAAATTGAGCAGAAAACTTCCATGAACTGCCAGTCAGCAAGGCTGAACTTCCATGGGGGAAGCAAGGGCAGTTGCACAGAGCACTGCCCAGCACTGCAGAGCAGCGACCTGCTGGCTCGGGGGGCTCCCAGCAGGCAACACAGAGGATGGGAACACCCTGCTCTTCTAGTACAAAAGTCCTTCAGCTTTCAGTTAGGGATATAGAAGGTCTCACCTTCATCCAGAGACAAAACAGTTCAACAAAGTGAAACAAGCAATCACTAATTTGAAAAGAACACCTTAATAGACAGTGTAGGAACATCAACCAGTGATGATTTTGTGTAACCACTTTCAATCAAATACAGCTGGCTGAATAGTGATCATACAGTCAACCCAAGCCCGTTATATAATGAGAATAGCTCATCCCCTCCCAATTCTTCTTTTACCAGGAGTTTATTAGGGGTCTTGCTTCGGTTTTTACAGGCAACAACAAAAGCAGGAACTGAAAGGACAAATAAAGTAGTAACATATTAGAGTTCCTATATCAAGGGTAGGTCACTTGGATGTTAAACAAACTCTTGAGACCAGCATTCTCATTCCTATCCTCAGTGACAATCTGTCCATGAACTGGCCTTGCCACAAAGTGTGTAGCAAAGCACAACCCTGAAAACTGATCCCACACCATGGGGTTATAATTTAGAAAATAAAGTTGCTTGCATACAAGGAGCAGTGTTTCATCAGTACTGGCTCACTGTCATACCATGATGCCTTCCACTATGGACAGTAAACTCTATGATGTCATTTTTCTCTGTTCATATAATATGATCCTAGAGTCAGAAATAAATAATGTTTCCTGATATTCGTGATATCAAGAAATCAATCAAAGCCACAGATTTATTTGGCCTTCTATGCCTTTTTTTACAAGTCTGAAACCAGAAGTTCTCTCTTACACTCGCATGCCTGTATCTCAAGCTCAGCAGGTGCAGTATGCTGTGTTGGCAGGGAAAGAATAAGGGAGATCTTGCATGCTGTACCCAGGGAATGGGCATAGAGGCAGATGGCAGTGCACAACTCTTACTGCAGTAGACATTAAAGTAGAGTGTGTAGACACCAGCTACATCCTCCTCATCAGTTATTTAGCTACTGAAGGCAGCAAGGTAAGCTCCAGAGTACAAGATACAGAACTCTGTACCTGCAGGTGCCTTGGCCTCTCCAGAGCCTCCCAACTCACAGGAGGCACATTCAGAGATTGACATGAGAAAGCCCCTACTCCACAACTGTACCACTCTTCAGAAACAAGTTATCATATTCTGTTCTTATTTGTGTATTCTGGACTACCCTTGAATCTTCATGTTCTCCCAGGATGTCCTCTCTCTTCTGGAAACGGCTTCTTCCCATACACAAGCAGGAATGAGCTGCCTCAGCTGAATTTGATGAGAAAGCAGTGCTGCCTCTCTCTGAGTGCACTCATAATCCCATTCCTCCTTGTGCACAAACCTACACAACTCCCAGGAGTAACATGCTCAGCAGGGGCTACAACCAGAAAGGCTGCATCCATTTCCAGGGGTTATTCAGAGAGGAAAAGCACTTTTGGTAGGAAGACATCTTTCAGTGTATGAAACAAGCATACAATTGTCTGCTATTTCCATTACGGGATGTTTTTAATGTTTTATTTGTGCATGAACATAGCTGTCTCAGCCTCCAGATGTACCTACAAACACAATACTATGAGAGGCTCTTGCAGTCCCTTGATTTAGGTAACTATCCCGAATCAGGCATTCTGCAAGGGGCAGAGGTGTCTCAAAAATGTACACCCCTGCACTTAGAGTCTGAGACAAAAATCTACATGGGTGCTAGAAGTTTTCAACTCTAACTACTATATACATAACATACCTTTGTCCTTCTAGCACACTGAAGCTATTCAGTGGGTATCGGGCATCCAAGCCTTGTGTTTTTCCTGGCGATGGATCCATATGCTCCTAGGCTTGGAAAAGACTCTCCTTGCAGCACTGCGCTATGCCAGCTCTCTTTCCTCAGTGGGCTTTGCGGTTGCAAACCATGAGGCAGAGACTGGGCTAGAAAGGCCCTTGCAATCCAGACAAAGCTGGAATCAGGTTTCAATAAATGCACTTTTCAACAGATTGATCTGGATGATCATGAATAAGTGATAGAACAGATATAAAGAGCCTTAGCTAATGGATATAATATTGGTGGGGAGGGGGAGTCCCTGACACCCTAGACCCATATGGTAAGGAATGCAACCTTGCTGTTTTTCTGATGTCAGGCTGAAATGAAGCCATACAGTCAGTTCCTGGGTTATATCTGATCAGCAAAACCAGGACCAGCTGCTGAAAGGGAGGGGCAGCCCAGGAGACCATAGGTAAGAGAGAGAAGCAACAACAGCTCAGTTGGCAGAAGCCAATGTGGAGTAGCTGGGAAGAGAGACAAAACCTCAACAGCGGTAGGGGTAACAGAAACAAAAGTCTACTTTTTGTAAGGCACAAGGATGACACACTGTAGAGCAAAAAGGGACTGGATTGCACCTGTCCAGTCCCATGGTTCCCACACAGCAGCCCACTGAGCCTAGGCAGCCTCTGCAAGCCAGCACAACTCGCAGAGCTGAGCACAGACTGCAGCCATGGGTCCTGCTGCTCCAGAGCTGCAGCCTAGAGTGAGCCCATGACTCATTCTAGTTTTGCCAATTAGCAACCCCATTCCTCACTAATTAAGGAGCAAAGCCCTCAGTCTGCCAGCAGCTTTGCAGAATAGCAATATCAGGAAAAGGTTTGTGCATTTTAAATCATCTAAGAGCAGTTTGTCACTTCTGGTCACTGATGTATGTGCACTGCTTCCCACTCCCCTTTCGCCTCCCCCTCCCATCTGTTCTGTTCCTCTCTCCTCCCCCAGTTTGGCTGCTGCACAGCTTCTCTTTTCACTCTCCAGCACATCTCCCAACTTCAAATATCTCCCAGGAAATGCCTGGTCCTTGGAGGTAATTCTTGATCTTCTCAAAGAAGCAACTACCCAGCTATAGCAACCACACCAACTCCTCATCATGGGAGTGGAGGGAGTGAATCCTCAACTGTTTCTGCATACTTCAGGGCTGCCCTTTGCCATGAGCATAAGGTGCACAGAGAGGAGGCAGGTGTGACTTTACTGTGTGCTCTCTCAAGGCTCAGTTTAAAATCAGCTGCCCCCTGCAATTCCACTGGGGCAGTGGAGTCACTCCCCTTCTCAGCTGAAGCAACAGTCCTACAGGGTTTTGCAACTGCCTGAGAACTTCTCACCAGCCTTGAAAAAGCATACTAAATTTAGTTCATAAAACTTAACTAAATTTAGTTAAGTTCATATTGCCTTCTCAATAAGCTCTACCCCACCTAAAAGTTGAATTAAAACAATGTTGTTCCCTAGGCATGTTATTCACATGTATATCTACAGATGTGTATTCCCTGTCACATCACAGCAACAGTAGCTTTCCCACATCATCTCTGTAGCCCTGAAAGAAAGGAGGCAACATGGCACGTGCTAAAGCCCAGCCTGGCCCTAGCAAAACTGTTACTGACCAGCCTGCAGCTCCAAACATAGCAAGTGAAAAGGTATTCCTGCACTGCTCTCAACAGGAACGTTGCTTTGGGTCTCCTCTCCCTCTTGCCACCAAATACATAGTGACACAGCCTGCTTGCAGTTCCCTCCCTCTCTCAAATTCAGCCTATGGCTTCAAGGGTGAGGCTGGGCTGATGAGCAGTTGAGAAATCTTCAAGGTTCACAGACTAGAGCTCAGGGCCTCAGGAAGCCATGAGGATACAGCAGTCTGTCACAGAGACACCAGCTCCAACATGGTGCCTCAAGAAGCCACAATGCAATGCCTTTTGTAAAAATCTCGGATGAGAGCCCTGAAACAGTATTTCTTCCGCAATGTTTATGCATAATTATGTCCAATACCTTTTTGTATCTTGCTACAACCTTTATTTCAATAAAATTCCTTACCTTGTGGAGTTCCACCACCTACTCACACATTATACAGAAACGTACACTTTTAAACCAGTCCCATCACTGAGAAGCAGAAAATCCGTTTTTCTTGCGGTCAGAGGTAGAGGAACAGAGGAGTTCAATCCACCTTCTCTGTCTCATCCATTATTTTCTGCTCTTTTGCCATGTCTCCCCCTATTTGTCATTTCACTAATAAACTAATCTCAGGTTCTTTAAGCTCTTCACGTGAGACATTTTCCTGGTGTTTGATCGTCCTGAGTGTCCTTCCCTCAAACACCATACAGACAGCAAGTGGAGTGCCTCTGAGCTGGAATACACTGTCAGTCTATCTGAAATAAGAGTGAATGTGGGAAAAAACTGGGGAAACAAGCCATGTAAGAAAGAAGGTGGGAGACAGTGAAGACAGAAGAGTCCATATTTCACTGTTTTCTAAAATCACTGGGTGCTACTAGCTAAAATCATACGTGTGCTAGTAGCAGCATCCAACTACTACATGTGGATGGCAGTATTATGAGTAATGATGCAGATATGCAAAAGTTTTTAACAAATATCCCTGGAAAGCACCCTTCTTGCATCACATTGCAATGCTGACGTGCTTTCCCATATATTAGTAAATTAAAAGGACATAAAACATTTTAAAAATCAACAGGTCCAAGAGTTCCCAGAGATCTGTCCAATAAAGTTTCTCACCAACTGATATTAATCTTTTATAAATCTGGTAATGCTGAGGAAATTCCAAGGGATTGAAAGGGTCAGAGCCTAAATGGGAGTGATAGCAGGATTATCCCACATAACCATGGGTTGCTTAGTCTGAGGACCCCAGGGAAAATACAGAGGTTTTGCTCTCAGCTGTTTCATCTTAAGGATACTCTGGCTTTAATCGTTTTCCAGTGCCAGTCAACATGTAGAAAGAAGTGTAGTCAAAAAGAGTCCTTCCTCAGCATCCAAGCATAAGAGAGAAATAAGACAGTGATTGACTCTCCTGGCATTGTTCATGTAGAACACAGTATTCTAGTAAAAGTCAGTTCTTGAGCAAACAGCAGCAAAGGGATCTCAAAACTGTTGTTATGCACAGGGAAAATCACAACTAACTGAGGGAGTTTCTAACAAATATCTGCAGTGACAGGGTCAGTACTATTTCGTATTCTCATCAGGGACCTAAAATCAAAACTAGCGCTGACAGTACTAGCAGATGCCAACATCTGGTAGATAAGTAAGTACCCACAAGGATGAGACCATCAGAGCAGTGTGGATTCCACAGCCCACTTGTTTGAAAAAAAAGGGATTAAAGTACAGCCAAACAGAAAGGTCATCATCAGAAGAGAAGGAATGCAAGGAGCACTTCAAACAGAGGAATGTCTTCTGGAAAGTCACAGACCCAAAGAGGATTGTGAATTGCTCAGCAGAAACTCCCAGGACATTTGGTTGAAACAAGAGCTGATGCATGTCTGGGATGTATAAGCAGGAGTAAGGAAGTTTACTGCTTACTTATCCTTTGAGTGAGAAAGAAGCCTTCCAGATACAACATAAAAGGCTCAGTCATTTTTACTATTCGGAAAGATCCCTTGTAGTGCAAAAGTACTTGTGAAAATGTTAATGTCATTATGTAGATTTGCCAGGGCTAGGGCTGCCCTATCTAGCCCAGACACTGATAGGGGGGAGCAGTGTGTGGCCCAGCATGGGCTGCAAACCTCTCCTCTTCAATTAACCACACCCTGCTGAGAGGACACGGATGTCAGCAGCGCTGAGACCCCTGCTCTGCTACCTCCTGGCTCACCTTTGCCAGCAACCCAGAGGCAACTTGGTGACAGAATAATTTTTTACAGACAAAGAAGTTATTTGGGACAAAACAACTCTCATGTAGCAAAGTAGGACCCAAAAATGGATGATCTGCCAGACACTTTAGAAATGAAGCAGGATTTATTTTAAAACAAGGTTGCATAACCACTTGAAGAAGCTGCAAAAAGCGGGGTATCCTCCAGAAATAAGAAGCCTTTCCAGAAAGTGTGATTCAGCCAAACCTTCATCATTGGCTCAAGACGCAGGTAACAGGAATAAACAGGACTAATACACCACCCTGGTCCTAACCCTAATTTCCACCTTCTCACTGAACATGCCGGTCACTGTACCTATGAGAGGCCCCGCCACCAGTTCAGTTGCTGTGATAATTATTGCATTTCTAATGACAGGACCTCAGAGTACCCTGGACACCGTGCCAAGTGCTGTATGGCAGACAGGCCATCCGTAGGTGTTTTTCCTGAGACTTGGCTCTACAGCACTGCTGAACTGTGGGCAATCTCAGAGGGAAATGAGGAGGCAGAACTGCAGAGTTTAGGGTAACTGGAGGATAACCAAGAAACCCAGACTCTCACAAGTTTCAGTCTTAATGATCACATTTAAATAGTTTGCAGATTCTCCTTAAAGCAAAATGGGAAACAAGAAATTGAGAAACATTTGTGATTATTATGTTAAATTAAAGTGTGGCAAGAAGTGAAACCAGAGCAGAACAAGGTGGTTTTGGAGACCATGATGGGGCAGCTGTAGGCTGGCCCGGGGCAACCTGGCATGCTTCACGTGGAGACTCTCATCGAGAGCCTGCGCCAGCCCACCCTCTTGCTGCTGATGGGATCTGACAAGGTCGCAGCTCATGCAGCCTGGTTCCAGATGAATGCCCTAAGGAGGGAGCTAGCAGGACTCTCTCTCTTCCACCACACACTTCTTCATGTCACCTTTGGCACAAGAGCTTTCTTCCCTGCAATTTCTGCTCCAGAACACGTCAGTCGAAACCTTGTGTCCTACATCTGCTTCTTTATCACTCCGAATGGTTTGGGGGAGATGCAGCTGGGATAGATGATTCTGCATCTCAGAATATCCATGCTACACTAGTCCAATGGATATCTTCAAGGACAGTGGTACTTCTTTTTAGCTGAACTACAGTGATTAATTAAACAGAGAGGAATTGCTCTCTTTAGTATTGACACAGAGAGCATTACATACACAGGATGGATGTAATAGTCAGAATTTCTGTCTCTTCCCAAGCTCTTTGGTCTTCTTTTCTAAGAGGTCACAATACTCTCAGTAGACTAAGAGGAGGTTGTCAGGAAAAGTTGACAAAGCATATGTTCCTGAGGGGAGAAGAGAGGCTTTGTTGGAATACCCCTTTAAAGAGCAGCCTCACTGATAAAGAAGATGATGCTCTATGTACCTTTTCTTTCCAAGATGGCATTTTCCTAAGCCAATGGTTGTTAATACATGGGAACTCAGCTCTCTTTTATCTGTGAAGACAGCACATCACTCATGGTCAGTGTCATCCAAGTCAGCTGAACCACTTCCCTCATCTCAGACAAGAGTCTCTAGATAGATTCTCCAGGACATCCGGCCAGGCTCCTCTCTCACAGGAACTCCACCTTCTCCCAACGGCAGGGAGCATGGGAAGGGCAAACCAAGATGTTGAGAAACCTAATCCAGCATGCCATGTATAAACTCTTCCCACTCAGCACAATTTGGGCTCCCTCAGACACCGGTCTCTGAATGATGTAGCCAGACAGCTTCAACCAAAGCTGGTGAGAATCGCATGTGCAACCAAAAATCAGACCAGTCCTGTACCTGCTGCACCCATGGATCAGGCAGGCTCCATACTGCAAAGATGCCTTCACTGTCAAGTCCCTTCAGTTCTTCTCCTTACCCATGTACCCTGCCTGCAAATGTTTACACACATGAGTTTACACTGGGACTAAGGAGCCATTAGACACCTGAAGGACAGTGAATACAGTCAAGTGTCATGTGGTTGGCAAAGGACCACACTTTTCAGACTCACTGATAGCTTTGTGAAGTAGCCAGGCACTTCCCACTTGCATCAGGTAGTCAGCAGTTGGGGCAAAACTGCCAGACCAAAGGAAACCTGGCAGAGTTGATTGCTTCCCACCTCAGTTTGGGGCCAAGAAAGCAGCTCAGATGCATGCATGGTGGCAACTTGGGTAACCTTTGTGCTCCTCCACAGACTTGACTCTGAGACTTCCCCCTGGTCTGCGTGTGTCCCTGGGGGAGATGGCTCCTCTCCCTACCTCCACAGCAGATGTCCCAGGCCAAAAGAAGAGAAGGACTATAGTCAGAGAAAGATGGGAAGGATGAGGAACAATAAGTGAAGACATGACAGCTGTAGAGAGGACAATTCTGACCATCACAGCCATGCAGGACATGAGCATAGAATCCCCCTGCCTTTCTCTCTGCATGTGAGAAAGTTTAAGAACTTCAGGGGATTTATTTTACAATACAGAAGAAAAGCTTTGGATTTCACCAAAAGAGCCATGAGGAAAACTGTCTTTCGTGTTGCAAGAGCAATGAGGAAAATGCTTAAAATGTCAGCATTTCTAGGCTAGTGGCACGTGAGAAGGAGAACAGCACCTGTGACTCCACTGGATGCAATGGGACCATGCTGGCTGGTCACTCCAACTGGAGTACAGAAGGACAAGATGAGAGAAGTGTCTCCTTTAACTCTGGCCATGACATTCCTGCCCCTTGGGGGAGAATTGGAGAGCGAGTCATATCCTCTGTGTCACCCCACATCCTGCCCACACTCCAGACACACAGGGAAACCATCATCTGTCACCATGCCACAGCCCTGGCCTCCAGGGTCCCTCCTCCCTGCCTAGGCACAGGACTTGCTGCAGCAGCCAAGAAAGGAGATGGCAGAGCACACACACTGTCTCGGCTCCTCCACTCAGACCCGTCTGGAGCAAAGGCGTCATTCATCACATCTCTGAGACATGCTGCACAGCAGACCTCAGATGGCAGAGGCGCACATCTTTGTGCTGTACCACTTGCTGAGGATGAAGTCTTTCTAATCTGGCCCATCTGGGACACTGCAGGGGAACAGTGGTGGCAGCACACACCCTGCCAGCTCGCTGTCCCTGGGGTCTGCAGGCAGAGGAGGGCACAGCACATGGGAATCCCCTCAGTAGCGTCAAGTTGGCACAACCAGCCAAAACTATTCCCCCCTTGGCAGAGCCTGGATGATAAGTAGGTTGAACCCATCACTAAGCCACTTATCATAGATAAATTTCAAAGAATAGGAACTCCTTTGGTCTCCAGCTTGCTGAAGGGGGAACCAGGGGAGCTGTAAAGACCCATGGCATCCCCACCTACCCCTCACATTGCTGAGCATGGTATCTAAATGCTGCAAGCACAGCATGGAGCCTGCTAAGGCAAGACCAACGGCATGCTGGGGTTTAAGCTATTCCTTGTAAGAGACGACATGCATCCCCTGGGACAAGCTCATTTGCTGCCGCTGCAGAAAGAGGTGAAGCAACTCCCTTCTATTCAGGCTTTCCCTCCTACCAAGAACACCCCCATCGAGAAAGAGGAAGAGTGACTGGGGTGCAGCAAATGCCAAACATTCCCGCTCTGGGGAAGCATTCCCTCTTTCCCATCCCCACAGTCTTTCCTGCAAAACAAAGCTTGATGCTTTCCCATACATGCTCACTCCAGCTCTCCAGCCTGTGATTTACAATAGATGTGGGACTCTTAGAGAGACTTTGGCTTCAGGACTGTCCCTGAGTCTTTCCCTGGAAATCCCTGTTTCTCTACATAATGGTAGAATCATGCCTGGACAAGTAGAGCTGGACATAGCAGACAGTTCTCTGATGGGTGCTACTTGCAGAGACATGCATCTCTGGGCATCCCCTTTCCAGCTCCCACTCCCATCAGGTGCTTCAGGCTCCTCTTTGCAAGCTCGTGGCTACTCCTGTTGCAAGAGGCCAGGAGGTTCCTCCTGACAGAGGGGTGGGCAAAAATGCTCTGGTGAAATGGCCCTTTGGGAAACCCTGGCCTTCATCTGATTGGATACAGATGGCCCAGGCTTCCAGGAGCAGCAGGTTAATCAGTTAATGGCTGAAGGATGCTGGGCGATGTGCTGCTGCGCATGCTGCGGGGCAGCCCCAGCCTCACAGCCCCAGGGCAGCCACTCCTTCCTCGCTGGGGCCAGATCTGGGAAAACATCTGTTCTGATAAAGAAAGTACTTCACCAGGGAGGGGGCAGGCCTGAGCCCATTAGCTGCTTCAACCCACTGACTACGGGCTGCTCGGGAGGGGCTGCTAGCTCCCCACCGCACCCGTGACTCGCAAGACCAGACACGGGGGTTAATAGCCTGGAAACCATCCGGGGGTTAGAGGGGGCAGATGTCTGTTGCCTCAAACAGGAGGTATTTAAACCTCAGATGCAGACCTTAGGATGGCCCTGTCACCCCACAGTGCCTGCCGTGCCCACTGCCAGTGCCACAGGTACCCGCTGTCACCCACGGGGCCAGCAAGGGCTGCCCCGGCCTTGCACCCACCTGTCCCTCACAACCAAAGGAATCACCAGACTGGGCTGGAAACCTGTGCATGCTCAGGCAAGGAAAAGGGCAAGAGAGAATTTCGGGGCGTCCGGGCTGTGCACGGCACCTGGCCCCTCCCGTTCAGTCACTGTCTCCCCCCGTCATCACAGTGCCCCGCACGGCTGTGTGCACAGCGGCGAGGGCACCGCGGACAGGCGGGGACCAGAGCCCGCGACTAACAGGTACGAGTCCGGCTGCTGAGTAGCCGTTCTGCCCGCCGGCGTGACGGTGACTGGGCAGGAGCACAGAGGGGCAGGGGACTCCCATCGCACGCTGCCCGGCCCCTCACCGGCCCGGTGCCCCGGCCGACAGCCGCGCCGTGACACGCACACGCAGGCAGGAGCAGGCTCCGGACTCTGAAGTCGCTCTCGAGGATTAAAGAGCCGGCTCTGGGCAGCCATGACTATCATGCGACAAACCCTCTCCTCCCGCAAGCAGCCCTCGGCCGGCTTTGCCGGGACCACGCATCGCTCGGGCTCCGGCTCCCGCAATCCCTTCAGCCCCTCGCACGGACTTGCCCGGTGCCACGGCGGGCTGGGGAGCGCTCGGGGACAAAACCTGCCGCATCCTAGCGCTCCAGAGAAAGTGCAACCGGGACCACCTCGGGGAGGGGGCAGCGGGGGCGCGGCGAGGCCCGCGGGGAGCGCAGCGTCCCACGGCCTCGGGGACGCTCCTGGCCCGGGCGCGGCACCCCGGTGCCCGACTCGCCCCGGGACCCGATCCTGCCAGCCGGCTCCGCCCGGCCCCCCTCTCCCATCCCTGAGCAGGACAGCCCGGCCGCCGTCCCCGTCCCGCCCGCTGCCCACCTGGCGCAGAGAGGCGTCCATCGGCGGTGCCGCCCGCGGGAGCGCTGCCGCCGCTCTCAGCGCCGCATCGCCGCGGCCGGGGGCACGGCTCGCCAGCCCCGCGCCGCTCTGGCTCCGCCTCGCCGGCCGCGGCAGCGGGAGCGGCCGGGCGCCCGCTCCCGCCCCGCTCCGCCCGCCCGGGTGCGGGGAGCGCGGCCGCTGCGGCAGCGACGGGGCCGTGCTTGTGCCGGAGCGTTTAGGAGCGGGGTGAGACTGTCTGGGGATCAGCCCGCATCTCGAGAGTGGGGTGCCGAGAAGGGCTTGGGGGGGGCCGAGAGGCCGGTGTCACCCACGGACACGCAGCGGGGACGGGGGACCACTGCTGCACACAGCCACAGCAGCCACGTGTGGACCTTTGTATGGGCAACTGGTGTCATCTGGAATAACAAACATCTGGGGTTTGGGGTTCCCTTCAGCAGACCATCATAGCACGTTAACAGGACTGTTAACAGGAATTCTGATAGAGCTTCAGAATGATGTCTCTGAGATCTGGAACAGCTGGTGAAGAGCAAGAGGTTGGGCAAAGTTTGTCTAGATCATAGTTCGAATATAGAACTTGATCACAGATCGAAGTGTGGCCAGATCATAGTTCACAAATGCACTGTGAAGGTATTTCTTGCCATCAGAAATTACTTCTTTATTCTGAAAGAAAGGAGATCTAATGGAAGGGGGTAGGGGAAGGGTTTTTTTAAATTATTATTATTTTGGTTAATAATGTGGGATTTTTAACTACTTAAAACACAGAGAGCATTCTGAGGTAGATGACAGTATCTTGTCCAACATCCAACTCAAGACTTCAGCCTCTGCCTAACCTGTGATGACCACCCCCACCACTCTTCCACCTTCACTATCTGGACCTTTGAGTAAAGTTTCCTGATACATGAGTCACTGTCAATGTGTCCTTCCATTTTGATACCAAGTCGCTGAGAGCTGTCCTGGGCGTGACTATCCAGCCTCTTTTGTACTTGTGCTGGATTAGTTTAATCTATACCACTTTCCCTGCCTTATGAAAACATCATGCAAGAGAGCTCCAGAAGCCTAACTGCAGTCCTTATCTCACATCTAATACTTCTATCCGCAAGGCCAATTACCGTGTTAGAGAAGGGGATTAGATCAACTCACAGTGATGTGTCCTTGACAGTCCTCCTTAAAGCCACACATTTGTTGTCAAGCTGTTTCTGCCACAGCCAGCTTTCTCCTCACAAGAGAACAGTTCCCTCCACTATTGCTGCTTCTGCAGACAGTTTTGGCTGTTCAGCTTCTCCATTCTGGCTGGTAACCTGGGAGCCATGGAGCTCCTCATAGCCACAGGAAAGTTGAGGCTCACCTTTCTCCTCTGTCTGCCTGCCTGCCAGCAGTTTCCACCAGCAGGCATCTCCAGCACCAGACGTCGCCTCCCAGGCTTCTCTGGAAAAACTTTGGCCATGGTTCCTGTCATCCAGGGTGAAGTAAGAGTCCTACCTTTCAAAAGGCAAGGTTTTTAGTATTAACACTCTTGACTGACACCTTCTAAGAGGGAAGCAGAAGGTGGCTTGACTCAGTCCTTAGAACAAAGTAATTTTACAAACTATTCAGGCAATAAACATTGGATTCCATAAAGGGAGCAGCAGTGACTGATGCTGTAAGCCCTGTACTCTATCAGCCTGGTATAAAAGGTGGCAAGAATCTTGACAAGAAACTTAACACCTGATATGTGTTCCTTTCTGTTATAGGATTAAAGCACTAGTCCTACATTCGTACTGCCCACCTGGAAACTGCAATGTCTGAACTGTTTCCTAACTAGCTTAAGGTGCTGTTCCTGGGAAAGGGTGGCTACAACCACCATCTGCTTCTTAAAAGAGCCTTGATAAGCAGATGATCATTGACTTGCTATCACTAGCTGGCCCGGACACTGCCACCACCACGTCTGGCACCTCAACAGGAGCTGTTGGACGCATTGGCAACATGATGAGCACAAAGAAATCAGTAAGGGTTGGCATGGGCTCCACTGTGCAGGACAAGCCCAGGACCCCTCTCTAGCCCATCAGCCTGCCCTCCTCCCCCCACCTTGGGGCTGCCTCCTGCCCCAAGCCTGGCACAGCAGTGCTGCTCTTGTGTTTGACAGCAATGTCACCAACCCAGTGAACTCCCAGCCCTCCTGTCAGCCCAGGTGCAGATGTCGCAGTAACCAGGGTGCCATGGCTGTTTCCTTTGTCAGAAGAGAGCTGGGCTCTGGTAGAGGAGAGCTGTGGCAAACAGATGACTGTGGGTCTGGGCCATGAGCTATCCCTGCATCCATGAAAGGAGCAGCCCTCTGGTGCTGCAGGCAGCAGGGCCCCGCACCCAACCCTGGCGGCAGCAGACAGTGAGTCAGCTTCCTGCTGGGCTTTCCATACCAAGGGAAGGTCGGCAGAGGACTGGCAGGAACAAGCCGAGGCAGGAATTCCTCCTGGACACCAGACAATATCTTAATTTCCTCTTCTGCCACGGGTCTGGCACATGGCTGGGAGGCGGGCAGGCCAGTATGCTGCCGCTGCGGGTGGTGAGCATCTGCCAGACTTGCTCTCCCATTGCCTGCAAGGGAACAAGCTGTGACACCTTGGCTGCAGGTGCCACCTCCCCAGTGGCTCATCAGAGCTGTGCTCGTAGGGTAGGGGACTGATTTCTTCCACTATCATTCCTGGGATGATCTCATTTGGGAGAGTCAGCAGCGGAGCCAGAGTACATTGGACCTAACCGAAGGCACAGGGAGACACGGATTCAGGAGGAGGGCACCCGTGCTCTGCTATGCATTGCCACCATTGCAGCCCCAACTGCCAGGCCCTGCTGCTTTGCTAGGGCCACCAAATTCCCCCTTGCCCAAAGCACAGGACAGCCAGGAGAGTCCTCCTTCTCCAAAGGGGAAGAACTACTGAGAAGCAGCAGACAGAAATCAAGCATGATGCCCGTGGCCAGACCCTGGCAGACCACCAGATGCCGAAGCACTCTCCTGACATAGACTGCACACATACAAGGGGAAGGGGACACACAGTACACACAGTAGGGTGCACGCTGGCCCCGCAGCTCTGGCCCTCTCCCTGTTCCAGTTTCACAATTCCTTGAAATCATCTTATAAATCAACTCTTGAAAATGACAGTTCCTCCCTTCTCCCACTCCCAGCCTGCGGGTAGCCTGGCCACAGCTCAGACTTGGGCAGGGTCTGGCCAGGCCAGCTCAGGCCTGGACTGTTTGAACTCGGCACACAAAGCTGGGGACCTCTCCTCCAGCCCCATCCCCTGCAAGGTGATGATGGTGATGATCAAAGCCATGCTGAAGCCCTCCTTGCCCGGGGCTGCTCTGAGGCTCTGTGACAGGAATTAGCCCAGGCTCCTTGGGGACAGGATCATGTTTGTACCAGATGTGTCCCTGCTCCAGAGGAATGTGATTAAGGATGTCTGGAGACGCTTTCACAGGGTCACACCAAGCACTGAGGCACCTGCTCCCCCAGAGAGCAGGAGTGTGAGGGGGAGCACTCCTCGTAGGGGGCAACAATGTGGGGTGGGGAGTGTTTATCTGTCCTGGGCACCCTGCTGTCTTCTGTCTCAGCCAGCATCAGCAGCGAGCCTGTCTCACTGCAATGTGCAGTGCTGCATCCACATGCTACAGAGCTCAGGCCAAGGGTGGCTACACCCTTGCTTAGTCTGATCACAGCGGGAAAAGCTTCTTATCCCATCCACACACAGGAATGCCCTTCAGTGCTACCCTTTCTCTGTAGGTCAGGAAAACAGGATGTCGTCTTCATTTTCAGCCTGAGCACAAGAGCAGAGAGCTGGAGCAGATGGTCCCAGAGGGTGGATGCTGGGAACATTCATCCCACTGTGACCATGTGCCACCCCTTGGCCTCTGAAGTACCCTCCCGAGCTGTGTCACTGGGGCCAGCATTAGCTGGGACCTTCCACCAGCTCCATCTGCACTTGGCTGCGCTGACAGACCAATAATAAGGTATCTCCAGCTTTCTCTGCAGATAGCGGTCCTGGTCTTGTTCCCTCAGCCCAACCCTTCCTTCCCTTCCCTGCCACATCCCAGGCCACACATCCAGCTCCCAGCAGCAACAAGCTGAGGTTCCCTACCTCTGCTCTCTTTATGCTGCTGCTGGTTTGCTTGGGGCCAAAATGTATCTGTGTGGCTTTTACACCTCGGTCATGAGAAATGCAGCCCTGGCGGCAAGATTGCTGAATGAAGGAGCTGAGCTGCACAAGGCTATAATTACAGTAGGAGCATGTGGGGATGAGGCCAGCCAAGTGCATCCACCTCATTTCCTCTCTTATTAAGCCTGCCCTTCTTTTGTTTGACCCAGACCAAGCCTTGCTATTAATGGCATGATGCTGTGGAGGTCACAGATGATTCTGCTACAAGCAGTCTTGTGGATTCTGCCTGACTGAATGTATAAGCAGGGCTTTGCTCACAGATACCATTACTACAGGATTCATGCTGTAGAAAGTATGTCAGGCAGCTGTGGTGCAGGCGTTTCCCAGACTGGGCTGTTTACCAGATATGGCGAGTTCTCTGTCTCCAACTGCAACCAGCAATCCAGGCAAGCAAGCAAGGAGGTTAAATGGTGTCATATCACTGCCCCTGCTTGTGGTCAAGGTCTTCTGATGGGTGCTGGTAGCTGGAGCCATTTCCTCTTCCTCATCTTGCCTGCACTGCTTCAGCTTGCAAAATAATTTCTGTGCTGAAGGAGAGAGCTCTTCTACTCTGTGCATCTGCAGCCAAACTAATGCCAATCCCTGCCCTGTTTTGTTGTATTTGTCCCTTATAAGTCCCCAGGAGGCAACCTGAAATGCTGGGCTAGTGGACTACCAAACCCAAGAAGCAGGCAAGGCTGTGCACCTCCAGGGTTGAAAAGTGAGTGCAGCTGCAGTTCAGAGCACCAGTAGCTGGCCCCAGCATCTGGCCATCTGTCTTTACTGAGGATGAGAGCCTGGTACAGAAGGGGCCAGCTGCTCCCCAGCCTCTCCTAGCCCCAGTGACGTTTCTGTATTCTGCGTACTGGAAGGGGGGGGATATCCTCCAGGGACACTGGACTGGTGGATTTAGGCAATCATCCAGCTGGGTTCCTGCAGCAGAGATCGCAAGGTCCCCCCTTCTCTGCAGAAATCAAGAGAAGAGGATTACCTTCCCGTCCTGCTCAGCGGCAAGATCACATCTGGCAGCCCAGGAGGTCACAGAACAAAGTGGTGGGAGAGATGGGAGATGTTGTGCAGCACCGATGTTCAGTATTCCTCCTTGCTCCGGCTCCATGGCCCCCTCTGAGCAGGGCAGAACACCCATGGGTGCCAGCCTACCTCCTTGCTGCTCCCTGCACAGAAGCAGCTTTGGTTTCTTTTTGGAAGCTTTTTCAGAACTCAGGCTGTCTTCCCCATCCCCACCTCACAGCAGCATTGCCCCTCTCTGCACAAGCTCATGGGGAACCTTGCGTGGGCGCAAGAGAATTGCCCCAGCACTGTCCTCATTCACTTCTACTAAAGTCCCTTTGGGGAGCAGTCCCAGCACAGGCACCTGAGAGCCAGAGGGCTGGAGAGCCCTGCAGGGACAATGCACTGGGAAGGACGGGCAGGGGCACAGGGCAGCAGGCAGGAAGTGAACTGCCCAGGGCAAAGCAGCGAAGGCCAGACAAATTACAGGAATACTCACTTGAATTGAAGAAACATGCTATCCAAACAAGTGCCCAGGATTCAGGTATCTCTGCAAGAAAAATGTCCTTTGCGAAGACCTATGCAAGGGAGAGTGGCTGAAGGGATCTGCATCTCTGCCCTGTAGTTCTGTGGCAATGCCTGTGGGTCTAGCAACTGGCTCTGGGAAAGGCTGGCTCCAGCATGAGGGACACGTCCAAACCTTCCGTTTCCATGGGGAGGAAGGTTTGTGTCCGTGCCCAGGGAGGGCATGTTCCTCCCCTGGCAGACAACAGGGCCCAGCTCAGCCCTTTCTCCTCGGTGCCTCTCCTGGGGCTGGTGAGTCCCTTCTTTTGAGTGACGTGGAGGGGAGGTGGATGGAGGGCAGAAGGAGACAGAGAACGTGGGGCTAGGGATGTGCAGCATCTCCAGTGCTCAGCAGTACTTGCTGGTGGTCCTCGACACCTGCAACAGCAAACAGGACCCCGGCAACCATGAGCTGGGGCTGCTCTTGGGGCTTCACATGCAACCATCATCCCCCTCAGCATCAGCTCTGCTCTCCCCAGACTGATGCAACTCACATCTGAACAAACCCACCTGCACTGGGGAAGGCAAATACAACTGGAGCCGCTCTCACCCCTGCCAAGTGTGAGGAACTGCCGCCTCCTGCCATTGTTACCTGCCCCACACCCCCCAGGGGCAGGGATCACAAACCCCTCCTCACGGGAAGAGGAAAAAGGATTTTTGGACTTTATTTTAATGAAGTTTGGGTGGCTGAATAGCAGACAGCAAAGCCCAGGGAGGGACTTTCAGACATACACGGGAAAGGGAAATTTTGCCAGTGGCTCTGGTTCACAGTTTTGCTGTGGAAATGGTCTTAAACAGCAGTTTCTTTAGCTTCCCAGCCATATAGCTGTGTGAATGGGTGCCAGTGGTATCTGACAACAGAGATGTGCCAGCCCCTCCCAGCTGCAGGGAATAAAAATAACTGGAGAAGATAGCTTGAGTGTACTTGAATCCAGGTGGCAGAAACAGAAACCCAAATAGTTTGCTTAAACATACAATTGTTTAAAATAATACAGTTGATTGTTTTAGGAACAGACTTTCTATTTTTAGTCTCTGGACAGGCTTGCTTTTGTAAAGATAAACCTCTTCCCATACAACAAAGAGATGGGAGAAACTTCTGGTGGGAGTGCAGTCCTGGTCTGGCATAACTGAGTCCCTTAGAAGGGAGCAGGTGAACACTTGTCCCATCCCAGAGCATACCCTGGCAAACAGGGGGCCTGCAGACATACAGGGCCCAGCGCAGGAGCATTCTGAGTCTGCAGGCAGCCTCTCAGCTGCTGTCCCCATACTGCAGTAGCATTTTGCGATCCAGCATGCTCCTGGTGTGGTAGCACCCAGCAGCCTCTCCCTCCTCCTCTGGTCTCACAAAAGTGGGGGTACCCCATGGAGCGCACCCCTTGCAGCTCTCTTACTCCTCCTGCCCCAGCCCATTCCTGTTGCTCTCCTCCCCACCCACCCGCTGTCTCTTCTCTGGCAGAGCAACCAGGACCGACTCTTTCGAGCTGGCCAGATGTCCCTCCCTTCAAGCAGCACGCCAGCCTCTGGTAGAACCGTTTGCTGACTGAACCCCCACGCATGACCCAAAGCCCCCGCAGCAATCCTGCCTGCATTGCATCCTGGTGCACTGTGTTTCCCAGCACATCCAGCACCCAGGACCATCTGGATAAGCTGTGATCCTGGCTGCCTCCTCTCCATCATCGTGGCCACCCATGGAGGCCCTGTACTCTGCCCTCGAAGGGGATTCAGCACCTTTGTGAGGCACGTGCAGCAGTGCCAGAAGGGCTTTGACCTACGCAGCCTGTACCATGTGCTGCTGCTGGTGCTGCCACGGAGTTCCTTGGGGCAGGTGGAGAGCTGGCAGCACCTGCAGAGGCTCACCCACTGCCAGCCTGGCTTGGCCAGCCCCGGCATGACCAGCAGCTATGTGGACTGGCTGGCCTCCTACCTGTAGCACCTGAGCACAGTCAAGGAGAGGTTCGACACCAGGGTGGTGGTTCCACTCTGTGAGAACTTACACATGCATGAGGAGCCAGCTTCCTCCCCATTCAGCAGTCCCCCTTGGCATCCATCCCCCACCTGGCTGCACACTTCTTTGCCCACCGGTGTAACTGGGGGCTGCTGCTGCAGGGGGGGACCCTCAGTGAGAGGGTATTCAGCCCCCTTGCATGACCTGCATGGTTTTGCTGATGTGGGGCCCTTTGTGAAGGTCTTGTGGCTGGTCCCTGATGTCTTTTACCGGAACTTAGTCATGGCAGATCTTGCCCGGAGGTGGGTCTGTCTCCACCGCAGCAGGTACAGCCTCTCCTTGCCACCGTCACTGCCACAGCAGCCACCAGCATGGGGCAGAGCAGGGCTGGCTCCCAGCACTGTACAGCTCCCACTGCGCAGCAGGACCCCCCAGCAGCCTGGGTCTCCCCTGGGCTTGTACAACCTCATGGTCCTGCTGCAGCCCTCAGGCAGCAGTGCTGGGGAGCTGCGAGCCCAGCTGTGGGAGAGCCGGGAGGATCTGCTGGCCCTGCTGCACCACGGGGAGCAGGCGGCCGCCCTGCGTGCTCAGGTCCGTCACATCGCCCAGTGCATCCGCCTCTTGTGCCTGCAGCAGCGGGGCGAGGGGATAGGGCTGGCCTGGCCCTGGTAGAGCCCAGGAATGGGTGTGGGACATCGCCGGCACCAGGCTGCCCTAGCTGAGGAGCTGCAGAAGAGCCTGGAGCTAGAAGAGTACCATCACAGCATCCTGGAGGCTGACTAGCTGTTGGAGCTGGAGGTCAGGCCCATTCTCCTCTGGAGGATTGATGTGGTAAGGGGCGTGTGCTCACTCTGCTTGCACTCCCTGGTCTGCATACCAGGGTGAGTGGGGCACTGCTGTGGGCCAGGGTGCTGCATGGGAAGGGCTGGGCATCCAGGTGGAGATGTGGATCTTGTGGGACTGGGTATAGCCATAACCTCTCCAGTTCAACGCAATGGCCCATTAGGCAGCCATGTGATGATGTGAGGAAGGAGAGCCATGAAGCGGGGAATGGAAGAGGTAGTGTTTCCTAACATGGTAGAGCAGGCTGCAGGTCTTAGATACTCCCATCCAACCTATCTGGATGCTCAGGACGCAGGCACCCACACTGCCTCCTCTCCAGCAGGTTCAGCAGCGCTGCCAGGACCTGGAGCACTGCCTGCCCAACAGCAGGCCCGGCTCAGAAACAGGATGGCCACTACTCCTGTACTTGGGCAGACTCAGCCCTCTGCCATGTACCCCAGGGCATTGGCCAGCCCGTGGAGCAGCCTGTGACTGACCACATGAGGTAGGACTACTGCCTACTCCCAGCAGCAGCACCCAGGAAAGCATGACTGGAGGACACCCAGCCCATCACCACGTGGGCTGCGGGCAGCCAGCAGCTCATGGGAACCTGGCTCAGCTCCTGCCTGGGAAGAAAGCGTGGAGAGAACATGTTAATGAGATGTTTCCTCCATGTTCAGCACATGGCCCTGCCATTCAGCGTGTGGCTACGGATTGCATAAGGACATGGGCACTGAGCGCTCTTGAGCACACAGGCAGGAGCGTGTACATGTATACGGATGCAAGCAGGTAGGAATATGTGTTTCTGGTTAAATATGGGGCTCAGACTCCCGTTTCCAGCAGCCAGCATGGGGGATCTAGCTGGGTCCACAGTAACCAGTCTGCTTGATGATGGCAATGGAAAACCCACCTCTGCGCTGGTAGTGGATGACATGGTTACAGCCCTTGCTCCAGCAGGGGCTTGCTACCTTACTGGCTGTTGTGGGCAAGAAAGTTTTGTGTTGGGGAATTTCAATCAATTTATTGCCGTTGGCAATAAAAACAAAGGCGCAGATCCAGAGCCACAATTCCTGTGAAGAGTTTATTGGTGTAGCTGTTTCCACTACAGTCAGAGGAGTCACAATGCACAGCAACAACAGGCCTCCTACACTACACAGGGAGGACAGGACACACACGGCCACAGACACACAGAGACACTCGTCTCTCCGCCCTGGGCCCTGCGGGGGGGCCAGGCTGTGGGCAGGAACCTGCTGTGGGGGGAGGCTTCTTTCTCTGATGGGATACTTCTGCAGCCTCCCAAGGAAGGCATCGGACCCTCCCGTAATGAAGCAACCACCATCTCTCGCAGGAGCCAGGCTGGTAAGTGGGAATAGGGGCAATGTCTTGTCCCAAATCCAGTGGTGAAGCATGCATCCCAGCTTCCTCCAGAAGACCACTCCAGCTCCAACCATCAGGGAGAGGGTGGTGTGCCTGTCTCCTCTGGCACTACCCTTGGAGTTGCCAAAGGCAGTAAGGGCACCATTAAGCAGTTTCTGGGCCAGCTCTGAACAAATGCTGCCAGGTTGGTGAGACCCCAGAGGAAGCCCTGTCAGGCAGAAAGGTGTGATGCACAGAAGTTCCATCTGAATATGAGGAAGAACTTTACTGTGTTGGTGACCGTGCACTGGAATAGGTTGCCCAGAGAGGTGGTGGATTCTCCCTCACTGGAGACATTCACTGTCTGGATGCAGTCCTGTGCCATGTGCTCTAGGATGACCCTACTTGAGCAGAGGTTGGACCAGATGACACACTGACCCATCCTGTGATTCTGTGTTTGGAGCTGCCCAGAGTTGATGGGGGCTGACAGGTGGGCTGAATGCTGCTCCCTCCCACTAGGAGGAAACCACTGGATGTGAAAGGTCTTCTCAGTATGGCAGCAGAATTGGGGCTGGGGGTTTCAGTGACTTCCTTGTAGGGTTGCAAGGAGCCAGACTCAGTGGATCACTGCACAGGGAACGGGAGGGGACCCAAAGGACTGTTTTGTGCTTCAGCACTACATCTCTTGTATAGCTTCTTAAACATGGTTTATTCTCAGGGACAGAAATGTGGGCATCAGGAACTGGGATGCAGCCCTATGATGCATTTACCCCTGCAACCTTTGTGGAGGTGCAGAATGGCACAGGACTCCTCTTAGTTCCTGCAAGAGGGCAGACACTCAAGGCTTCAGGATACTTGCTTGTCCCCAGCCTCCCCTCCCGGTGCAGTTTGCCTTCGGGAATAAGGTTGGGAAAATTGAGAGGAGGCTAACAACCTCTCCCATGCCAAGCAAGAAAACAGTTATGTGGGAAGGTGACTGCACAGATGATGGTCTGGAGGATAGGGCCAGGGTGCCTGTCCCTCTTTGCCTGTCTGCCAGGCTGCAGCAGCCCCATGGACCAGGGGCTGTGGCAGAGGCCCAATGTGAGCACTCCTAGAAGGGGGCAGAGGGAGCAGGAGCAAGGCATCTGCCAGCTGAGTAAAGAGACTGCTGGCCTGGGAGAAGCCCACTGGCCATCCACAGGCAGCTTCTAGCCCATCTCTGTGAGTGCTCAGTGTCATGTGGTGCTGAGAGCTTCATGGTAGTGGAGGGGGATGCAGTGGCACCAGCTGGCAGGGTTCCCTTTTACCACCTGGAGACCAGGCACAGGCTGCCTCCAGCAGGGAGGGGACAGACCCCTGACCCAAGGGCACTGAGGGCCCACACAGCTCTGTGATGTGAGAGGCATCTCTCAGCCCACTAGGTCCAAGAGGAGAGAGACAGCCTCTGCTGAGCGAACGATGGGGCAGCCACATCCAGGGCTGCCTCCTGCAGGGCTATGGAACAGCCATTCGTTGGTCCAGGCAAGAGATCGTTGACTCATGGCAAGTCCCCAGTTAGTTCTCAGGAGGGGTGAGCAGGTGTGAGCGGCCTGTCCCATGATTGGGGAGGGCAGGTCCCAGCTCATACAGGCATGTGCAGCTCGTTGTACTCATCCCGGCCATCCTCGTCAAAGTTTGGCTCCGCATCCTCTGAGTCCAACTGGGAAGAGGCAGAGACCAGGCTCTGAAGGCCACAGCTGGCCCCAATGTGGGGTCAACCCTGGCATGGAGGGATCAGCACACAGTGACCCAGGCAGCTGGGCTGTGCTGGAAAAGCAAGGCTCTTGCTCCTTCCCCTCCCAACAGGCTCCTTTTTTAAACCCTCATGCCCATCTATGCATCCCCAGCCTGATGCCCTTTCCAAGGACCGGGGCTTTGGTCCAGCACTGCAGCTCCCCCCTCTTCCCCTGCTTGCAGCACCCACTCCTAGGTGCTGCTCCAGGCTGTTCTCCAACAGGAGCTCAGGATGTTGACAGCAGCAGAGGAGCTGCCAGCTCTCAAGCAGCTGCCAGCACCCTGGCATTGTGGTTACATGTTTAAGTGCCAGGCAGCCACAGGCTCTGCTGTGATGCTGGGCTGTTGCTACTGGCTCAGTGGGGAACTGGGGTGTCTCTTGATGAATGAGCCACAAGATGGAAGGGGAAACCTGTATTCTAGGCCCCTGCCTAGAAGGAACCTGCGTTTCCTTGCCCGAGGCTGCCCATCCATCTGACACTGCACTCCCAGAGCTAAAACCTCCAAGGAAGCCATTCACCCACCTACTGCTGTTGAGCAAAGACCCTCAGATAACAGCAAGAAAAAACAAGGCTTTGATGGCTCAGGTTCTTCCAGCCTTTCAGGCTGCCAAATCTCCTCAATCTCACTGCAGTGTTGCAAGCTAGATTGTGAAGACAGCTATCTGCTTACCGCTTTGAGCTCCCTGTCGTGGAAGAAGCGGGGTAGCACGAAGCGTCGCAATGGCACTGTCATGATCAGGACAAAGGGGAAGGCCAGGGATGCCACTGTAGACTTCACCACCCAAAGCAACACAATGCAGGCCAGTTGAATGCAGGTGAAGAGATTCATTCTCCAGGTCTTCACCTAGGAGGTAAATCTAGTCTAAGAACACATTATCCTTCCACACAGATTAATGAACACCCAACTGGCAGAATGTAACCCTTCTGCATAGATTAGTACAGCAATGCAACACTGCTGCATGCTCTACCTGCCTTTACAGCAAGGTAGAACTCCATAACACATCAGCCCCTGTGTCTTGGGAACATACCCACCTGGCAGTGCAGTGTCCCTTCATCCACTCACTCCTATAAACTGTCTGTCTGTCCATACAATATACTGGCAATACACTCCTGGGTGCAGCCTAACGGCATGCTATCCAAGGCATACAATGGCATTGTACCACCTCTGTGCATGGCTTGCACTTCTCAGCACAAACTTGCAGCCAAGGAGGGTCACCAAGCCAAGCATCATTCTAGCAAAGCACTATCCTCCCCTCCCCTACCTCTTCTTCCTCTGCTCCTCATTACCTGGTTCCCTGCAACTTGTCTTTGCTCACCTTGACAACGTAGATGTGGTCAGGGTGGTGCTTGGATGGCATGAAGATCAGAAGCAGCCGCTCGTAGAGCTGGATGCCCGTGAGAGATGTAACCCCCATGTACAGGAAGATGCCAAAGAGCACAGCCAACGGGATCTGCCGCAGCATGTTCCCCATCACAATGGACAGACCTGCACAGACAGAGCTCAGGGCATGGTGTGTCCCGTGCCAGCCCCTCCACAAGGCACCTCAACCTCCATCCCTCTCCCACCCCCTCTCCGTCCTGGGCTGCAAGGGAAAAGAAGCTCCAAAGGGGTTGGTGTGGGCAGTCCTGCAGTGAGCAGGCAGAGCACAGGCTGGCCTGTGGGGCAGGGACACTGCCAGCAGATGCACACGGTTGGTCCTGACCTCTCCCCTCCCTCCCTCACCCAAGCAGACTCACCAACGAGAGCAGCAATGAGCACTCCGGTCACACGCTGTTCCTTCACCTCCTCGATCCTGGGCTTCTCTCCTGGTGCGATGGCCTTGCTCATCACAGTCAGGGCATTGACATGTGTGACGGAGCGTACTGTCGCTGCGGTCAGCCAGGGCAGCCCAAAGAGTGCACAAAGCCCCCCCATAGTGCCAATGAGAAGAAGGTCCAGGTGGAAGCCAGAGCCTTTCAGCAACTTCCTCTCCTTCTTACTAACAATCAGCCTGAAAGAAAATAGAGCCTGGGTCAGTGCCAGGCCCAGGTCAGTGCCCAGAGATAGCACTGCAGCTGGGGACAACATTCAATTCGCTCTCTGGAGACAGCACACATGGGGATAACAAGGAGATGGCTGAGGAGAGGGATGGATGATGGCTGTCAGCTTCAGGTTAGAAGTTTCCTCCTGTGCTTGGCTGAGGCAGGTCTCTTCCACACCACATGCGGGGGGGAACCAAAAGATGAGTGGAGAAGCCAAGGTACAGCCTGAAATGGCCAGGATCCCACCCCTGCTGTTCCTCTGGGATGCCCATTGCATCTCCATGTGAATGGCACCTTGCCTGCCTAGGGGTTAGTGACAGTTGGGGTTGGTAGGGGAGGTACTCACGTAGTGATCTGTGTCTCCATGAAGATAAGAATGAAGACCAGGAGAGCAGGGATGGCAGAGGCAAACATCATCCACAGTGGAAAGGTCCCACTGCTGCCCATGGGGTGAATGAACCAGCCACGTTTGTGAGGAGATGTGACCGACAGGCCAGAAGGGACATTCAGCTTCTGGTGGTGTAGTCACAAAACCCAGCAATTATTCATCAATACACACCTGCCCACAGCCTTACACAGGACTAGCCTTGATCCTTCTGCTCTCCCGGGTCTGAACACTTCAGATGATGGGATAAGCCACCCTGAACTGAGCAGGACTTTCTCATGGGTAATCAATCGCCTTCAGTGCAAAAAGTCCCATGTCCCCTAACATGGGACTGTCTCATTCCCTTTCAGCTATTGAAATTTCCTTAATTTTTGTCCAAAAGACCAAGGAATCATCTTCCTTCAGGAACCTCACCCCCATGCCATTGGTTACAATGCTCCTTGACCTCTTCTTGGACAAATTAAGTGTTCTGAACTTCCTACCCTACTCTGAAGTGGCTTTCCAGACTTTCCAAGACTTTTCTGAGACATTTTTCAGCATTGTTTTTGCAGTGTGAACCCCAGAAGTGACCACATTCTCTGGAAATGACCTCATCCTGACCATGTTCAGAGGGAATATCGTGTTTGTGGCTCCCATCAGACCACACAGACTCCTAGCTGTACATCATCCTGACCCTGCGTTCATTAGCATTTGAACCCTTGGCTCTGTGTTCCTCTACAGCAATTTTAATATCTGCACTGCAGGGAGAGTTTATGATTTGCATTTATGTTAATCAGCATAAGTATGAATAATATTCCTGGAATGTTTGTCCTTGAGCTAAGCTGTGTAACTAAGTACCATTTTCTCAGAAAGCTTTGTACATATGCTGAGTTAATACTGAAATGATAATGCTTTTGATATTAATTGTAGAAGTGTAGAAGGGTATGAAAAGAATGTAACAAAGTGCATGATTTTACTAACATCTGATAGACCCAAATTTTTCATTGAAATTCAAATGAATAAAAATGCATTTTGATTCCACCAAGCCTTGGGCTGTCTTGATAAAAAACTTGCATGATGAACAGGAAATAGCTTTCACCCTTTCCGCAGTCTTAGTGAAAAAAAATACCACAACAAAAATATATAAGTACATATCTACTGAAAAAGGAGAAAAAATGAAACCTGTGAGATGGGCTTGTCTGATAACATTAAGTTATCAAACTTAATGCTAAATTTGTGCATAAACTGGGAAAAAATTATTAAGACTGTGATCAAAATATTTAGTAGCCTCTACAATCAAGGAGAGAATAAGTATGTTAAGTATTAAACCCCACTGAAACCATTCTACATGCCAGCTTCTTCAGTGTGCATAACCAGTTTATATCCTGTTGATTGACTACAAGTGTTTAGAGTTACAAACAAGGAATTAACTGCAGTGAAATTCCTTAAAGCCCCTAAAGCCTCCCCTACGAACAGCTGGAATACCAGAGGGATACTAGGACACTCCAGTCCCTGTAGATCTGGCCTCAGTCTCAGCAAGACCCTTGGAGCTTCTCTTCAGCGTGGGAGTGAGGACAAGGGGAATGTCTCTGTTTGCTTTGTGCTGTTATGACTAAAGAAGCAGGAAATACAAATTCCCCATTGCACAAGAGCAGGCCACAGTGCCACAGGGAATTACTGCTGGGCTGCAGGAGGGGCTCTGAGGGCAGTGCTGGCACCTACCTGCGTGTATGTGTCAGTGATGGTGTAATCCACCAGCACCATGACCAGGATGGAGATGGGGATCCCAAAGTCTCCGATGATCCGCCGAGCCTGCAGAATAAAGACCTGTCACTGGCAAAGAGAAGGGCCAGCTCCATGCATCCACCTTGCTACAGAGAGCCTGCAGCAAAGAGAAGCCCCAAGTGGGGCCAGGCACCACTGCAAACCTAAGCACTGCTGATGGGCAGGGCAAGGGAACCCAGACTTGACCCATAGGGTTGTGCATCCCATTGCCCACATAACACACAGTCCTCTTAAATGACTGGCTTATTGCTCCTGCTGGCCTTTTTAGACAGTGGTGCAGGTATTATACAGATGCCTTGCATGTGAGAGATGTCCAAAGAGAACAACTTGTAAGCTCTTGCCCCTATATTCTAGTTTAATAGATTTTTATCCAGACCAAAGAGCTTTCCCAAGGTGCAGAGGACTTTCCGGCAAAGCTCACTGGAGCAGGACAGTGCAAATACTGTCACCAACAGTCAGCTCTGGTCTGCAGCCTAGGGTGGGCTACTATCCCTTCTGCAAGGTACTTGAGGGATTTCTGGTGTTTCTTTGTGGGACATCCAAGTGCTCTGGAGAACAAAGGTCTGTACCAAGAAGAATTACATGTCTGGCACATCCCTTGTCCTCAACATCTGGGTCCCACGAACTTCTCACCTTTCCTCCTAAGAAACGGCTGTTCTTGAACTTGCGCATAAAGAAGGCAATGAAGAAGGTGCCTAGCATGAGGATGAGGGAGAGGAGAGCAGTATTGGGCTGCATCCTGGTGCCCAGTGACATTGCATCTGCAGAGAGCATGCTGGCATTCAGGCTGCTTTGCACATTCGGTGGGTAGAACTTCAGCAAAGGATGTTCTGCAAACACCTGGACAGGTGAGAAAAGCAGCAGGCAAGTTACCACAAGGAGGGGCAGGGGGCACTGTCATTAATGGGAGTCGGGGGAAGCGGAGGTGTCCTGCTCTGTGGAGAGGTGAGGGTGGTAGATGGTGGGCACAGACAATCCCAGTATCTGTCACTTCGCCTCACAACCTACCCAGCTGCAGAGGGTTGGGGAGAAAAAAGTAGCCCCTCTTTAATGCCTCCTGCAGAAGAGAAGGGGAGAGAGACATTAGGGCTCTTCCTGCCACCCTCTGTGATGGCACAGGAGGCAGCTGTGCTGAGGCATGAGAGGCCAGCAAAGAAATGCTCTGCAGAATGTCTAGGAAAGCTGTGGCTGAGTTGGCCCTGTTCCCCTGCCACTTGTATGCTAAAGCAACAGGGTCCTGAGAGATCAAGAGATGCAGTGGCCCATCTCCCTGGGGAAGGTTCACCTTGTACAGTTTGTAGAAGGTCTCGTAGATAAAGATGAGGGAGATGAGGAAAGCAAAGATCTCCTGGGTGAAGGGCGAGATGTAGCGCACCAAGAAGCTTCCCTCAGCTGCCACAATAATGAAGATGAAGACGATGAGCCACAGACCAATCCACACTCTGCCTGTGAGATACTCAATGCCTTGTGTCTGGCAGAACTGAAATGGAAAGGGAAGGAGTTACTTACGGCTCCTCAGGCTGCCTCCTGCATCTGCTCCCCATTAAGATCAAAGATTCTCCTGGAAAAAAGCATCTACATCTGCTTAGGCATCCAGCACAGAGACAGTGAATTCATTGCTGAAGTCACAGGCAAATTTGCAGACTTTTCTTTAACACCTGCCAGCTCACACCAAGCAGGTCTTTACCTTTTCAGTCTTTTTAACAGCACCTCCTTTGCTTTCTGCTGAAGCCAACCATGCATGATGCTCCCCATCCCACCCATATGGAGGTGCCATTGCTCAAACACAGCCCTCCACTGCTCCATGCACTCAACAGCACAAACCTGTTCCCTACAAAGGAGAGCGTGAGCATCCTGCTATGTCCCATTGCATAAAGGCTACATTAGCTGGGCCATAATCTCAGACAGCACCTCTGCTCCTCCACACACATCAACACCAACTACTTCCAGCACCAGTCACATCTCTCCCTTTGCAGCTTTCCTCGGTACCACCACAAGCAGAGGTACACCTGTGTACACTGTGACTGGGCAAAGAAAAGAGGTCAGTGAGAAGTGCAGTCACAGGAGAGCAGGGAAATTCACACTCTGCAATGGCATCACCTCCAAACTCTTGACACACCAAGGTGAAAATCTAACTGTAGGTAAAAACATGCTTTTTTAAAGACACAGACATGCTAGGAGTCAGAAAAAAAGAGAAGGATTAGACCCACTGCTTGAAGGTACAAGGATGCTTGTAAGAGTAAAGGGGTCATGCTACTTAAGAAACATATCCATCCTGGCCAGCCAGGATACCTCTGCACACACCCTAGGCCTTATCCTGAGAGGTAGGAGTAACGTACATGGCACATCCCAAATGAGTGGTACGCACGTTGTTGGGCTCACATACAAGGAAACCTGGACACAAGTGTAAGCTGTGAAATGGTCTTCAAAGGAAGCCCCAAGAACAAGAAAGTTTTAGGATGCAGCTACAAGTGCTTATTGTGCCAAGATGGGCTGCAGCACAGGGCTGGGGGACAATGCTTCCCTCAGAGTCAGCAAGTAGAGGAGTGCTGTTATCACTGTCACACCTCAATGAATAATGGACACAGCAATGGGAGGCAGAACTCTCTACAGAGTGACCTGTAAAGGGTCAGCAGAGCCAGGGGCAGCCCTGGCCGAGCTGAGAGGAGCCTGGAAGGACCCAAGGAGTCCAAACTACCAAAGACACTTTGCAGAGCTGAGAAATGCCAGCTGCACTCTCCAGAACAAGGGCAGAGTGAGCAGGTACCAAGCATAGATACTGCCTCACATGTACCTTGTAAAAAGCTTCTTCAAACACCAGCAGAGGCCCTGAGAAGCCAATGACCAGGAGCGGCTGGGCTCCGAGCAGGGAGAAGAGGATCCCTAAAACTGAGGTGGAGATTATCAGCTCGGAGACCCCCATGAGACCCTCAGTTTTCTCTCCTGGGAAAGAGAACAACATGTGAGTGTTATAGTCCAGACACAGGCACCATCACTACAGGCAGGCAGGCTGCACAGCTCCAGAAAGAGGAGGCAGGTCCCCATCCCATCAGTCAAGAGGTCCCCTGTGTTAGGCAAGGGAGCATGGAAGGAGCCCGGGGAGCTGAGACTGGAGAGGCCAAGTGGCAGGGTGGGAACAAGGTAGCAGCCGAGATGCAGCACGACCACTCTCCCTGAGCGAACAGCACCAAAGCCCACCCCAGCACAGCATCACAGACACAGCCAGTGTCCCAGAGTGCAAAGAACAGACCAGAAAGCAGGCCCATTACCTAGGAGTCCCCCGAAGGTGATGGCAGGAGAGAGAGCAGCAAAGTAGATGAAGAGAACGGCTGCGAGACACTGGCTGTGCAAGGCGTCTCTGATGTCACTGAGGTATTTGGGGTACCTGCGCTTTATGTCCCGAACCAGACCTCCAAAAAATATCCCGGTTCGCTTCAAAGGGTCGTCCTCAGCTTCCTCCTCTTCTTCCTCAGCTTTCACTTCACACAGCTCTAGAGATGCATGGAGGGCAGAGCTTGAGCAGGGAACAGAGATGGGCCCTTGGGCTGTCCCTCTCCCCAGTACCTCGTAAAGACCTTCCTCCAGCAGCACTAGCCTGGTGAGCCCCCTCCACTGCACGTCCCATTGCCCCCAGCTGCCAGAGCTGCCCACAGCCAGTGTCTTGCTCCCCTTGTCCCCCTCCCAGCTCCCCACTGCAGGAGCCAGGACCTCCTCACACCCGTGCCAGGTTCTGGGAGGGGAGGGCCCACTGGGGCATGCAGGGCACTAGGCATAAACTTGCCCAAATGTGAGTGGAGAGACCTTTGGCTTCCTGAACAGTCCCCTCCTTCATGGACTTCTGCTCCCTCTCCTTCCTCTTCTTCAGCAGCAACTTCTGGAAGGTGGCAATGGATTTGAGCAAGTCTTTCCCCTCCACCTCTGATGGGGGGATGACAATGCTGCAGTCCAAGAACTCATTGATTGCGTTGAGGAGATCTTGACGGTCATCTGCCATGTATGCAGCCTCATGGAAGTGCTGGGAGGGGCAGGGAAAAAGAGAGAGGGAGAAGGCTCAGACCAAGACTAGACCCAGCTACCTACAGCCTGGAAAGTCAACACTTGCTGTGACCTTTACAGTAACATCCTGCTCCCTCAACCCACTACTCGTCTCACTACTGCCACTCTGTGACCCACACTCCTGAATCCCGCTTCTCATTCTGAGGGAAAAGCTGGTGGAGCCCTAAAGCACCACAGATAAAAAGCACAAGAACCTGAGCAGGACCTGAGCAGGAAGCATAAGAGACTCTTGGGAGTCCCCACATGGCAGAGAAAGAGAGAGAGAGGGAGAGGGAGGGAGGGGGAGAGAGAAAATAGGAGTTTACAGCATGAAGGAAGCCATGCAAGGGAAACCAGGCAGAAAAGGTGAGATACTTCTGAGAGCAAGGGCAGGATAACAAGGAAGGACTCCAAGGAGACCAGGAGGGGACAGCACTACTGCAAATAAGCAGGGAGGTGCTGGCAAACAGGCAGAAGTGCTGCACTGCCTCTGAAACATGCCTTCAGAGAAAGGGCTGGAGGATGATGAACAAGTGAAGAGCCTTTAAAGCAGGGAGGGGACAGCTAAGGTCCCTGCAGCACACAGACTCCCTGGAGCCACACTTCAATGTAAACGATACTGTACTCTCTCCATGGCGCCAGCCACTGTGTAACCTTGCTACAGCCAGCCCTGGCTGCAGCAGCTGCCTCTCCTCTTCCAGCAAGATGAGCAGAGACTCAAATGAACAAGATCAGTCCACAAACACGGTGCTGAAGCTGGAATATGGTATTTCACCTCTTCCGGGTAAAAACACATTCTCAGCTGAGCCCTGTGCCCTGTACAACTCCAGGGAAGGGATCTTTCACCTGGGAGACCTTGTTGTCTATAACTCACATTTTCTGATTGAACCTTTTAGTCTCCAGTTCAGGGAAAGTTGTGCACTATTGGCAGGACAGGAATGTTTGTTACTTGCTTATAGTTACATGGCACCAGCCAGAAGAACCCTGTGAATCTCTGATCCTCTTGTCCTGGACGTATGCAGATGCTCAGATTGTCTTTTTGCATTTAATTCCTAAACA
Organism: Manacus vitellinus; assembly: GCF_001715985.3. NCBI lineage: Eukaryota > Metazoa > Chordata > Aves > Passeriformes > Pipridae > Manacus > Manacus vitellinus. Next base: position 9,648,451 of record NW_021939632.1, on the reverse strand, counting down.
AGTTAATGAATTTCACTTTCCTGCCATGTAGACAGATGGGGGACCTCTAGCAGTGCACGCACTTGGCAGAAAAACCTTCCCGCCTCCTCATCTCTCCTCCTGTATGGATGTGCTCCTCTGCATGGATGCCTGAGCCATGGGACTCAGCTAGGAAGCTTCATCCAAACACCTGACAACCATGCCCAGGCATTGCTGGGTCTTTTTATCAGTGTGGTCTGGGCCAGGTGCCATGGTCACAGGCACTGCTCAGCCTCCCCTCCTCCCTGTTTGAGAAATGTCAACTGAACACCACTCCTCTAACCTTGGGCATTCTTTACTCCTGCTTTTACATATGGCCCCTTTCTTCACCCAGCCAAGTGTCTGTCCTACTCTTTTCTCTGTACTGGAGCGTTCTACCTTAGTCAAGCCAGGCTGCTCTTAAAAATCCCAGGTGCTCACACCTGCCTACCCCACCCAGGCCTATGCACAGCATCTCTCAGCACTTTCATCTCAGGACTGTCTCCTAAGGAAGTACCAAAACTCCCTTGCCTTTGTCAGCATCACCGTCCATCAGCTTCTCACCTTGTCGGACATGAGGGTGGAGATGGAGCGGCCAATTTCATGGTAGTCCATGTTGGCCTGGCTAGGTCCCAGAAGCACAAAGATGAATCTGACAGGAATTGGGACCTCCAAGACAGATTCCAGGAAGACGGCCTCATTTAGTCGGACAAAAGCCATAGTTGGCTGCTCCAGGAACTGCACGCAACCTACCAGGAGGCAATGTTTGGAGCAGAGTTAATCACTGGGGTGAGCTGTACTGGGTAGCCTTTAACAGTGGAAGCAAGGATTTCAGGGGTTCCCAGGAGCCCTGCAGTTCTGCATGTTCTCCAGGCCACTGACACAGCACTCAGCTACATGTTGAGGACTGCTCCAAGTCCTTTACTGATCATTCACAAGCAGTGCTACTTTATTTAGCCTCGCAGTTAGCCCATTCTTAATCCCTTACAGATGGGCTCTACTTACATTATGAAGGCCTAATTTTAAATCGGAAGATTGCTTCCCACTTATGGAAGGAAGACTCTCATATGTTACTTTTATCAAACAAACTTCTAATCTCATCAAAGAATGAAATCAGGTTTGTTTGACATGACCTATTTCCCATAAACCTCATTGCTTGGCAATAATTACATTCTTATTCTTTAGCTCTTTATTAATTGAATCCCATATTAGCTCTGCCATTATGTTGGCCGAGAAGGATGTCAGGTTAAACCACCTATAGGTACTGGCTCACTGTCCTTCCCTTCTTGGGCACTGATGCTATGAGATTTCTTTTGTTATCTTGTATGTTCCCTGTATTCCTAAACTTCTTTTTTTTCCAGGGAAAAGTAAGTCAGTTCTCTAGACTCATAGGAGCAAACTACACAGTTTGTTTTACAATGTCTGCATCTCATCAGTGCTTTGACAGTCTCCTCGGTTCCTAACAGATTGGGAAGTACTCCTGAATCCTCCGGCACACCAGCTGCTTCCTTCACTTACCGAACACAAATGTTTATTGAATACTTGTATTTCTGTGGCATTATTACTGATCTTTCTGCCATCTGTGTCCAGCAAAGAGCTGTGTTCTGTGTTAGACTGGCAAATATGGGCCATCCGAGAGTCCAAGTGAATTGCAAGACACAGCCTTATCTCAGAAACAAGCCAATGTTTAGTTCTGTGAGTATTCAAAGTGCATTTATGAACCTGATTTGGCCTCATCATGATTAAGAATCAGTTTGGTTGAGCTGCCAAGCATCTTTGCCTGAGCTTTTAATCTACTGGATAGGCAATGACATTTACTTTGCTTGCTAGGTTTGCTCAGATATTAATGCCAGCAAAGAGCTGAGAAGGAATACTCTTGCAGTCAGAAGGAACCAAGCCCAGTGATGCTTGAGCCTGCCTGCTCATAGCCCTAAAAAATCCCCTGGCAGTGCTATGGCCAATACCTGAGACTTTGCCACTAGCCACGCTCTGCTTCTGTAAACTGAAAGCTCCCTGGCACACACAACCAGCAGTCAACACTGGTCAGGGACAGGGACCAGGTGCTGGTGAGGTGTGAAGAGGCAGATAGAGGGCAGCAATGCTCAGAAGCCCAAGAGCAGTTGTAGCCCGGCCACCAGTCCCTCAGGCACCACTTACTTACTTCTGAACTGCAAAACCAGAGGTTCTGGTGAGCCTGGCAGGACTTTTACCACTAAGTTGTGCCCCAGTTCTCAGCAGCAGAGTCTATCATCCTCTTTTTTTCATTTAGGAAAAGAACTACCCTGGCACCCCATACATTTACCACAAAGAGAACATGCACCATCAGCAAAGGAGAGAGTGTACGAGGCTCCCTCCTCAGTTGAACCTTGGAAACATGTAAGAGATGACCAAATATCTCTCAGGAGGGCACAGACAGCTGGGGCCAGACCAAGAGCTGCACTAGTTGTTGGGGGACACTACATGCCATCTCTTACCCACGAGAACTACTGTGGCCTCTGCATCTTCAGGGATCTTCTCCATCAGCTTCAGGTATTTACGGTGGCCCTCAGAGTTATGGAGATGTGGGTTTTTCTGCCAGGTAAGAATACAAACAAGTAAGGATGAAATCTCCCCACAGGGCCTTGCACCCCACTGCTGTAACTGCAGCTGGGCTTGCCTTGGCTGCACACCCAACACTCTGCTTCACAGGCAAGGCACCCTCACAGCAGAGGCCACCCTGCAAGCACCAGGGCTGTTGCTGCCATGACATGCTCAAGCAGACATCCGCATACAGTGCCAAGCTAAAATTAGGTTCCAAAATCATAATGCAGTGACCCAATTTCCAGCACTCTGGGTGATCCAGGGCAGCTCAGTCCTTGCAGTACAAGGTTCCCCCATGAAGGGGCCCAGAGGTGGGTTCCAAGGGTCGCTGTCAGCCAAGAGTTGTCCCTGGAGCGTGTAAAAAGAAACAGTACCTCCCCCCAACCCCCGTCCCCCTCACCTCCTTGCACTCGGTCTCGTTGGCCTTGGGGTCGGCCATCTCAATGCGCTCTTCCCCCATGAGGGGCACACAAGTGTCTGTGGTGTGGTTGTGGTGGTGGTTCCCCACAATGGAGTTCATGCTGGAGCTGGAGTGGTTCCTTGGGAAGAAGCCCTCTTTCTCATCATTGGGGTGGCTGGGGGGGAGAGTGGTGGCCATGAGAGGACCTGCCTCCCTTCCCACCTAGGGCTCACATGTAATCCCTGAGCCCTGGGATCCCTCATCTGTGTGCCACCCACCTGTGCTTCAGCAGCAGGGCGCGCAGCACGTTGGCTCGGTCTTCTGCTCTGATCTGGTCAGAGATGATCATGGTCTCCACCATGAGGTGAGCAATGCCAGGCAAAGTGGTCTGCTCCAAGTCAAGGAGGACAGCACCTGCCATCAAGAGGGGAAGAGCCCTGCTCCTAGTGTGCAATGCTCCCCATTTCATGCACACTCTGGGGACACAGCTGTTCCACTAGGAACCGGGCTCATAGAGTCTCTCAGATGAGAAATGCCCCAAGTCCAGGTGCCCTATGTCCTTTCTATAAACTCTTGTCCCAAGAGAACCCAAAATCTCCAAGACGCACTGGTCACTCTGGCATCTCCTTTTGTTTCAGTCTCCTGCTCTGACCAAACTTTCCATTTCACACCAAAGATGGGTCCAAGACCTGTCAGCCGAGACACAGCTGGGTGTTGCAACTGTCACATGCCCAAGAGCAGTGAAGCAGAGCATGGAACCAACACAGGCACCCTTGGGCTATTGTAAACCCTGCCAAACAGGTTGCAGGATGTCTCCACAGGCCCTTCATGGAGACTGGACACAGACACTGTTGTGTGCCTCCACTGATGGGCCAAACAGTGACAGAAGCTATCCAGCAAAACCTGTCCCAGAGCCAGAGCCAAACTCTGGCCTGCTGCTCCTGACTCACCGTGGGCAATCGTCTTCCTGAGCTCCAACAGACTGCGGAAGGACAGTGAAGCTACATGGGGTTTCCCCCACCTTGCTGTATCCTCCTCCACATCCTCCTCAAACTTGATCCAGCGGGCCGTCTCCCTCCAGTGCATCTCCTGGTTCTTATCCACCACCAGCTCATTCAGCTCCACAAACACCTAGTGCGAATTACAGCCAGGACATGAGACTTCCCCTGATGTATACAGCTCTACTAGCAACACACAGAAAGCCTGAGCTCTGTTCTTAAGGTACCGCCTGGTCTGAAGCACTGCCTGAGCAAGCCTGCTGTAGTTAACCAGAGGCTTGATGAACAGAAGCAGCCAGGACAAATATCACTGACAGCGTGGCAGGAGCTTCCATCAGTACATGGAGCACCAGAAAGCTTCAAGTCAGATGGTGTGGGTAGATGAGAGAGAATGATGCATTGCTGCATCCCTTTCCACCAAACTGTGACAATTTTGTCGTCTGCCTCCTTCTTGGTTTCCCCCAGAATTTTCCACAGTTACCAGAGATGACGATATTACCATGCTGCCAATTTCCACAATAGCACTACCATTTCTGGGATATTTTAATGTTTTTCCTAAGGTCAAAGCTTTGCAATTTCAGGGAAATCTCTACTTTTATTGAAAAAAGTGTATTTTCAGCCCCCAAGATAATGGATAATAGCTTGAAATGTCACCCTCAAGGTCATGTAAAGAATTAATTATATAGAAACACATTTATCACTTCATAAACTGCACGTTTCTAGTCCTGATTTATGTCTTCTGAACAAGTGTGGGAGGAGAGCACATGGATACCTCATGGGGCTTTCTATCCAGCTTCTTCTTCTTCTTCTTTTTCTTGACAGATGGAGTTGATGCTAATTTTTTGCTTGTCCTGGTGATCTGACTCCGAGATGGTTTTTTCATCAGATGTCTCCTCACACCAGGGTTATCTTCAAAACGGTGGCCTGAAGACATAGGAAAGAAAAAAAGACCGCCAATTTGTCTAGTGGATACACGCTGTCTGGCAGGGAAACACATCCAAGCACACTCTTCTTTCATTAGCTTATGCTACCAAAGCTCTGGCAGCTAGAGAACTCACCATCATCTTCCAGACCTTTGAAGATCCTTACTGCTTCATCTGCCTACTTTCAGCTCTTCCAGATGCCTGTGAGCTAATTTCTTCACAAAGAAGGCTTCCTCCCAGGTTGTGCATACACTGGAGCTTCATCACAAAAGCTTTTACTCATGGTACCCAAACAAGTGGTGTGTGAACCCTCCCCATACTCCCTCAAGAAAAAGCAACCTGCAGCCTTGTCTGCACAGCTCTGCACCCCAGATAGCACAGGCAGGCACCTGGCTGGGGCTCATCTCTTGCACCAGAGGAAGGCCTGGCGCTCAGCAAGCAAAAAGGGCAGTGAAGGGGAAGGATATTTAGCTGCTGGTCTGGGAGACATAAGGAAATATCAATGACTGTTTTATTTAATTGTGCGATGAGAGTGTAGGGTAACACTGCACCTGGGGCTGGCACGGACGCTGGGCAGTGAACTCCAGCTATCGCTGCTTCTAGACATTCCGCAGTGCCGCTGTGATGCCCTCGGAAAGGTCTGCCTTAGAGAGTGCCTGGCTGAAACAAAGCCTCACAAAGCCTCTAGAGAGGCTGTTAAGGCTGAAGTACAGACCAACCACCAAGCTACCAGTGCTGTTGGCAAACCAGTACCCACCAAAATGATTCAGTCACAACTGTGCCAACCCCTTTGCAATGCTGGAGAAACAGCACCTGGGCAACAGCCTGCCATGGAGAGTAGTTTCCCTGGACACTATTCAGAGACAGCAAGTGTATCTTTCTCAGCACAGACAAACCATGGGAATGGGGAAAGCCTCAGAGCCTGCCTCAAGGATGGGCAGGCTCCACCAAGTAGATCATGGAGTGAGCGCTCTTGCTCAGGTTTGGTCCATCGAGGTTTGCTGGCCTTGCTTGTAAGACAATGCCAAGGTCTTCTCCCAGCTCTCCATTGGCTGGGATGAATGTTCTGTCTGCATGCACCTTTCTACACTTAGCTTGAAGACCTGCAGCTCTCAGGGTATGAGAGGCAGTAAAAATCACTGCATTTGAAAGCTGAGTAATCTCTTTGATGTTTTAGGGAAATATCCATGCACATATGGCATGGAAAGACACACCCAGCATTGGGCCAGGCATACCATGGCCTTGCACCTTGGAAATCTGGGTCGCTAAATTAAATATAAAACGAATCAATATTGAGCCTCAGGGCATTTTCCCCCATTGGCTGCCCTACTGATGCACGTCCTGCTGATGGCAGGACTCCTCCCTGCTCCACTTACTGCACTGCAATGTCAATAGGAGCCAATAACTGCCCACCACTACAAACATTTCTGGGAGTCGGGCATGTGTGGGGTTTCCATGGAATTTTGCATGGATTTCTGAGTTCCTGTGTGCACAGTAGTTCCTGTGTGTACAATCTCACACTCTTTGTGAGATTGTACATAAAACAATCAGTCCACCAGGCAGACAATTTTGGTATCCAGCAACTTTGCTCCAATCCCTGTAGCTTCTGATTCTCATATGCACCCTGGGACTCATTCTCACCATGTCACTGGAAGACCAGGGCCAGAGTACACTCTGCCCAGCAAGACAGAACGCTCACCCAGAGCACAGCAAGCCTTCCCTATGGTGATGACAACTTATTACACAGTGCTCTTCAGCAACAGACCCAGAAAGCATTCACATGTCCAGTCTCAGCCACCAAATGGCTGCAGGACAGATAAAACACAAGGAGCCAAGTTTCCTGACAGAGCCTCCAGTGACTTCCACACTCAGTGACAGGGACAGGAGCCGGAGTGCTGCAGGGTTGGAGTGCACTGGTGAAGGCATACCTCCAGAGCCCTACAGAAGACTAAGGAGAGATCCACTTTGCTGGTCTCCCTTGGCAGTACTTGTGGCCACTGAGATGCCAGCTGGGGGATACAACTACAGGAGCAGAGTGCACACATGGGCTTAACTTAGGAAAGGGACACTGGCTTTTGGGAGTCTCATGCAAAGCCCAATTGAGATGCTCCAGGCTGCTCACAGAGACCCTTTCTGTGTTCTGTGAGATTGGTGCTTTCCCCAAATGAAAGTCAAGCTCAAGAGAGCACCTAAGTCTGGGGTACTTATTCAGGACAGAATCTTGGACTGAGATCAAAGAGTGATATGTCCAGGGTATAGGTCTGCCCTTCTTGCTTGAAGCCAAACTCCCCAGGGAATACAGCTCTTGCTCCCCAGGATATGAGCATGAGACAGTGACAATGTCAGAGGACAGACAGAGATTCCTGTGGTAGTTCCACTACAATGAACTAGTATGTCACCCTCCCACACAGCATCTCCTACAGTGTCCTCCAGAAGATCTTCCATGTTGGCTTCCACAGAAGTCAGATTTCTTCAGATGACCAAGTTCCTTTTCCACCAGCTTAAATCTGAATATGACAAATATGACTTTGCACTGGTTAAAGTCTTCCCCCAGAGTGCCCGTGCTAGTCAATCCAACTCAGCAGGCAACTTCTTTCCGTTTGTGTTCCCTCTTTTCATTTTCCTTGATCCACACACAGGAAGACCAGAAAGAGGCAGCAGAGTATTTGTATCAGTACTAGAGAGCAACCTGCATCACAGGGATGGTGCACACTGCCCATATACCCTAATGGTTAAATTGTAGCAAGAAAAAAAGATTAAAACTCCATCTCTTGAAATATTTAAAACTAGACTAAACAAAATGCTAATCAACATGCCATAAGACACGACCCTATGCTGGCTTCTAGAAAAAGCTACTGCCCTGTCCCGCACAAAGCCCAGGTCTCTCCCGGCTGATGCTGAGTTCAATGTGATAGGAACAGCTGAACCCCAGCTCATCCCTGCTGCCACCCAGGTATCCCTGCCCAGCACTGCCCATGCTATGAACATTTTAAAGAGTGCAAGGAGACCACAGACTCAACTCTATTCAAAAGGCAATTGATTCCTCCTGGATCTGAGTTGGTCCTGGACTGCCATGGACTGAATAACTGGGCAAGGGGCACTGCCAAAAGTGAACTGGTTCTGCACAGAACAGACTCTGGGTCTTTGCCGTGTCTGACTCTGCCATCTCTCTCTGCAGGATTAATCCACAGTGTGAATTCATTATACAGAAATAATTAAGAGTTGACTGTACAGTGCATCCTGTTTCAAGCACCAGCAACATTAGCTGTAGCAATCAATGAATGTATTAAACGCTAGCAAGCCAAATTTCCTCACTTTACAAGTGATGTATATCACATCTTGCAGAGTGATCTGCCCCTTCTACCTTCCCAAGAATAGCCATCCTTTTCCAGGTGAACCTGGGGAAATTTCTCACACTTTTAATGTACAGTTCACTCAGCTTGGGAGAGCTGATGGGACCAATTTGCTCCAGGTTTCTATTTTGAACTCTGCTACTATTATATGCTCTATCAATTTACAGTAACAAGTAGCAGACTTGTTACTGTAAAAGCCAGAACCTAATCCCCACTTGCTGGTCCCTGTAGAAGCACATAGGCAGACATTTTTTCCCTGAAGATTTGTAAAGATGGGACAGATGACAAAGAGAACATGATGTTAGGATTAGGAGGCAGGGGAAATTAAGTGTTTTGCCTGAGATCACACAGACAGTCTGTGGCAGAGTCAGAAGCTGAACCAAGGCATCCTGAGTGTCTGTTGCAAGCACTCTCCCTTCCCACTCTTGTGTGCAAAGCCAATAAATGTGTTAGCTCTGGGACCACATCACCCTCCCATGGGCACTCCTAAAATCCCTTGAAAAATTAACACACGATCCAGATGAGGACACTTGGACAACCGCCACAAAGCTCTGGCTATGAACATTATCACTCCCAAAGTGAGTCACAAAGCCACCTTTGAGTTACCACCATCTGCTAAGGAAGAACTCCTGTGCGATGGTGGGAGTAAGGCTCTGCTTTCTGTGAGGTCCCTGGGATGGTTCAGAGATCCCTCTGCAAGGGATGTGCGTGTATAGAAACAGATGCAAAGAACAGAAAGGCATTTTTCACTCTCAGGATTCCTATCCTCTCCTTCCCTGTTTTTCTCACTCTTGTTTCCTTCCTCTTTTCCCCCTTCCAGGTACACCAGCCAGCCTGCCATCAGCTAATTTCACAGCCACGCTCAAGCCTGCAGACACAGGGATTAGGTTATTTTTTTCTCTGGGCATTAGGCTGCGGTGCAGAGCTGAAAACCTGATACCCACCTCTGCTGTCAGATCCGCACCTTGACTCAAATTCCATCAAACAGAGCAGCAGCACACTGTCACCTTGTGCTACAGATGGAAAAGGAAATCTCTTTGTCCTTATACACACCTCGAAGCAGCTGCTTTTTCTCTGGCCACAGCATGGGCCACATCCTGATAAGCACAAACAGCAAGATGCAGCTGCCTCCAGAGCTGCTTGAGTGAGACACACACAGTAAAGCACTTCAACACTACGACACAGATCTGTACTAAGACCTTGAACAGACACACAGACATCAAGCAGCATCTCCAGCGTCCCCAGGCATATGGTGGGGCAAGACCATACCTCTCCTAAACCAGGAGACCAACCTGACATGGCGAGGGTGCAGACAGCAAACACAGGAGGGGATATGCACTGTAATGGGGGCTCTGATCTACAGCTGCAACTGTAGGGTCACTGCTCCAGTACTTACAGGTGGGCTCCCCGCCTGGGTAGCCCAGATGGTTTCTGATGGCCTCCCATAAATCATAGTCTTCAAAATTGAAGGCAAATTCATCAAAGTCTTCATAGCTGAGTGAGTTGCGAATATGAGCGCTTATCGCTACCTCCGGGCTGCTGCCCCCTCCCGATTCCTTCGCTGGCTCCTCTCTCTCTTGAAGGGTTGTCATTTTGTCCTTGTGAAAGTCGGGGGTCAGGTGTCATGAACCACTTGCCTTCAGATGAGGGAGCAGGGTAACCAGGCTGATGTGTGCAAAGCAAGCTGCCCCCCTGGGGAGGCTTCACCGTAGCCCTGGGGACAGCCCTGGTGCCTCGCTCACCTCCTCATGGGGCACGAAGGTGCCAGCTGCAGAAGCCCTGATGACTGACGAGGTTCCAGGAAGGCTGGCTCCACCCAGGGATGCTTCCGTGGGGGCTGCCCCACCAGCTCCTCAGGAGCAGCGTCCTCGCTTTGCCGTGGGGTCTTGTGCCAGATGCCCAGGGATGCGGCACTCGTGGCCCGGGGACAGCCAGGCTGCGTGTGCAGCACTGCTTCTCTCCCTCACTCCCCTCTGGTGTCTCCCTCCCTCTCCAGCCTGCAGAGCAACCTATTGAATTCTCCATGTCCTCAGGCCCGGAGCGTGCATTTCCATGACGTCTCTTCTCTCTGCCCTCGTGCCACACACAGGGGCAGTCCCCTTCTGAGGCACTCCAGAGGGGGCAGCTGCCTCTGCCAGGAGAGGCGAGGAGAGGAGAGGCTCCTCACCTCAGGTTTTCTGCAATACCAGAGCTGGAGTGTCACACAGAGGGCTGATTGCTGGGAAAGTGTGTCAGGAGACGAGAGAGCTGGGTCTCAGGGAAATGCTGGGAGCCCTGAACCAGAGAGGGCAGTGGGGTGGGTGGAGGAGCAAGCATTCATTGAGTGGGTGGGAGTAGAGATGCTGAAAACACGGGGATAGGTACTGTGGACAATGCAAAGCTGACAGAGATGAGATACTGTTGGAAAAGCAGGGTCTGAGGTAAGTGAGGACCAGGTCCTGTGGCAGGCTGAACTCCATGCCTGAGATTGCTAGGGAAGAGGGTAAAGCAGAGAGAAGCACGAGACAAAGGGACACACACACTGGTAATGCAGGTAGTGTTGTAAAGCCTCACTTTTCATGCCATCCAAGTCAGCAGATGCCAGCATCTGGGCCTCAGCCTCATCCGTGGGGACACGCTGGTATGCCGCGCTCTCCAGCGTGGTCATGCTGCCGATGCACATCCTCTCCTTCAAGTCATAGGTAACCCGCTGTCCACTCGCCACCTGGCCCCAGGGCTTGCGCTTCTCCCACCCACGCGACAGACGTTCTCGAGGCCCGGGAGGGCTGTAGGAACCAAAGGGACTGATGGTAGCAAGTGGGGTGAATGAGGATGGCCCTCAGGGTTTGGAGTCCCTTGGCCCAGCCCTGACCAAAAAGTCCCTGAGAAGGAGTACAGCCAGGAGTCACCTATCCCAAAGCCTAAAGGTTGTCCCTTCTGCTCTTCCTCTCCCCCACCACAGAGTGGGATCAGCTTACGGTCAGTATTGGAGAACCACCTCTGATTCAATGGCCTCAGAGTTCCCTCCTGGGGCTTCCCATCTTGCAGGTCAGCACAACAGCATAAATTAGTTGGGAGGAAGGGTACTCCAGGTGTGCAGCCCAGTGCCCCCAAACCCATACCCTGGGGATCCCACAGACTCAAGGATGTTGCAGGAGATCCGTGGAGTGACTGTCCAACTGGAGAGTAGCCCTTTTACTCACAGCTGCTCTCCCTCTGGGCCCCATGTCCCCTCTGGGTCAGTAGGCAAGTTCAGGCTGGGCATGGCTACTACCCATGGGGACAGACTCTGTGCAGCGACCCTGAGGCAGGGGGAGCAGCAGGCAGCTTGGCACCGCTCACCTACCTGTGGAGGGAGGCAGGGCCCTTGTCCTGCAGAAGGTCAGCAAAGCGAGGCATGGGAGACAGGATGCCACACTCCTCCTCCACGTGGAATTGTGCGGGAGCCAGAGCGCTGCTGGACTCCTCCTCATCGCTGCCGACAGTGAACTGCAGAGACAACAGTCCTGACAGCAAGAGCTGGAGAAGGCAGCCTTCACCCCAATCCTTGGCATGCAGATCCTCCCCATGTCACCATCTCCCTGAACAGGCAACATCAACTTGCCTCTCATGCCCCATACCCTGGGACTGGTCATACTGAGCCCCTCACCAACCTATAAACTCTAAGGACACATTGATCTTTCCCCATGGATCTTACACCCCCAAAATGGTCAAGCATGCCCTCCCCAGCATCCACCCCAAGCAATGACTTACCTGTCACTGTCCCCCAGTGCCCATCTCTGCTAGGCAAGGATAAAAACACTCTTACCACAATAGTGCACAGCTACAACTTCTTCCCACTGAGCAACGCACTTGTTGGAACCCTCCCTTTACCTCCCCCCAGCCTCCAAGCCCCATCCAGGTTGGGATGCACTGGCCTTGCCTTTGGTTTGCTTGGAGGCTCCAGCTTAGGGGATGTTTCCTTCCCACGAGCTTCGCCCTCAGACTCAGCAGAGATTTCTTTCTCCTGGACCTCCTCTGCCTCAGATTCTCCTTCTTCCTCTTCTTCTTCTTCTTCCTCTTCTTCCTCCTCTTCTCCCTCCTCGTCCTCTTCCTGGATGGTAGGGGTGACCTCCGAGGGGGGTACCGAGGTTTTCTTCTTTTTCCTCCTCCTTTTTTTCCTCCTGCTGGCACGGGGGGGCCTCTTTTGGAACTTGAGGGCAGAAGGGAGGTGAGTGGAAAGGGGATGATGGATGTGGTGCGAGGTTTGGCGGTGGACTGAGAGAGAAAAAGAGAGTCAGGGGCAGGAAGAGGCTGGGAGGAACCTGCCAGGCGCCCCTCCAGGAAACAGCATGGTCTGGAGATCAAGGGCCAGGAAGGGCAAGGAGAGCCACCAGCCCACAGGGACACAGCAAAGCTCTTTCAGTGATGTGGCAGGCTGTGTCCAGCCTGGAGTAGGTGGGGAGACAGCCCTTGTGCAGTGCCAAACCACCCCAACACAGCTCCACAGCCCTGGGGAAGGCAGGACTCCTCTCCCAGTGTTGCCAAAAGCCATTTGAATGGCTGCACAGAGCTGAGGTGACCTGCCAGAGGCAACATCCCCTTGCATTCTCAAACAGGCAAGATAACTTAGTGGTTAGGGCCATGGCTTAGTGGTGGATGTAGTGCTAGGTTTACAGTTGGACTCAATGATCTCAAAGGTCTTTTCCTAAATGATTCTGTGATGCTATGACTTCTGCACAGGGTTCTTTGAGTTAAATAGATGCTATTAAACAGATGTTATTTGTCCTCCAGGCTTTGACAGAAAGTCCTTCCTCCATAGACAGGAAAAACAGACCGAGCCTTTTAGTGCAGATGCAACCTAAGTCTACGTTCCAGGTTCTGTGAGGGTGTGTCCACCAGCTTCTGAAATGCAGATTAAATTAGGAGGCTGTCTTTTAAAAATCAGTGTAAAAAAACAGGGTAGGAGGACTTTTCTTTAAACTAATCTACAATGAGAAATTCATACAGGCTTGACCTGGGTGTCATGGGAATTAAGAGTGAGTGAGAAGAAATTAAGGGCATTTCTGAACCTTCACTCCAAAACAAAGGCAATGCACCAGGCAGGGAACAGGGCAAACTCAGCATCTCCCCATAAGAGAAAGGAAAGCCATTTCTGCCAGGTCCACCTGCAGCCACAAAGCCTCCCATAGACAGTCTGCAGGATGCACAGATCGTGGGGCTGCACTCGGCACCACTGAAATCAGGGGGGCACTGGCCACTTGGCAAGGCGGTGTTGCTCGGCAGCTCTTCCTGAGGAATTGTTTTCAGTCTATTTTGATTTGGTTCCTTCCCAGCTTTCCTGTGACATGGCAGCAAAATCTGTTTACAGTGAAAACTACCTTCAAAGGACATTTTCAATGGAAGCTGTAACCTCTCCCTGGGAGAGCCAGGCAGGTTCATTGTTCTGCTGTCATGTTTCCTTTCCTTTGGTTTCTCAAGTCTTTTCTCCCTTGTTTCCCCCCTTGGGAACAGCAGGGATATTTCACACATCCCTCTAGTTCAGCAGGAGAGGCCTGTGATTAGATTAGAGGAGATTGGGACTGGTCAGACATCTACAAAGAGTTTGGGCTCTTTATAAACACTTTTTACTCAAAAGTGTTCTTTTCTTTGACCTAGCTAGATGTACCCTATTTCACTTACAAGATTTGGCAGAAAGACCCTCCTGTCCTGCTGCTGTACTTCTATAGCACTGCTCTGCATGCCACAGATAGGCCAGGGATAAATTTCTAATGTAAGAAGCAAGGAAGACCCCAACTATATACATGTTGCTCCTTTTACAAGACAAAGCTGCTGGTGAGGACACAGCCTATCTTTCCCTTTTGGCTTGTTCACATCAGCCCAAAACAGAAACATTTACATTTAAGATCAGAAGGAAACTGAAGCCTTGGGCTGCAGGGAAGGGCAGTTATGCTAAGTGTGTGATCTGGCACAGCAGAGGGAGCGCCTCTGCACTCAGCTGCCCAGTGTCAACTGATCACATCTCCACAGAGGTGGGCTGGAGGTGTGAAAAACGCACCTCTACCCAACACAAAAGGATCCATGCCTCCCTCTTCTTCCTCCCTGTCCTCCTGTGTGTCCAGTCCCTGCCCTCCTTCCCAGCTCCATTCCTTGCACTGCCTGCCTGTATGGAAAGTTACTGCCAAACCAGTGTCCCAGATGTTTGATTACACTTCTTGGTGAACTTGATACAAGAGATATGAAAAAGTAATTTGGATAGAGAGCCCAGAAGGAAGAGCCTACATATTAGGAATTCCTGGCTTTGACTAGAGCAGGAAACATTTCTAAGCCTAGAGGGCATTCACCTCCATAGGTTGGTATGTTATTTTTCAACGAGACCTTCCAGCTTTATGAAATTGCATAAAACTTCTGATAACCAGGGTTGACAAAGTCCTAGGCAACAGGAATACATCAGGAGTTCAGAGGAAAACAAGCTTGATTCTGACAGAGGAAGAAGGACTCTCCTATTAAAAAGGGAAAAAAACCCCAACCCCAAACAGAACAAATCTCTAGTCAAATTTTCAAAGAAGCTTCTGCCATGCAAGCTCAAGCAGATTGCCCATGTCCTCCCAGCCAACCCGCACACCTGTGCACACAGGCAGAGCTTCTGAGCAGGTAGGTCCTATGGGCACAGGGCAGGAATTCAACCCACAGCAAAGCTATAAGCACCTTGCAGCCACGTGCACGAGTGACTGTGAGCTCAGGTGGGAAGTATTATTTGAATGGAGCCTTTGCAGAGAAATGACAAAAGCAGAAACCTGCAGCTGCAGTGCACTACAGTAATGGACTTTTACCAGCAAACTTTTACAACAGCCATTGGAAATGAGTGGCCAAGCAGAAAACAGCCTGGTGATGTACTTGGGACATAATGTTCCCAAGGTTGTATCCCATCAAAGCCAAGCTGGAAAATAAGCAATATGTGACTGTCTAGAGCCATAGACTGGGAAATTATCCCAACCATTGCTACGTGTCTGCCACACAAACAGGCTGCTGGATGCGGGCCTCTTTGTGCCCTTCAGTGTTTTTACTACAAGGTAACACAACCCAGCTACACCAGGCAATGGCTTACAGTCACTCTTGTGGGTACACTCTCATTTTACAGCGAAAGTGAGTTTGGGCAGATGGTTGCCTCCATCATGGAAGGGCATTTAGAGGAATAAATATGCTGCTCGGAGGAACTGAGGTGAGATAGCTATAGCACTTTAAATTCACACTCTATTTTTATTTTGCAGTCCTTTCTTTGATCAGATAAGCCCGATGGTTTCTACTCAGAAATATATAGGCATGTCTGACTGGAGCCATCTGCTTTCAGACTGGGGAGGACAGCCTGGCTTCTGGTCATATTTGGATGTTTCTTTGCAGGCACATGGAAGAAAAATTGTTTTAAACTGGAAATTTCAATATTGGGGAAGTAGTTGCAGAGGTCCCTGAGACTGGGTGATCGAACACCCTGGGCAGCTACGCTGCTGCGTGGGCTGTGCAATAGCTACGCCTGTGGAGACAGAGAAAACAGGGAACAGACTGGGAACAGGCTGTGGGCACAAGTGCTAAACTGTGTGTACATAGCACTTTGGGAGCGCTCTGGAGGGAGGAAGTGAATAGCAGGCTAATACAATCTGCAGGGTCCCAGCACAAGGCTGCAGAGCGCGTGTGGGTTGGCAGTGAGGGTGGAAATGGGTATAACAGTTCAAACCTACATACATTCAAAATCTCTCTCACTGTAGCTGCGACTTTGCTTCTCCAGATTGCTTGATGCTGACTTGCTTATGAGGTCCCCAAATCTCTCGATTGACAAAGTCTTATCCAAGTCCTCATCGTCCTCGGCACCAGGAGAGGCTTTCTCTGCGCGATCTCTGCCCTGCACAGAAACCGCCAGATAAGAATCAACCACCACAGACCCTTACAGCCCTCTGGATCCTCCTGCCCTGCAAACAGTGCTGGCTTGCCAAGGAGGAGCAGGCTCCACAAGGCAGGGCTGGGGCATGGTTTCTCACATAGAGGCACAGCTGCACTCAAAACCAAGAGGCAGAACAGATCAGCAAGCTCCAAGACACACTCTGGAGAGATACTTTAGAGTTCCTTCACACCTCCCTTGAGCAGCAGGTATCAAGGGCTTATGTCAGTGCCTGTCTTTCCCATGAGAGGAGACGCGTAGCTTTTGTTTGGCTGGAATTTCTCTCTTATTTAACTGCTGCCCTCTGACCTTCCCTTTGCCCAGTCTGCCATCCCTCTCATTCTTAGACCTCCTCTGCATTTCCCCTTAGAAAACAGCATCCCTGCTCTGGTGAGCTGCCCTTGGATCGCTGACCATCCTGTGCCTTCCCACCTCCCCTTACACACACCTAGGGACTGCTCATTCCCCTTGAATGCTTTCTTCAGGCTTTCCTGCCTGTTTCAGGCTATGGGTACTTCTCTGCTTTTTGCTAGTGGGAACGTCCCGAGATGAGCATTACCAGGTGACCCCTGTCCTTTCTGTCTCCTGAGCAGTTGCAGCTGGTAAAATTTTCAGTCGATATAGCTGAAATGCCAGCGTGGAGCTGTTGTGGACTCCCGTGTTTCCATGGAAACAGGAGGAGGCCCAACTGTGACAAATCTGTCTGTGCTAGGCAGAAAGAGGGAGCAAGGCAGCTTTAGCCGAGCTGTGCCTCTCCTTGCATCCCTCAGCTGTTCCTAGCTCTGACCTGGGAGCGACTTTGTGGAGACTGCTTCTCCTCTCACCTTGCAACACACAGGTGTTCCAAGCCCAGCCTAAATGGGGAGTGTTTATTTACAAGCTGCCCAGCTCCTCCTGCCACTTGCTTACCCCACCTAATGGCATGTGAAGGCACAGGGACCCCACAGAGCAACCTATGGCCTTTTCTGGGCCACAGTCTGCTGTCTGCACAGAGTGGATGTGGGCTTGTGGGCAGCTTTGGGGCACCCTTCGTGCAGACCTGTCCCTGGTGAACACAGGCTGTGTTTCCTACTGCAGCACGCTGCCAGGACATCAGTCCTGCTCTCATCCTGGCAGCAGCACAGTCCCCAGAGAAGAGACGGCCCCGCTGCTGCTGGATTCCCACCTCACCTGCTGCAGGTCGATGAAGACATCTCCTACGGGAGGGGACTCTCCAGCTGCCATTTTGGTTCAGGACCTAAGGGCCTGGGCAAAATATCAACCCTTCTCTTTCACCGGCAGGCACCCAGCAAACCTGGAGAGTGGCATAACCTGTGGAGAGAGGGCAGGACAAGGGAATGTCGTGGGAGACTGCTGGCCACTGCCCTCAACCCCCCTGGCTCCTGACCCAGAGAGGTCACCTCACCAGCCCTCAGGGAACCTCCCCAGCATCACTAGGACAGGCCTGTCCCCGGCAGTGTGCTGGGGTGAGTGGCCCAGCCTGCACTGCTTTGGCCACCGGCTCCAACAGTTCAGGGGTAGATCGGACCCTGTTCTCCTCTGAAAGGTCAGAGGGACTCATGGAGACAGCAGTAACATATAGCTCCTGCATGGGCTGTGCAAGAGAAAGAAAGGCTTCATGTTCAGACACGTCTCCACCAGCACATTTGTGCAAAGCTGTGTGATTGACCACCAGGGAAAAATAAAGTTGGAGAGATCAGTTGCTGGGGGGGTATGTCAGGAGCAGGTAGCAGAGTGGTCCTGTGGCACCTAGCTTTATTGGGCAGATCCCAAAAAAGGCCAGAAGGAACCTCAGAGAAATCTGTGCAGACCACAGAGATAGCACAAGGACAAACAGTTCATCATTCAAACACCACACACAAAACAACACAAGTTACAGGCAAAGAGACCAACCTTCAGGCTGCAGATCGGGGCCCTGTCAGAACCGGCGGGGCCAAGGGGCACAGAAGACCCCGCGAGCAGCCCAAGGGCGTGATCTGCTCTGTGCAAGTGAAGAAGGCAATGAGGTGCCACGGTTGACAAGGAATGGGATAGAAACTAACACAAACAGCTGTAGTCATATCGTCTATTGCAACAGTGCAGGCTGAGCTCAGCATGATCTGCACCCCAGGAAGAACTGGAGATGACACAGAGACTGGCTCTGGGAAGATGCTGGCTTCCAAAAACTCATCTGAACTCATACAGAGAAACAGAGAAGATGTAAGCACATGCACAGTGCTTTGGGCACAAGGAGAGGCAAAGTCTTCTCAGCTAACAGCTCAAGAAAAGGGACATTTGTTAAAACTACAAAGGTAGAATACAAATGAATTAAAAACTGGCAAAAGAAAACATTTTTTTCATTGATGTCATCAAGGATTAAAAAACTGCAAAGTCAGAGGATAGCTTGGCCATCTCTCTGGTAACAACTTTTTATAAAACAAGTATTTATGACAAAGAAAAGTACAAGAAGTTAAATCCATCTTTTAGAACAAGCTATTGTCCAGCTTTGAAAGCTTTGGAATAAATATTATAGTTTATGTCCTGGTTATCTGCAGAGGGGTTTCTTACTATCTCATCTGAAGTACCTAGTATGGGACACTGTTCAAGACAGGCCACTAAAACAGATGGTTAAAGGTGATACCAGTAAGGCTACTTCATCATCCCTCCTATCTTTGAAGATCTCTAGAAGGTGCTACTACAGTCTCCGGTTACTCTGCCTATCTGAAGAGCTTATTCAAACCAAAAATCCCAGGGCCGTCTGTAAGGCAAGTTTTGGAGGAGCTAATCTGACCACTGATGAAGCATTCTTCTTTGGTCCATCCTCCTATTTATCAGGAACAAGGCAAAACGTAAGGGAAGAAACCCCTGAAACACACCTAGTTGGACTCTTCAGTAATCCCTCAATAAGACCTGAACAGCTCAAGAGAAATAGGCTGCCAAGACAGACATCTAAACAGCAAATGCAGCATCCAGGCCATAAGCAACAAGACAGAAAAGAATTAAAACACCTAATCCACTCTGTAGATCTTAAGCTGTAATCTTCAACTTCAAACCCTGTTTTCCAAGAAAAATAGAGCAAAAAGGTTCCAAGAGAGATAGTAGAAAAAAAAGGAGAAAGGTCTAGAAATCATCTGTAGGCAGAAACTGAGTTGCCTTTTAGTAGAAGACAAGATAGAGAAAAGGGTAATATAAGGCTTTTATTTTCTTTTGCATTTAACTCAAGAAGAGGGTATAATTCCACGAAAACAAACAGCAGTACATTTGAAACTAAAGGCAAGGAACATTTTATTCCAGCAGGAAGACCTGGTAGGGGAACCTCACTCTGTAGGGCCATGGCATCACGTCTGTTAAAGAAAGGATTGAATATTTTTAAGGAACAGAACATTCATAGCTATAGACTGTCTGCAAAAATGTGTTACAAGCGCAATTACTTGAGGGAGTAAAAGGATGATGGGGCTTTGGACAGCAGCACCTGTAGAGGCAAAATCCCTAAAAACTAGCAAAATGATAACTTAACAAAAAAAATGCTAATGCTCAGCTCCACCTCTGTGCCACCTCTGTCCCACTGTGCCTCGTGGGGCCTCTGAAGGAAACTAAAACCTATCAGCTGCGTTGTGAAGCACTGTGCTTTGTTTCAGGTCAAGCTCAGGTATGTCTGGAGCAAAGCAGAGGTTCTCAGGGGCATTTGTGCTCTGGGAGGGAGGAAACCCATGTCTGGGAGAATTGCTGGATGCAATGCGTTCTGCTGACACTAGATTTGCAAGACGCTACACTGAGTTTAAAACTATTGCCTGACTGCCTAAATGAAGTTAAAAGGGAGGGAAAATCCACTTAGTCTTTCTTTACCCACCAAATTCAGCGTATTCTGAATTATGCTGAAGCTATGTCATTCTAATGATGCTGGTGAACAACTACAAGCCAGACAGTTGTACTAGAAGTATGAGAGCCCTGGGGACTTGCTTTGAAATTTCAGAGGGACCGCGAGGTACCCACAGGGTTTCCATAGATGCTCCACTTGCCACCCCGTGAAAGGAGGATGAGATGTGTGGGTGCTCCAAGCCAGAGGGGCTGAGGGCTGAGCTGTCTGGAGGCTCTGCCTCTTTGGGAAGGAGAGAGGTGAGGATGGAAGGCATGTTCTCCAATCCTAACCCTACCAGCTCTCCTGCTTTCTGAAGAATGGAGAGTCCACAGCCTGGGAGCACTGCTGCTTCCCTTTGGTACATTAATTGATGGCTGGCCGCTAGAGGCCACTTGCTCCTTACTCTGTGCCACCTTTGGAGGAAGGCTGGATGGACACCTAGTCGGATCCTGCCGGGCTTTTCTATTACCCACAACAGATGGAGTTCAGAGAAGAGCGACCAAAAATTGCCAGTGGGCTAGAGAAAATGATTTATAAGGAAAGGTTAGGAGCTAATTTTGTCTAGCACAATATGGGATGACTAAGACGGGGAGGGGACAAACCAGCAGTCTGGAAAGATCTCAAGAGTGTAAAACACAAGTAAAGATTTTTTAATTTTTTTTGTCAGGCAGCCCTTCACAAAGAGACTTAGGAATGGGTTAAAATTTAAAATAGAAACTTAAAACTAATATCAGGGAGAATACTGCTAATATGCATCATGCTGAAGTGCCCAGCCTGCTGGTATCACTGCCTGGGCTGCCATAAGAATACAAGATAAAATGGGAAACTAAAAAAAAAAACACAAAAAAACCAACCAACCAAACACCACTAAATAAAAGCAAATGACTGATACCTTCATTCCACTGTATCTCCTGGTTATGGGGAGTACATGATTCAGCATTCCCGCTGGAAGTAATTTTCAGTAATAAAAGCATCATGCCAGCAGGCCAGATTCAAAGGGTGTCCAGAAAAATCCACAGTCTGCCAACCTGTGCACACTCACATATCCCTGCTCTCTCCACAAACACATCAGTAAACAGAACTGGCTCACCTAAATGACCGTACCTTGTACCGACCATCATACTGACCATCTAGGCTTAACAGATGCTGAAGGAAAGCAAGCAGGCACATCCCTGCAGTTCTGGCAGCTATGGTATGTCCCACATGTTGCTCACAGGGACTCCAGAGGGGCTTTCCCCGACCCCAAAGGCTGCCTCACGATGCCAGTGTAGGAGCTTCCCTGTTTTGCTGTGAAAAACGCACATCTTCGAGGGGCAGAGGCAAGCAGGTCACACTGCCCCTTTGCAACAAAGATAAGCTCGTAACACTATAGGCAGCTCCGTGGGCAAGGGGCTGCCCCAGCTCCATGGGCAAGGGGCTGCGTGGAGACAGCCATCAGGACACGCATCCATCTCCTCAGCTCTTCCCTAATCCCTTGGCCATCAGCTGAGTATAATTTAGCTGTGGAGCGTCTAGACTAGGAGTAGATGTTAAGATAGGGAGGGATAAAGCCATGGGGGCAAAGCTGGTTTGAGGATAGAGGAAGAGAAGGGACTCTGGCTAATAGATGCAGATGGGAAGCGCTCACAAAGGAGAAGGATTAGAGGCCTGGGAAGCTTTTCTGTAAAGACATACTGATGAGCCTGCCATGGAGGAGAGGAGCAGGAGGGGTGCTGCTGCATACACCAAAGCATTCGAATGCTGCTCTGACAGTCACAGCCTCAAAGCCAAACAAAACAGGAGTGGGCTGCACAGCCTCTACCTCTCCTCTGACACGTCAGAGAAATGAACACACATAATAGAACGCAAAGGCAACACAAGACAGTAAACACACAAAGTTTCCAGGCATAAAGGATTTAACCTGTGGATCTCTTTACCACATGGCTATGTTGAAATTTGTAATATTACACAAGTACTTCAGAAGGTTTAAATATTTCAATGAATCCTATAGTCAACTACCCTGGATGAACCACCACAGCCATTCACTCCTGAAGCACCGGCTCTGTTCCGTGACTCTACCTCAGAGGCCCTTCACAGAGGTACCAGACAGGACGGAGCCGATGCAGCTCACAGACACATACACGAACACACGGAACAAAACCCAGTCCAGACAGTAACGAGGACCAATCCCTCCACTGGACACACGGACGGCTCTGACAGAGACACGTACAGCCGGAGGAGGGAAGGGACATAGGCAGGCACTGGGGTCACTGCACCACGTACCGTGCCGTGCCGAGCGCGGGACTGCTCCACGCCGCGTCGCATCCAGCACCGGGCACTGCGCTGCGTGCGGTGCCGTGCCCCGCGCCATGCACCGCCTCGCACCGTGCCATGCCATGCACCATGAACCATGCCCCGCACCGTGCAGCCACCCGCACCGCCCCACGCACCGTGCAGCATCGGAGCGCCCCGCACACGGGGCTGGGGAAAGGCAGCCAGGCGGGGCTGCTGCAGCCGGGGCAGCGCAGAGGCAAGACGCGGGGACCCACCCCCTCCCCGGCCCCGTACCTCGCACGCCGAGCAGGAGAGGCGCCCCGCCGCCGCCGCGCGCCCCCAGCCCCGCCGCCACGGCTCCGCCGACACGTTGCCGTGCCGTGCCGGTGCCGTGCCGTGCCGCGCTGGCGGCGGGCGGCGCTGCCCCCCGCGCCTCCCGCCGGCCGCTCGCGCCGCCCGCGCCGCTGCCGGGCCGCCGCCGCTTACCGGGGGGCTGCGGGGCGGCGGCGCGGGGGGGCCGGCGGGGCCGAGGGGGGCGCGGGCCCCGCCGCGCGGGAGGGGGCGCCGGGGCGGGCTCCATGGCAACCGGATGTGAGCGGCGGCCCGCGCGCCGGGGCGGCGGAAGGGCGCGGCGGGTACACGCGGGGTAAGGCGGCGGGGCGGCTTCCCGGCCGGGCCGGGCCACCTCCACTCACCTCGCCGCCTCGGCCTCCCGCCGCAGATGGCGGCGGCGATGAACGCCTGAGTGCGCGGCCTGGGCGCGGCTGGCTGCAGACGCCGGGGAGTGGCGGCCCGCCCGAGCCTCGCTGGGACCGGTCGTGTCGGTGCCCCCGGTGTGTGGGCACTCACGGCCCGGCCCTGCCTTCCCCTTCCCTGCAGGGGACCTCGTCCTGGACGGCTCCAGCACGCTGACGCTGCTCACCCCCACCCTGCAGCACCTCACGCAGGTCTTCGAGCATCACCTGGGCTCCCGCAACCAGAACCGGGGCTTCGTGGCGCTGCCCTCGCACCCTGCCGAGACTGCCGCCATCCTCCAGGCGCAGTTCCTCTTCGACGTCCTGCAGAAGACTCACTCCCTGAAGGTCCGTACACGCCGGGGCCGGGGGTGCTGCAGGGCCGGCCGGTGGAGGGGGCAGGCACAGCTTCAAAACGGCCTCCTCTGTTGCCCATGGCCCCCGTCTGGCGTGTGTGTGCTCAGTGGGTCGGGTGGCTCTCACAGGGTCGTTGCGTGGAGTCATAGTTCATTCAGTACGATAGTCTATAGCTAATTTACCTAGGATCAGCCTTGCAGCTCAGCAGAAAGTTTCTTGGAGTTAAAAACAGGGGCAGAAGGAGTTAATTATCTTCTGACCTTGGTAAAGTGGTGTCATTGTTGGGAAATTATTATTTCCTGAAATGCTCAAGCAATTCAGGCAGTATCTGGCAGCCGAGCACAGCCGAGTGCTCCCTGAGTGGTGATTGATCTGCCCAAGGCAGCAGAGCAGAGGGGTTAGTTAGGCAGTGTACACACCTGCTACTCTGAGACCATCTGCTGCTTACTTTGGAGTTTTACATGCTCCTGCCTGGGCAGTGGTTCTTGTTGATTGATTTCACAGCATGGGACACTGCTAGTAACTTATCCTCATTAATTTTAACAAGTATGTAATGAAGATAAAAGTACAGCTCTAGGAACTCTTCAGAGAGGTTTTTGAAGGGTGGCACGTGCTACAAGGCTGCACATGATTCTACTCGGCACTGGGGCACTGCTGGGAGGGTAGTAGAGGTGAAAGGGCCTGAAAGGGGAAGGGGAATTGGCAGCTGTTCTTAGGTTCCACACTGGTGCTCAGGAGGTGTTGTGACTAAGCACTACAATCTGTGATGTCTTTAAAAGTGTTTTCCCCGTGAGACTAGAGAGAATGTTGGGAGGATTTTGTAGCAGTGTACTGAATGTGGAGACTGGAGTGGGGCCCAGAGCCTCTGGAGAAACATGAGTGTCCTGGCAGGAGGAGGCAGGGAGGGACACTGCAATCAGGAGGATGTTGTGGTGAGTTCTTGTGTTAACCAGAAAATGGGCTCTCTCTGTAATAAGCCTGTAAAGAAGGGAAAGCTGCTTATTGTTGTCTAGTAACTGATTTACTTGGAGAAGTTAATAATTTATAGCAGCCTGATCAGATTTTTAAGGTAGTGGAAGAAGAGGAGATGATCAAGACATACAGCAAGAATGGCATCTGAAAGAAACTTTGCTAAAACTGATCATTAGAGCTTCCCAGCACAAGCTTCCCCTACAGATGCTCTTGTTCAATGGGCAGCATTGGTGCTGGCAGGCAGTGGGCAGTGATTCATTGCTGCCAGGGCTTGGAAGCAATAGTGGTGATGAGGCCTTGGAATGTCTGTTCTGCACCTGATGAGTCACTTCTGCGGGAACATGGATGTAACTGGCAGAGATGGTCTCTCTGGTTGTACTTTGCTGTCTACAGTGGAGGTGTTAACTACTTCATTACTCACTTTCAATAGCAGCCTGAAATATTGTTTCTGCATTGTCCATAGAAAGCATAATTTAATAAATTTAATAAACTGCTTTTTGGTACATGAACACAAACTGTGTTTGTGTTTGTAACTGCCCTGTGGTGAAAGGCCTGTGGCTGCACCACGGAATGCAGAGTTGATTTGCAGGCACCTCAGTCTAATACTAACAGGTGTCTTGGAGACCAGCTCTGTTTTCCGTTGTATCTGCTTGTGATTTGCCTTATTTGGCCTCTTGTAGTGAAATGCACGTGCACACCTCCCACCAGTGTGCTAGTTCAGCTCAGTTGCTCAATAAACATAGCTCCAGCAGTTAGATTTGTCTTTAGTAGATTTGCTAGTGGTGGCTGATTGAGGACTCCAGCTGTC
This sequence comes from Manacus vitellinus, assembly GCF_001715985.3. Lineage (NCBI taxonomy): Eukaryota > Metazoa > Chordata > Aves > Passeriformes > Pipridae > Manacus > Manacus vitellinus. Next base: position 9,623,347 of record NW_021939632.1, on the reverse strand, counting down.
AGACCTCCCAGTGGTGCTGAAAGTGGTGAAGCCATGTGGACAGAGGAGATGAAGAGGAGCTCTGTGGTTTGCCAGACAGTGCTTGCTAACATGCTATTTTTTTTGACCTCTATCATGCTATGGGGCTGGGAGACAGTGTTGCTACCAGCACTGGGGGAGAGCTTGTCAGTGAATACCCAAGCTGGAGGGGGAGCATGTTCAAAGTACTGCAGTTGGTGCGTCAGGATGGTGGTATTGCAGTACAAATCAAGCTTGACATGAGACTTCTATTCTCATTTCTCTAGCTTGTTCATGTTCCAAACTGTGTTTTACAATCTGCTGTGAAGATCTTCCCTTTCAAGTCCCTCCGGCATCTAGAAGTAAGTATAGGGGGCAGGACTGGCTTTGAGTCTTGCTGTTTGGCTTTTCGTGACTAGTTTTGTGTTTGCAGAATGCCTCTACTCCTAAAAATTGGGTAGGCTTTTGTGGCTTCCCTAAAAAGCTAAGTCTAAACTCATGTAACACGTGCTTGGGGTGTAACTTGGGTATGAGCAAAGGCTGGAATGTCAGAGAGGGAGGCTGCAGCATGGAAGTGGGAGAACTCTTACAGATGTGAGCTGCTCTTATACTGTAATATTTTGATGTATGTTGTCCTTGCTTTCTCATCATTGCTGTAGTTGAGGTCTGTCCCTCCACACTGCCTCCGGGGACTGCGATTTGTCTATTCTCAGCTGGAATCTCTAACGTGTTGCAAATGTATCAGTACACTGGAGGTGAGTGTCTCTACACAGCTCATGGGGAAAATCGCAAGAGAAAGGCTATCTTGATCCTACAGCCCTTCACACAGGGAAGATATAGGAGACAGTGTTAACCCTTCCATCCATCCATGCATGTTGTGTATGGCTTTTTCTCCCTTCCACATTCTGAGGTTCTACTCCTGTCTCAAGCAGTGTTGAAGTATTCCCTGCTTGGGTACACATGGGCTCTGTATTCTCCTTCTTCACTTCTTGACAATTCCTGGCTCCAGACAATATTCATGTCAGCTAGGTCTGACAGCTCTGTGTATCTGGCCGTTTCCACATTCAAGGCCTGCAGCTGGTCAAGGTTTATTTCATCGTACCTCAGCAGCCTTAAATAAGAGCTGATTATCAGAGGAAATGCTGTGCTCTGGTATGTTATCTGCACTGCTGCCCAGCGGATTTCCGAGACGTGAAGGCAAGCTCCAGCCATGGAGAACTGAGTGGCGTGGGCCGTGCTGTCTGTGGGGCTCTGGGTTTCTGTCTGGGGCACAGAAGCAGCTGCCTGCTGGGGAACAGGAGCTGCTGATAGGGAGTGCTTTGAGAGCTTCTTTTGTCTGTCAGAACACAAGTGTTTAACTTGCTTTTGCTTTGATGGAGGTCTGAAAAAGGTTTTGTTAGTATGAATCTTTGTGCTTAGTGTTCCGAGCCTAAGAATTCTAACAAGTTAGGTTAACTATTGCCACTTTAGTGCAGGAAACAAAAGCATCTCCCTTCTTTCTAAACATCTAGCCATGGGATTCCCACCACCTCCAAATACTTGCTTTAGTGGCATAAAACTCATTGGTTCTGTAAGCAAGGCAAGGTCTGTAAAACACAGTATGTCAGCCTTGTTCTGGACTGACTGTTCTCCTGTGTTCCTCTGCTGTTAGTGTAACAGCTAGTACTCACCAAGGAATGACTCCTCTTTTCTTCCTAGGAAATCATTTCAGCATGTGGTGGAGATCTGAGCTGTGCTCTCCCGTGGTTGGAATTGCAGACTGTAAACTTCAGCTATAATTCAATCACTGCCTTGGATGACTCGCTGGTGAGTGGGGCATCCTTCCTGCATGACTGAGGGGAAGAAAGGAGATGATCACAGCCAAGAGCTGGGCCTGCCGTTGCTGATGCTGCTAGATCTGGGTGGGAGGAAGTGAGCAGAGTTAATTTTGCTGGCCTTTCCCAGCAGGGCAGGCTTTTTGTACTGCAATTGAGACATTTGTAGGATCTGATCTAGATCTAACCCTAATCTTTTTGTCCTTCAGCAATTACTAAATGCTCTGAGGGTCTTGGATTTGAGTCATAACAAGATCCAGGATTGTGAGCACTATTTAACGGTGAGTGTCTTTTGGTAGTTCAATCCATGTCCAGTCCTTTTCTGTGCTCCATTGAAGTTGATGAGGAAGGAGAAAGCTGCTCCTAGCAAATTTTGTAAAGCAGTTAGATCATGCTGAGTGCCCTTAGACAAACCACACCCAATGTGAACATCAGTCTTTCTGCAGAAACAATCTTAAGAAACTCACTTGTTATTGACCTTGTTGGAATGGAAAAAATGGTCGAAGCTAGTGCCCTGTCTTGAGTTCAGGGTCAGGCTTTGAGCTGGGTTCCCAATTGATTTGGTGCTGCTCTTCTCTCTGAACAGACCCTTACAGAACTAGAGTACCTCAATCTGGCTTATAACTTCCTGTCCAAGGTGCCAAACCTTGGCATCTTCAGCCGATCCAAGTTGGTGACTCTGATCCTGCGCAACAATGAGCTCGACAGCATTAATGGTGAGCTGACAAGGGAGGAGCACTTCTGAGCTTGAGGCCTTTCCATCTTCCTTGAGAAGGGACAGAACTTGAAATCTTGGGCACAACTATTTTTATTAGGGTTCAATTTTGGGTGAGAGGGATAGGTGGGAGGTTGCTAAGTTATATCTTCTAGCATGCTGATGGTTTCTTGCTTTATTCACAGGGGTGGAGCAGCTTGTGAATCTGCAGCACCTTGATGTGGCCTATAACCTGCTGCTGGAACATGCCCACTTGGCACCATTGTCCACTCTGCACTGTTTAAAAAAAGTAAGCATAAAGCCTGATGGGTTGGTAGATTAGAGATTTCATGATCAGGGTGTGCAAGATGGAGACTTTGTGGTAAGAAGAAAGTTTTGAAAGATAAGTTCAACTCCTGAGCATTTAATTTTAATGTGTGAAACTGATGGGGGAGCCTTAGATACCTGTATTTCAGCCTTCAGTTTTGGTGACCCCTGCTCAAGCTTTTACGTATATTCATCCCCACTTCCTTGCTCCTTCTGTCCGATTTTAACACTATCAAGTTCAGTGAAGATCCTCCCATAGTCCTGTTGTGAATTTGTATGTTCAGAGAAGTCTGAAGGAGGATCACTGCAGTCACTATAGTGCTTGTGAAAGAAGATTATAGAATCAGAAAGTGGTTTCTGTTGGTAGGACCTTAAAGATCTAGTTCCATCCTCGCTGCCATGGGCAGGTACACCTCCCACTGGACCTGGTTGCTTAAAGTCCCATGAAGCTTGGTCTTGAACACTTCCAGGGATGGGGCATCCACAGCTTCTCTGGGCCTGCAAAGGACTGTTCTCTTAACACTTCTCAGAGTCAGTACTGAAAAACTCATAATAATTTAGGGGCATGAGTAGGAAGTCCTTTAATCTCCTTTTCTATTTGCTGAACTAATTTCAGGAAGCATTGTAAAAGCTTAGTCCTCTCCTGGCCTGGTTACTGTCTCACTGCAAGGATATTTCCCAAGGCAGAGAGAAAGACTGAAGCCTGCAGGCAGAATAGATTAGGGTATAGAATATTGCTTCTAATAACAGTTTGTCTATTTCCCCCACCCAGCTGCATTTAGAGGGAAACCCGATATGGTTCCATCAAAATCACCGATCTGCAGCCATTGTGCATCTGTCTCCTAGGGCAGCCTCCTCCAATGTGAGTATTAGCCATGTGCCTTCTGCCCCTGCTGTTGAAGGTGTAGGGTGTTCTGACACTCAGGGGCAAGTGTGGAAAAAGAAACTTGTAAATTTATTCCAGTGGTGTAACAGTGGTGATTGTTTTGTGGTTGCCTTTTTTTTTTTTTTTATATAGAGTAGTGTATCCTTAAATTTTTATGTGGTGCACTGACCAGGCAGAGTTGAATACTGATCTCAAGTTTGCAAGACCTCATATCTTAGTATGTCTTCGCTTTTGCTGACTGATGGTTTCAAAACTTTACTCTCTTCCTGCTAAATAGTAACTATGTAGCTGGACTGCGCAAAGAAGGAACTCACAGTTTTGGCCCGCTTTACCTAAGTGTGTACTGCCACGGCCACCTCTTTCTTTCTCCCCATCACTCTGCTCTCAGCTAGGTGTCATCACTGTTCCCTTGCACTCCAGTGCTTAGGCCAGTTTTTGGTAATCTCATTTCAAATAAAGAAGCCAACAAAGCCAGCGTTCTGGCAATTTAACAAAGTAAACTTACTTGCTAAGGGTCAGAGGTGTTCCAGAGCTGGTCTGCCCTTTCATATGAGTGGCAAATGGCTGGATTCATTGTCTTCAAACTGCATCTTGGAAAAAGCTTTCCCTGAGCTCAAGTTACTGGAAGCTAGGTGGATTCAGGCTAGAAGTCGGGTACAAGCTTTGAAAGTGAGTGCCTTTCAAAACAATTTGAGTTGTTGCAGAATAATCTGTTGTAGCTCTTCTGTGAACTGTCTTGGATATGTTTCTAGAAGTCATAAAGTGTGTAAACAGGAAGACCACAATGGTCCCTTCTGGCCTTGTATGCAATTAGGTCAGGTGGCTACAATTAAAGGAGTGATGGATAGGCAGGAACAGGGTTGTCTCTTTGCAGTTTTGTGCCAGGGATCCCAACCCTAGGGTGGCCTGAAGGGGAGTAGGAGTCAGCAGAAGTTGTCCTGAGTATGTGCCAGCCAAATGGAATCTGATTGCAAATGGGTCTCTAATTACAGTTCTTCTTGGATGGGGAGCCACTCTCTTCCTCGGACCTAATGGTAAGTATAATTGTTAAAAACTGATCTTACTGGCTTTGGGACTGGGAACTCTGACAGGTTTTTGCATTGTTATGTGTCCCATTAAATCTATATGGGCTGCCATGACTTTGACATAGCTCATTTTGTCTCAGTCCATGCTGATTCCTAGTAATTGTTGGAATTGGCCAGTGAAACTTATTCTGGCTTATGTAGCTTTGCAGGACTTGGAACCTTGCCTGTTTCCTCTTCAGATGCTGTCTGGTGCTTGACACTTGAACTACATGTCAGCAAAACAAACTGTTATCAGTTTCCCATCTGCTTTAAAAAAGGCAGAGAGTTAAATCAGAGTGGTTGTGATAAACAATCCAGTCAATCAGGCAGGATCTATTGTCACTACTTTGACTGAGATGGTGAAAGTTTGGGGTGAGGGATGGGGAAGTTATCAGCCTGAGTTGTGGCTTGGTCACCTTGTCTGCCCTTTGCACTCAGCCAGCAATGGTCTTTTCTTCTTACTTTAGCACCTTCCAAGACTTGTGCAAAGTGTGTCACAGTCCATCCACACTTCTACCTCAGAGAAGACCACACTGGACCGCAGTGCTCTGGAGAGTTCATGTGCTGCAGACTTCAGTGACAGTCAGTCCCCAGCAGAGAATGTGGCTGTCAGGCTCCCTCGGAAGAAAAGCAAGGTCAGGGAACTGACATAACTTCTCAGCCATGTAGCTGGCATGTTGGGTGAAGGGGCTGCCTTGACGTGAAAGCCTCGTGCAGTGGGATATGGTCTGGTACTGTCTGGTTAGTGAGCCTCTGCACTGCTGTGTCTAAGGAACAGGCTGGGCTTAACATCAGTCTTGATATACCATGTAAAATGTTTCATGGTGTGCTTCTACACTGTAACATCTATAAACCCTTCAGTTTGGCAGAGCCCCTCATCAGATGCTGTTTTGGTTGTTCTGATCCCTCCCAATTATTCTTACCTTGCCTTTTCCAGGGTAAAATCAAAGTGCGTAGAGCGAGTATTTCAGAGCCGAGTGACACGGAACATGAGCCCCAGGCATTACCTCTCTCTGCTGGTGAGGCTTGTCTTCTTAGTAACATAGCAGCTGAACTGCCCACAGTAAGAGGAGTATTCTGGCCTGGTAACTATTTTCATGCTTCCCAAGTTTTCTGTCTGCAGGCCTGGTCCTACAGCATCAGAAGGAGATGAAGCGCTTGGCCAGCTTCAGGGATCGCTTTGGTGCTGACTGGCTGCAGTACAAGAGACACCTGGAGGAGCACGACCAAGTACCTGTCATCTCCCGTAGCCGTTCTGCAGATGAGATCGCAGGCAGACCTGCTGCCATGGACTTGCAGAGTGAGAGCTCTGACCTAGAGCAAGGAAAACCCCAGATAGCCCAGGAGGAATCCTCTCCTCCTTTGAATGACACTGAGAAGGAGGAAGAGCCTGAAGTACAGCTGGATGAGCCTGAGGAGGGAGAACAGAGAGGAGAAGAGGAGGCAGATGAGCTAATGCTAGGAGAGGAAGAAGAGAAGCCAGAAGGTAAACATGTCCTTTCACTGCTGTGTTTGAGGGCTTGGATGATGACAGAATAGATGAATCAAATATGATATCTCTGAAGCTTTATCATGCTGCCCACTATTGTGGGAATTCTAAGGACCTTGGCCCAGCGGGCCTGAAGGCCTGCTACATGTGCTGACCTGTACTGTGTCTTGCTTGGCAGTGGACCTGTGCCAGCCAGTGCTGGTGAGCCAAATAGAAGGTGAAGGGGACCCAGAGCCAGACTGGATCTTCCTGCGAGTCACAGCTAAGCATGTGATTGAGGTGGAACTGAAGGCTGCCAGAGTTCTCCACAAGCTGGAGCTGAAATGCCTGCAGAATGTGGAGACCTCCGAGTTGAGCTGGAAGAGAATGGTGAGTTATGCCTCTGTGTGAGCCTTTGTCATCTTACTCACTGGCTGGGCCAGCATTCTGCATTTGGGCTTCTGTCAGAGAATCCTGCAGGTCTTTTCCTAGCTCATGCAAAGCCTGATTGAAAAAGCATCTCTTCCACCCAATGCATATGTATCTAAGAGCATCTGTATTGCTTAAAGTACCTGCAATAATGCAGCAGAAACCAGCATCAAATTTATTCCAAAGCTGAAAGACAATGGCTGAACTTGTTCCAGTATGCAAGAATGAGAGACTTCTCAAGAGGACTGAGATGAAATGGTGACCTCCTTCTTGTCCATTCCTCACTGGGATATCACCCTGGCCTTGGAGGACTGTTTGTGGATTGCACAGTTTCTAGTGCAGCACTGAGCTAACTCTGATGTTTAGAAAACTCCTGGTAGCTCAGTGGGCAGTTTGCCATCTGGTCTAGGTGCACACTTTAGCACTACCAGCCTTGTTTGGCTTTTGTGGTTCTTTAGAAAGGGGGTTTGGAAATGTCTTTTTCCTTGTGGTAGGATTTTAACATTCAGTCTGTGCACAGACATGTTTACAGGTTTCTCCAATACTGCTTTCTGTAAAAGCTCCAACTCATTTTTAAATCCTGCCCTTGTGCCTTTTTGAATGTTTGTGGCTTGATATTCTTCTGAAATACCTTCATGAAAACGTGTTTTGTTTGAAATGATTTGTTCTAAGCCTTGAAAGTTACTGTTGTAAGTTTCAAGCACTCCTGCAATTTTTCGAGCACTCAACACAAGTGTTGTCAGCACTTGTTTGCTTTATATTTGTTTATTTTTGTTTATGCCCATTTTACCAGACTCCCAAATGCTATCAGCTATGGAGGGCTGCTCAGGGCTCACTAAATTAAGTGCTTGTATGGCCATGTTTCAGCTGGCTGCAAACAAATGTGGTCTGTATACTGAAAACTGCTTCCTCTTCCTAAAACGGGTGTTTTCTGTCTCCTGCAGGACCTGGAGCGAGTTTTCCCTGTCCTCACGTTGCACTTCAGCTACATTCGCAAGGACCGGCAGAAGCGCAAATATGTGGTGCTTGATGACTGCCCAGAGCAGTGTCTACAGGTGGGGAAGGCCTGGGAAGGGGGGCAGTGTTACTGCAGGACACTGGATTCTTCCAGCCAGCAAAGGGCTGCTGTTCTCAGAACACATGAGCACCTGCTGCCCATGTCTGGCTTGTTGGGATTTCTTCTGCTGCACAGATGACCTGTGGAGGGCCCTGTGAGCATGGCTGTGGGCAGTGAAGCTCCTGCAGCATAAAGGGTGCTCTCAAGGGGAAAGTCTTGCAGCTTTCTTTCTTTTGGGGTGAAAAGTTTGTAGTCAAGCTAGTGATTGTTATGTACTGTGCATGTGCAGCATAATGTTTCGTGTGTTCTGAGTGATGTGCCAGCCTGTACTTAGCCCTCTAGACAGTGAATGTCAGTGCTATGGCAGCTCTGGTCCACACAGCTGCTGTAGAGACTCTGGTCTCTAACCCAAGCATTTTTCTTAGGATACTGTTTAAGTATGTTTAAACAAGTTGTTAAGAGAAGACACAAATAGATGGGACCTTTGAGACTAGAGTTCCAGAGGGAGCCTGTCAGTACGTAGATTCAAGGCACAGACCTGCAAAAACAGGTTCTCTTGGTCTTCTGCAGTGAAGTTCCGTGCCCTTGGCAAGTCTTGCACACCTGTGAAAGTCCCTGTACCCTTCACACTCTAAAATGCTGTAGTGAGGCATGTGAAGAAACTTGCTGATGTCAGAAGCTTGGTTTTATTAGGACAATCATAGCTCCCTGCTAACAGTCTTTTCCTTGTGCTGCTACTTTTAGAATGTCCTTGAAGTGTTGTCCCCAGCTGTTGAGGAGAATCGGCGAAATCGGGACCAGGAGAAGGGATCAACAAAGTTCCAGTGCCTGAAATGCAAGTGGGAGTTTTCACAGTCCCTGGCTTCCTGGCATCAAGGTTCCTATCCTTCAGAGGTTGGAGACACCAAAATCCTGGAGCCCCTAGTTGCCTCAAAGCAAGGTGGGATTTAGTGTCTAGGAGAAGGATGCTTGGTAATGCCCAGGCAGATTTTCAGAGTGGCAGCTGTGGTGCAGAGCATGGAATGTATAGAAGGAGGTGATGCCTTGGCTGTGCTGGAATTAAAGTCTGTTGTGGGATGTACTCTCACTTGACCTACTTGGACTGGGAAGAGCCTGCCTTGTATAAGCCACTGGTTTAAGGTTAGGCAAACAGCACTTCTGTTCTGGGGGCCTGGAGTCTGGGGGAACTTAGGGGTGCTGGAAACTGGAGTCTGGGAGGGGCCTTAAAGGTCATGTAGTCATTTCTGCCACAGAGACTTAATTGTTCTAAAGGCCTTTTGCTAACAGAAGCTTCCAGGGAATATGTCCCAGTATTTCAGGTAAAACTATGGCTAACCCTAACTTAAGTCTTCCTGGCTGTGAAGTGTAAACCCATCCTTGCTGCCCTTTTGGAGAGCAATTCATTCCTTTCTTTGTAATTGAGGGTCATTGTTCTCCCCCCACAACTTGTCCTGTTTTCTGTCCTCTATACTAAATAAGCTCAACTTTCTAGATAATTTGCTTGTCATTCGTATTTCATTCATGCGGTTTCTTACTGGTCTCCTTTGTACTCTTTCCCATTTGTCCACATTTTTCTTTGGGTGTTTAAAACTAGATGTGGTATTTTGGCTAAGACTTGGCTAGTGCTGAATAGGCATCTTCTGACTGCTGAGTTTTTCAAAGCTCACTTTATATTTGAAGTGGGGAGTGCCCAGCCTTGGCTTGATGATGCTGTTTGACAAAGTTCCTGGGATTGAAGTACTGCAGTGGAGGCAGAAGTGCTGTCCTGGCTGCAGCACTTTCCCCTGGGACACTTTCCTCGCTTTGCCAAGGAGTCCCATGATTCAGCTGGGAGTCTGTTCTGGTGTGGGTGAAGGGAGCATCAGGAATCAGGGTCAGGAGGGATGAGGACAGCTGGGAAAGGGACATAGCCTGCTTGTGGTATGGTTGACTGGAGGATAAACCAAGCCAGGGAGGGAGGTGCCTAAGGAAGGTTGGATTGACTGGTCATGAGCTTGGGCTTCAAAGGTTTTGTGAGCTGCTGTGGATGTGGAGGAAAGTCATAAGCCAAAGCCCTGATGTAGTTTCAGTTGCAACCACAGCACACGCTGGTTACCCTAAATCTGAGCAGAACTATTTTATGTGGATGTTGGCACTGATCCAGAATTTCTTGTGAGGGGAGGTATGTAGGATATGATTCTGAACAAAGTTGCTCAACAAGCTGCTCAAGTTAGACTGTAACTATTGTCTACTTTGAAAGGGAGGGCTTGTAGTTTGCAGAGGAGGGGGGGAAGTAAAACCTTGTGAGGGGAGAGCTGCTCTGGCTTTTCTTTATCCCTGACAAAATCTTCCACAGATCCTGCAGCAGCTGGTGAGCCCATAGCCTGTCCCTGTTGTTCCAGTGACCATGTGGTCATTCTGCCTTCAGAGGTGTGCTCCAGCACACCTGTGCCGCCTGGTGCCGACAGCACGAGTGAGGACCTCTCAGACTCTGTGTTGGAGGGAGACAGCCAGCAGGAGGGCCCAGAGGAAACACCTGTCCTGGCCAGTGAGAGAGGGAAGTTCTACATTGGCGGGGACAGCTCGGAGGTGGATACCACCAACAGCACCAGGACCCCGGAGCTGAGCAGTGAGCCTGAAGGCACTCTTCATTCCAACTCCCGTGGTTCAGATGGGGGCTGCGGGAAGGAGCTGGGCATGAAGAGCCAGTACTTGTCCCTCAGCCACACAGACACCAATGGGGGCAGCTTGATGGGAAGCTATCGTTACAGTGTTTCTCGGGGGCCCACTCCTTCCCAGCTCTCTTTGAACTCTGAGTCCGAGGAAACATGGAATCTCAGTCCCTGTGAGTATGTAGGATCTGTCCAGAGTTTGGGGGTGTGGACAGCTTATTCACTGGGCTTTATCAGTGGTGCTTGCTGGGTACACTGCCTCCTGTTTAATGGAGAGGAGGACATCAAGTATGAGCAGCTGTAACCATATAGTTCTTGAGAGCAGAGTTTTGCATTCTCCTCTGTTAAATCCTCATGCCTGAAGGTAGGGAAGAGTGAGTCAGCTCCTAATCCCTGTTATTGCTTACACTCTGAGTAATAGGGTCATGTTCTGAAAGGTGCTCTGCTCAGTTATGGACACACTGGGTTCATGTGGCACCCGATAGCTGCCAGTTGGAGCATTACCTTTGGACAATAGTATGCACAATTTCTCTGTATTTATTCTCTGGCTTAAGTGTAGTGTGAGGCTGGTGTGTAAGTAGGAGGCTCTGATTAGTGGATCTACAGTTGCTTTTGCTTTCCTCACTTTTTTGTGAGCTTCAGATGACAAAGCCTGTCCAAGAGACTGCATGCTGGCTGTGTCAGAGCTGTCATGCAAGACAGCAGTTACTAGGAGGTCCACAAATGATTTTTGAAAGACCTTAGATTTCTGATGTAGCAGACTGCTTTTGCCCAGGCATCAGCTTGTGATTTACAGAATAACAAGTTAGAAAGGAGCTGTGGAGCTGGTCCAGCCCACCAAATCACTCTACTGCAGCTGAGTCTAGTTCTGATTTGTGAACCCATCAGCTTCATGATCTATAGATCAGCCCTTCAAGACTGCTGTGCCTCTGAAGCAGAGCTGATGAGAACCACAGCTTAGGATTGCTATATTCAGTCTTGTACACTTTATGTGTGAGAAATAAAGCAGTCTCTTGGGTCAAATCGCAAGGTCTCAATTTAAAACAGCCTATGAAAAAGCTCCTGCTGAGGAGAAGTTGATTAGTGTAGTGTGCCTGGTGGAGAACAGGCTCCGCTGGGAAGTGTGTACTCTCAGACAGTATTGTGGCTGTAGTATAAATTATTTGGTCATACAATTGCATGACAAACATAATTATGTTCTTTAGCAGTTTTATTGGTGTCTTCCTCAGGACCCTTTAACCTTGCCACGATGAAAGTCAGAGTTAAAAAGTTGACCCGAACTGACACCCAGCTGAAACGAGAAAGATTTTCTGGATTTGTGATAAAGAATTGCCCTCCTGCCAAATCTGGCAGCAAAGCAGTGTCCTCCTGTGACTAGACAGCTGAGCATAGTTTGAAGCTGGCTTAGATCAAAGCTTTGTATAGGTGAAAAAAAGCAAGTGTCAGAGCGATGAAGTGCCCTTGTATCTCCACATGGAGACCTGTGGCCTATAAGGCCCTGGGTTTGGCCCTTTGTTTTGAGGAGAGACTTGATGGAAGCAGCTGTGCAGAGGGGGTGATGCTGCTACCCTGGTGCCATTCCACATGGCTGGGCAGCACCTGGTCAGTGGACAGAGTGTCAGTGCTGCCCTTTGCTCTCCTCAGCTGTAAACGGCATCTTGAACACGAGGGACTTCCATTCAGTGGATCATCGCCTGAAGCTGTACCTGGATATGGAGGTCTTTGAGGAGAATGCTGAGGAGTTCCAGTGCTTCCTCAAGGTGAGCTGCCACAGCACCACTCCAAAAGCTCTTCAGCTGTCCCTCTTGCCACCCTGCAAGTTCTGCGCTGGGGTGGCATCCCAGAGACTGGGGGGTGTGAAGGGAGCTGAAGTGTCTTTGAGTCTGTCCTTTCCGTGGGTAAACTGGCAAGGGGCAAGCCAAGGCTATGACCCACCATCTATGTATTCTAGGTGGTCATGGTGAAGTTTGGCCGGCAAGGAGAGTTCCTCTCAATCCTGGTTGCTTCTGATCTCAAGATTTATGTGCTGGAAGTCATCGGGGCTATCAGGTGAGAACCCTGAGCAAGTCTGTGAGAACTGGGTAGTGCCAGCCTATGTTAGCCTATGCTAACCTTACCCTGGAGGTGTGTGGTGACATGCAGAGGCTCTTCTGGCAAACCTCCCTGTTGCAGTCTGATGTGGGAGAGGAAATGGGGCAGCCTGCTGCAGCTGAGGGCTGTGCTCTGTGATTAGGGGACAACCTGCAGACTGGCTGAAGAAGAGTGACTCTCACTACCTGTCTGATATTTCCCATCTGGAAGTGGGACTGTGCCACCAGAGTTTGCGAATGGAGTTTGAGAATCCGAAAGCCTCCTACAATCTGCTGATCCGGAGCCAAAGCTGCTGTGACCAGTTCCTGCAGACCCTGACAAGTAAGAGTAGAGCTGTAGAGGGGTAGGGGACAGGATCTGAAATATTTGCTCTTGGGGAGCTATCAGGAGAGCTATTGTTGGATATATCATGGAAATTTGCTTCTGGCCAGCTCAGAAAAAGAGCTGTGGGAGAACCCTACTGGCATCATAACTTGCAGTGCCTCTCTAAAGACTAGAGAAGCATCCTGAACTGTTATGTACTGCTCTTGGATTTGCAATAAAAGATCTCTGCCTTCTCCCCCTCTTTAGATCTCATGCAAGAACTGCCTGCTAAGCACAGGAGTAAGGTGAAGGAAATCCCCACTGTGGAAATGAATCCACAACACTGGCTATGGTAAGAACAGACTGTGAGAGGTTGGGATTTGAGACAGAAAGGGATGTCTGCTTGTCCAGCAGGCTCTGGGAAGCATGGTGCTGGAAACGGGGTAGCAGAAAGGTGGAGGCACCCCTGGAGTGGCAGCCAGGCCTATGTTACAGGTTTAAGGCAGCTGTCTCAGGTGCCTGCTGCAGAGGGAGTGAACAAAGGGGTGTCATGGACTGAGCCAGGCAGGGCAACTTCAGCTTTTCTAGAGGAGAGAAAAAGAGGAATGCATAGGACCGCCTTCTCACCTGCAAGAAGCATTTCACTCCTAGCTGGCAAGGTGGTAGTCAGAGAGAGGACTTTTGCAACATCTGGAAGAGATGGGTCCTTCCCTTCCCCAAGAGGGCAGTGAACAGTAGCTAATTCTCAGCAAATCTAGGCTAGAAACAGAGTGCTTCCTTGATTCACTTGCTGTTGTATCTCTCCAGGCCTCTGCTGGATTCCAAGACCACAGATTCTGCAGCTGCAGATGACACTTGTTTCTTCTACCTGCTGGCCTACCTGATCCAAGGTACAGGAGATCTCAGTGGCTAGGTGTCCTATACCTTGTGCTATCTGCTTACATGCTTGTGTTTTTAGTGTACAGTCTGTGGGAAAAGAGCTGGGCCATTCATCCAGCAGTGAGATGGGGGGTGGGGGCATGAGGGCTCTTTTTTAGTGTTGGGATGTGTAGGACAGCAGCATACTTCTGTACATCCAGTGAATTTACCAGCCCTTTTCTACATCAAAATGTAGGCTCTAGGGAGCAAGTTGGTCTTGCACACCAGGTTTGTCTTGCACACAACTTGGGATGGTTTCTGAGAAGCTGGAGATTATCTGAAGGCTGGATCATTGCCCTGTTCTGAGGGAAAGATGAGGGGTCATAAACAACATCTGGTTTGTGTGACTTGCTGAAAGGCTCCTTTATTTGGGAAAACAGAAGTAGGTGTCCAGAACCTGAGATGATAGTACAGGAGCAGCCTGCTGGAGCCCATTAAGTTCTGTTGCAGGACTTGCTGGGGGACAAATATGTTAAACTTGGGATTTGAGTCTTCACTGAACAATTCCAATATCATCTTAGCTTGGGACACTGAAAAAAGCAACCTAGCTCCTAATCACATTCTGACCAATTGATTGCTGCGTTTGTACCCCTGGTCACCACTGGCCATTGGGGAGGTATGAGAGAACGACCATCAGAAGGAATCTGGGAAGTACATTTTTTGGTCTCCTGGAGCTGAACAAATAGCCTGTTGGAGGGAGAGCTTTAAGTGTGTTTTTCTTAACTCTACAGTTTTCTCCTCTTTTAGAGTATGGTGCCCAAAACTGGACACAATTCCAGCTGAGATCTCATTGCCAAGTAGACAGGATTAATTAAACATCCCATTTCTGATATTCCTACTAATTCCCAAGAGTGAGATGTGATGAGAAAGGCAACATGTTGCTGCATCAGCTTGTGATCCCTTGTGACCTCAGCCAGTTCTGCTAGTGGTTCCCTATTTTTGTGCACCTAACTTTTTCCCAAGTTCTAGTGCTTTTAATTTGCATCCAATGAAGTCAGCTGGATTATATTTATGTTCCCTAAAGTTTATCAAAACTACTTTGCTTCCTGCCAATACTTGTGACACATCCCAGCTTGGTATTAAACTTTACGTGCTCTCTGTTCCACTCATCAGATATCTGCAGCCAGACGTATTCAGGCCAAAAAAGGCAGCCTTTGAGCTGCAGCTGCTGACTTTTAACTGAGGATTAGTAAAGTGCTGTTTAAGAAGTCAAAGGACTCAAGTGGCTTTTCCTGCCTCACTTGAGGACATGGGCTGGACAAGGCTTGCTGGGTGGTGGCCTTTCATACGCTTGCTCCTGCAACAAGTTTGGATAAGCTGGTCAAGCCCAACCACACTTCACTACCCTGCTCCCCTCCTCAGTCAGCAAGCTGGATAAGGCTGTTCACCCAAGTTACTACTGTTAGAAAGGATTTCCCTAGGGAAAGAATGGAAAGCAAAGCTGATTCTGTGGTGACTCAGGCTCTCAGCAAAGCTTCTCCTATTCCCTCATATCCTTTTAGGGGCATCTGCTTTCCCTGTGACCCTGCTGGGCACCCGAAGCATGCTGTTTCTGCTGGAGGAGAATCACCAGTGGCAGGTGCTGCCCTCCTTGGATGAAGACCATGAGGCAGAAATGCGTCCTAGGAGCAACATCCAGTTGAAAGAGAAGCAGCCGATCACCAGTATTAGCAATGTCATAACCTATCGTCTCTGTCCTTGTGACATCAAGCTGATGCTTTATGATGAGGTAACCAGGAGGTGGTCATGAGGTCAAGATGCTGGGGGCTGATTGTGCTCAGATCCTGTTCCTGCAAGAGTGTCTTGGGGCTGTCATCTCCCAACCTAACCTAGGGCCTTGCACCCCAGAGGCAGGGGAGCACAGTGGAAAGTCATGTGGGGACACTCCACTGCTGGCAACAGAGAGGGAGGAAGAGGTCACAGAGGAATTGGGAGGAGCTGGCACCCGTGCTGGGGGATAGTGGCTCAGTGCTGATCTGTGCCTTTCAGGCTAGTCTGCTCATTTGCCTCCCTCTCTTTCCTCCCTCCCAGGTACTGAAGGTGGAGAGCACTTGGCACATTCGCACAGAGTGCCCTGAGCTCCTGGTAGAGCTGGTGGAGTGGATCCGCAGTCCCTGGGAGGAGATGTTCTCAATCGAGCTACGGAGGGCTGTGTACGAGGCACTGGAGTGAGCTTGCTGGCTGCAGACAGGCGGGACTTGGAGTCAAGAGTACTGCTGTGCTGGCAATGGTGCACAAGTGTCTCCCACTCCCATCTGACCTTGCTGTTCTGTGGCCTCTGCTTTCTACTCTACTCTTGCCCCTGGCCCTTTTTGTTGAGGAAGAGAGGAGCACACGATGGTTCAGACTGCACAGTCATTCATTTGCACTGGACTGGCCATGGAAGGATAAGGTGGTGGGTGTTGCCTGGGATAGCGCATAAGCTACCCAAGGGCAGTTGGGCACTGTGGTCTTTCTAGGAGGTGTATTTGCTGCCTTCCTAGCTGTCTCAGGACAGCTACCATTATCTGCTGATGATTTTTTTTTTCTTCTTCCTCCTCGTCCACTGTTTCCCTATAGCTGCCTGCTTCCAACAGGAGCCTGATTGCACAAGGTAAAGAAGCATATTGTACACAACCCCACAGAGAGCCCTTACCTGTCTGCCTGGTGGGGTGCAGCTCAGTCTGCTGCTGTAGTCTTTCACTGTCACTGGGGAGGAAGGAGCCTCGAGGTTCTCATCACAGAAATGTGTTGCTCATTGCTTAAGGATCAGGACCTTGGTGGGCACAAGCAGGTAAAAGCAAGGCTTAGGCTTTTTCTGAGCAGTCCAAAAGGAAGAGTCTATTTTAACATGAGTTTTACTATTTTCTATTGTAATAAAAGCTTATATTTATTAAATTGTCATGTTTTCCTTATTTCATCCTCTTGCAGTGCTGTAATATCTTTGTAAGGTCTTCCATACTAGCTTTGCTGTAGCCTTAGGAGTTCCCAAGCATCTCACAGGATTCAAGCCATTCTCCCCTTCCTGTTCAGAGTGGGTGCTGGTGGGATCTGGGCTAATCTTCTCCACCTGCCTGGCTGCCAAGCAGAAAACAAGGAGTAAGACCCAGATAGCATTATACTGACAGGAGGTACTGATTATGGTGTTCTTTGAGGACAGTTGCCCTCAGGTGGGCATCCTATGGCCTTCCTGCCCCAGCATGTTGGTTACTGGCTGCATAGACCCTCAGAGGCTTGCCTCTCTCAGGAGCTGTTGCTGCTGTGGCTGTGAAGGTGGTAGTACCTGCCCCTAGGTTTTTCCCTGTATGAGGCTTTACTTTGTCTCAACTTCTCCTGCATAGAGTTAAATGCAGCTCAAAAAATGCTGCTGCCTGGCCAGGGTTTGCTGTGTCATAGGGTCTCTGCCCTGGCCATTGAAGAGCAAGGTGAGATGCTGTGTGTGGTCTTTTGATGCAGCTGAAGCTCCCTGTGGTGGTGGGCAGAAATGGACTTGTTACATTAAAGTGCTGCCAGGTGGGATCTGATACCCCAAGCAGGGACCTTACTGATGGTCACTTTTCCCAGAGTAATGTCTCTGTCTTGCTATGAGTGTTCAACCCACAGTTTCGGGCAAGTTTTCTGACTGTTCAATCCTTGGTGACAAAACCTCTATTTTATGTCAATGTGATCTTGATTTTTATAAAGACATGTGTTTGACATTCAGTGACCTGATGCCTGTTTTTTTTTGGATACTTAATATGTCAACTCTTTGCAACAGTCTATGACGTTCCAACTTTCCACATGCCCAAAGTTGATGTCAGTGACTTCACTTTCTGTCTTCAAGAAAACAGCAGGGACTTGGTCCCACTGATCCCCTGGACAGATGTGATAGTTTCCTTCCCTGCTCAAACCCATCTATGCCATCCTCATAGCCTGAGGAGAGCGGGAAATTCAGTTTCCCTTCTGTGTCTGAAGGCCACCTCACAGCACACTGTTGGATGCTTTCTTGGAATTGCTGTACTATTAGATGTTCTCCTGTCGCTTCCAGAGGCAGTTGAGTTGCTGAAGGCCCACAGTGGGTGATATTTTTATCTAGCCTTCTATAGGCTTGATTGACAAGATCTATGCCATCTTGAGGCAGATGTCACAACACATCCCACTTTCTTCCCTATTCCTCAGTCAGCATATGGCTGCTGCTCTCTGTTCCTTTGGAGTGATCTCAGATCTCAAGTGGGAGAGAGCTCAGTCCATGTTTTGTCCAGGGAAGGACTCTTGAGAAAGCTGAGCCAGTAAAGACCAGTAGGGTTTTATGTTTTCATCTAGCCATTTAAGGAGCTTGTGTAAGTTCTATGTTCACCTTCTATAGCTGTGTTTTTCACAAAGGGCAAGAGTCAAATTTGTAGTTATTGGATCAGCTCATTGATGCCTCTTCTGCTTAAGCTGATCCCCTGAGAAAGCTCATCCCTGTAACTTGCTTTTCCAATCCTAACGAAGTAGCACCTCTGCCACACCAGTGTCTGAGTATGTATCGAGGGGCCTGACAAAGCGTGGACTGTCAGAACCAAAGGTTTTGGTTGTGTGCCTGTCCATAGTTCTTCTCAAGCTCTTCCTGCTTTTTACTGCTGAAGTGACTACTCATTTGCTTCTGCTCCTTGCTAGGTCTGTGCTGGTCTGTGCTGTCAGCTCAGCACTAGTCTCTTGGTCCAGTTAACAGCTCCCTGCTCTTCTGCATTCCTTTGGCCACTGGGCTGACAGGGAATCTCACATGCGCTGCCACAACCTGTCTCCTGCCTCTTCATGAAACACTTGCTTTGTTTTCCCTCAGGGTTTTGTCCTGGTTATTACAGATTTCCCCCTTTGTGGTTACTCTGTGATCACAATGCTTTGCTGTAGGGCCTCTTGCACTAGACACAGTGATTACATTAACTGGCCTCATTGCATCAGCTGGGTGTGTGCAGTGGTCCCCTGGCACAAACTGCCTCTCCAGCACTGCAGGCAGCCCCGACCAGGACTGTGTAGGATAGCTGGGGTTTGCAGAAAGGTGGGATATCTGTTGAACCAGCGGCAGATATCTTCTGCCCGTCTCGGTTTTGATTATGCAGTCCTCCGGCTGTGGTCTCAAACAATGTGGATTTTCTCCCTTTTTCCTTTCTCCTTTTCTGAGTGCTCTGCTAGCACAGAGCAAGGCTGGTCTGAACCTCAGTGTTTCCCTGCCTGTGCCTACCTGGAGTGGTCTCGTATCAAGGTGTATGAAGCTGGAGGGATGCCCAGGCTGGGGTGGCCATAGGGCTCTAGAGACAGGCTGCAGGCAGCTGTGGGCTCAGGCTTCAGGCTGGCCATTGCCATGAGCCTGAAGCTACTACCACTTTTCCATGGGCACATACCAGCCCTGCCTTAACCTGTTGTTCAATGCCTCAGTCACGAGTTTCAGTGCTTTCTGCTGCATCTGCCTGCCCTCTAAACAGTACTGCCTTGAGCATTCATAGCCTGTGGGTCAGCCCCCTTGCACTATGTCGAACTAGTGAAGCCTTGTTTCTAATCAAACTGGGTGACTGGAGTGACTGGTTATTTACTTCTGGCAGAATATCCCCGCTGGCCTCATCTCCAGGGGACTAGAGATGTAGCAGTAAAGGGTACATGTTGCTTGTGGCTCATGGACCTGCCTGGCCAGCTCCATCCCTTGGAGGTGCCAATGCTCCTTACCCAGCATAGAGAGCAGTATCCCAGGGCCATGTAAACCCCTTCCCTGTGGGCTGCCCTCCAGCTTGGCTGGCAGAGGAAGAGCAGCCAACACAGACTGGGCTTAAGTGCTGCACATGGTGCTGGCAGAAGTCAGCACCTGGGAACTGGGAAGAAGACCCTAGCATGAGAGAGGTGAGCAGGGGCTGTGCCATGTACCCCCCACTGTGCTGCATAATCAAGTGGGGGGGTGAAAGGGAAAGGGACTTTATTTTGAAGCCATCCCAGCCCGTGTTGGAGGGGACAGTCATTGCCCTTTATGCTCTTTCAACAGAGTGTGCCTCTGCCTGTTATCAGAAGGTTATTAAGCTAGTTATGGAGCTGTCCTGTATCAGGACAAACAGTCCCTAATAGAGCTGTCTGCTCCCTGTCCCAGTGCCAGACAAGTTGTTTAATCTGGGAAGAGGGTGTTTGCTGCTGAGGACACATGCTGCCTACCTGCAGTGCCACCTGCTCATGGCCCTGCTCGGTGAGGGTGGAGCTGGCTCCCTCGCCCCGCTGCCAAGCACCAGCTAGGCATGGTCCATGTCGCCCCACAGCAAACACACCCAGGATACCCAACCCCACCATCTGTCTCACTGCCACCATCCCCAAAAGCAGAGGCAGTCATAGAAGGGCCCAGCCCATTCTGCTCTATTGATCAGAGCAGAAACCGAGGCTGCTATCAAGATCCAGACTGAGCTGCACACTCCCTGCACCCTGTGTCTGGCAGCTGAGGCAGGGGCTGGCAGTGCAGTCGCAGAGGGTGCCTCCATTGCAGCACTGTGGCTGAACAGTGAGAAAGAACTGCTTGTGCGAGCTCTTGCCATGTCCCTCCTGAGCTGTAGTGCTTGTCCCAGAAGTGGATGTTCTTCTTATCCCTGTGCTTATGCTCCCCCTCAGCCACTATCTCTATTACCAGCTCCCCTTGCTCTTGCTGGGCTGTGCAGCTGCCCTGTCATGGCTCTGCTACACAGAGTCAGTAGTTTGGGGCTGATCCTGGTTTTTGCGGTTGGTGACGGTGCCCCTGTTTCCTCTGCAAAGCTGATCTTCGAGCCCACGATGCTGCTGGTCTGGACATCCTTCCTGCCCACGATGCTCTGTCAGCCTCAGCTGATGTGGAAAGGGATGTGGGTAGGCAACGCCCTTCATCCACTGTTCCTTTCCCGGATGATGTGGGTTTGCCCTCTGTCCCAGGCTGAAAGGGCGATGCCTCTGTGGGCATTTGGATGTTGTAAGCTGAAGAAAAGGGTAGAGCCCGGGAACACCCAGGGTACCATCACAGGGGAAGCTGGAGGGCTCTGATGCCAATGGCCAGATGCTGACAAGCACAGTAATGGCTGTCCATGGGATGGGCAACACCACCCCCTGGGCTTGGCCCCCCAAGGCAAGCTCTGTCCCACAGTCCAGGCATGGGCTGAGCTGTGCTGTGCAAAACTGCTGCAGCAGTGGTGCCTGACCCCACCCAACAAGCAGCTTCATTCTGGGTTCAACAGCTTCAGTTTGCAGAGCCTCAGGGGTCACACTCCTCACTTTAATGTGAGGCTGGTGAAACAGGGGCTTGTTCTTAACACGGTGAGCATCAGAGTCAAAGGGTCACATAGATCCTTTACCTCTGGCAAACTCCTTGGCTATCCGGGGGTGAAGCCAGCTGGAGGTGAGACCTGGAAGCACTTGAAAACTAGTGGTGACTGTGAGAAAGAAAGCCCCAAGCCACTTTAATTGCTGGCAAGAGCAGGAGTTTCAACATAGGCAGTGTGCTGCTTGACATCCCCAGCATGATGGGATGCTGCCCTCATATTGGTAGCCCCCTGCCCTGCTCCCACCTCTCCATGCTGACCTGCAAAAAAGGGGGTTCCTTTCTGGCCTTGAATGCTTCCCTATATCCTTCCAAAAGCTTGAGTCTCTGTGCTCAACTTAATGCCTCCCTGCATCCATGTCTTCCTGTTTCTCCTGACCTGTGATGGAGATTGTGACCAGAGTGTCTGTGCTAAATCTGAAGCATGCATTTATTCCCTGTACAGAAACGTTAATGCTGTAGTTGCATGCATAGGAACAGCATTCAATGGAAAGCGTTTCTTCATATCCAGGTCAAATCCCCTTTCTTCTGCAGCAGCTCTCCCTCCATAAGAGGGGACTGACACATTCATGAGCTGGGAAGAAGGAAGGATTGAGCAAGGGAGCTGAAAGCAGGGCTCTTTTGCCCAGCCTCTTGTGCACACACCCACACCCATGTCAGGGTGCAGCCCATTGCTCTTGGGGGTGCTCCAGTAGCCCTCCCATGTAAGAGCACCAAGTCTGTGCCTGGGCTCTGCGAGTGCTGTTACAATACCATGGTAGCATTGGTGACTTAGGGAAGCAGCAGGGCTGCTGCAGAGTAACAAAAACCCCACACTAGATGTGCCGGCCACACTTCCTACCCCTCTCCTTGCCCCAGCCTCAAGGTGTCAGTCCTCCCCCAGCCAGCCAGCCCCTAGTGCTGAACCCACCAGTGCTGAAACCACCAGAAACCCTTCTGCAGAAGGGACCACATGTTTCATTGAGGAGAAGCAGCATTTCATGAGCTCACGCAACACAGCTTTCCCCTGAGTGTTTGGGTTGTGCAAGGCTGCTTGGCATCCCTCCTCATCCCCACACCAGGGCACAAGGACAGGATGCTCTATCCAGGACATCACTGGTGTGGTTGGCCCACCAGCATGGAGACTCAGCACCAACAAAATCTCCACAGAGCCAATTTTAGCAGTGCAGAAAGTGAGTGGTTGGGTTGCTTGAATGGAGGGACAGCCCCACTGCTCCAGAGTGGTGACTCAAAGCCACTGCTGCCATTGTGCTGGCCTTGGGGGAACAGTGCTGACTATAAGGGCATATCTGGAGGTACTGCATGGTCAGCCCCGTCTTGCTGCAGAGACCTGGTCTGGAACACAAGAAGCAGCACGGGCTTCAAAAGGTTTGAGGCACATTCCCACCACACAGACACATCTTCCTCTGCGTTCCCACCACGTCTGAGGCCACGCCATCGGATCTCTCCTTTCTTCCATACTTTCTCTCCACTCGGAGGAGAAGAATGCTACGAGGGGCAGGAGGTTATTGTGCAGGAGACTCTCACGGCCGGAGCGGTGGCTCCCTCCTCTCCCTCTGCGGCCGGGCTCACCCCTGAACACCCCGCGGGCTGAGCCGCACCCGCGGTTCTGAGCGTTCTCCTGCGGTGGGCAGGAAGCCTCCGCTTCGCTTCGCCTCCCGGGAGCGGCCTGCCGGAAGCCAATGCTCCGCGGGGGCGGCGGCCGAGGCGGGAACCGGCATCAGCCCGGCGCTGGATGGAGCTGTGGGCGGTAGCGCGCCTTCCGGGCGCAGTTTCGGCCGGCGTCCGGCCCCTGCCCACAGTCCTAGCGCGGCCTCCCAAGCCGCGGCGGGGGGGGACCAGAGGGCGGCACCGCCCCAGGGGCCGGCCGGCCGGAACGGGCGCCAGCAGCTCCGCGCCGCGCGTGGCGCGGCCGCGCGGAGCGCGGACACTGGCACACTGGAGCGGGCCGCCGGTGCGGCGGGCCGGGTGCGGAGCGGGGCGGGTCGGGTACGACACCGGCGGGCGGGGGCGCGCGGGGCGGAGGCGGCGCGGCCCGGGCCCCTTTGTTCGGCGGGAGGCTGCGGCGCGCCGCCCGCGGCTTTGTCCGCCGCTGGCTGGCGGTGAGCCACGCTCGTCCCGTGTGCGGCCGTGTAGTGGGGCTGCGGATGCGCGGGGGGCGCGCGAGGGCGCGGGGCGGTGGGCAGCGGGGAGCAGGTGGGCAGGCGACGGTTGCCCCGGGAGCGAGACCACAGGCGTGGGATGGGGCGCGGGCAGGGAGGATCGAGGGGCTGGGGGTCTCGGGCAGGCGGTGGGGGCAGCTGGGCATGAGGCTCCCGTTGGGCTGGAGTCAGTGGGACTGGGGACCCCGGGAAGGCTGGGGTTGTGGGCTGGGTCCCCAGAGTGGCAGGGGTCAGTGGAACAGAGGTCCCCGGGCGGGTCGGGGCTGGTGAGCCCCGAAGTGGCATGCCTGCTGCTATGCTCCTGGGCAGGGGAGACTGGGGGCCCTCGACAGTGCAGTCAGGGGTGGAGGTGGTTGGGGGCCCCAGGTAGGGGGACTGGGGTCAGTAGGGCTGAGACATAGATGTAGGGCCGAGCCAGCGTGTGTGGTGCTAGTCCTGACTCCCAGCATGGCCAGGAGGCCCTGGATGGCTGTGCCCCTTGGCAGAGCTGGACTCTGGCCACCTGCCTCTGGTGGGGGAGAAGCTGAGGGCAGCTCTATATTGCCCTGGCCATGCCCACTGCTGCTGCCATTCCACGCTGCTGGCCATCTCTATGTCATTCTTCCATGACCACCACTACAGTGCCAACATGTGCTTTTGCTTTCCATGTGCTTGTTGCCTCCCAGGGCTGCCCTCCTGCCTGCTCCCCTCACCTTGTTCTCTGCCCCAGCCCTTCACCCTCATGCTAGGGCAGTGTGCTGCTGCAGACAAGGGCTAAAGGAGGCACAAAGCATCCTCCTTCCAGTGAGGTGGTGGGGGAGAGGGCCCTTGTGGTACGGGGCAGCAGTGAGATCTTGCAGGGCGTTTGACCACAGGAGGATGGTGGCCCTGATGGGCTGGGTTTGGATCCCCAGTGCCAGCCTGTGCCACCTCCCACAGCTCAGCAGGCTCTGCTGGGCACCAGGACGTCAGCAAGAGCATGTCTCCAGCATGGATGCTTGTGATGGAGGAGCTCTTCTGTTTAGGTGGGGTTGGTCAGGAGGCAGGCTGAACTAAGCCTGAAAGATCCTCTTATTCTGGACAATAGTGGCATGAGTGCAGTGGCAGTGGTCATCCTTAGGGACATGCCGTGGCTGGAGGTGATGGAATGAGGCTGGCAGGAGAAACTGGGGATGCATCCCCTCTGCTTGCCCTAGGCAGCCCTGCCACTTGCTGCCCTTGCATCATCACATGCACAAGCTGCTGAAACCAGGGGTGGCAGTGAGGTGTCTCCTCTTGTGTCTTCTCCTTTGGCTGGGAGCTGCGATGTGGTCCTTGCAATTTCCTCCCTGCTCTCTGGTGTCAGCTGCTTTGCCAGGGCTTTGTGCAATTCCTTGGCTGCCCCACGCTGCCCCTTGCTATCACTGTCCTGCTTCCTGTTCCATTCCCCCTGCCAGCCCTTGCCATTGGCCTTCAGGCTGCTCTGACCACTGGCCACTGTGTGCTTTGGAGGCTGGGGGTCCTGCAGGAGAAAGGGCACAGCACAGAGATTTGGAGGGGCAGAGTGATGCTGCATCTCTGCTGGCCCTCAGGGGAGAGCTCTGTGGGGTGCAGAACACCTGGTTCCTGAGCACATGGTGGGGGTTGCTCCTCAGGGGATCCCCCCTTGGCCAGGGCTCAGGGCTGGCAGCTGCAGTGGGCCAGTGGGGCTGCTGCATGCCCTCTAGGGGCCTGTGGACCCCCATGGGAGGGTGTGGATGCTGTCACAGGGTGCAGCATTGATTGAGGACCTGCCCAGGGCCAGATGGCAAATGGGGGAGAGGATGTGGTTCTGCCTCTGCCTGCCCCCTCACAGTCCCCAGCTGGTACTGCCCTGTGCTGACGTGTTTGGCTGTGACTGTGCTGACTTTTCCCCTAGATGTGTCCCTGCAGGGAACCAGGATGTCCCAGCCTTTTCCCAAGTTCCGTCCACCCACCTGGCTGGCGACAGGGCGGGAGCAGGATGCAGATGGGAGCATAGGGAGGCATTGCGTGGTGGTGGACAAAGTTTTGGGGAGATGGTTGCCTGAGCAGGGCTGTGTTTGTGGATCTGTGGGTAAGGGAAGGGATGTTGGAGGGAAAGGGAGCAGGAGGGAGCTGAGGTGGGATCTGGTGGACTGGCAAGTCTTGTGAGGTGCATGCACATTCTCTCAGTGCCTGTTTGCCTGCCCCTTCCCCACAGGGTTTGAGTCAACTGCCTAGCCAGGATGAGCTGGAGTTTCCTGACACGGCTCCTGGAGGAGATCAACAACCACTCAACCTTTGTAGGCAAGATCTGGCTGACTGTTCTCATTGTCTTCCGCATCGTGCTGACAGCCGTGGGGGGTGAGTCCATCTACTACGATGAGCAGAGCAAGTTTGTCTGCAACACACAGCAGCCGGGCTGTGAGAACGTTTGCTACGACGCTTTTGCCCCCCTCTCCCACGTCCGCTTCTGGATCTTCCAGATCATCATGGTGGCCACGCCATCAGTGCTCTACCTGGGCTTTGCCATGCACCGCATCGCTCGCATGCCTGAGTCCTCACGGCGCCGGACACCAGCAGCCCGGCGGGCTCGCATGCCGGTGGTGCGCCGGGGAGCCGGGCGGGACTACGAGGAGGCAGAAGATGATAACGAAGAAGACCCCATGATCTTTGAGGAGATCGAGGTGGAGAAGGAGAAGAGTCCAGAGGGCGGAGAGAAGCATGATGGCCGGCGCCGCATCAAGCAGGATGGGCTGATGCGTGCCTATGTCCTGCACTTGCTGTGCCGCTCACTGCTAGAAATGGTTTTCCTCTTTGGGCAGTACCTGCTGTACCGCTTTGAGGTGAGCCCCTCCTACGTCTGCAGCCGCAGCCCCTGCCCGCACACCGTCGACTGCTTTGTCTCCCGCCCCACCGAGAAGACCATCTTCCTCCTCATCATG
The DNA here is from genome assembly GCF_001715985.3 of Manacus vitellinus. Lineage (NCBI taxonomy): Eukaryota > Metazoa > Chordata > Aves > Passeriformes > Pipridae > Manacus > Manacus vitellinus. The sequence continues at coordinate 9,597,328 of NW_021939632.1, read as the reverse complement.
TATGCTGTCAGTGGGCTCTGCCTCTTCCTCAACCTCTGTGAGCTCTTGCACCTTGGTGTGGGGCGCATCCGTGATGCCCTGAGCCAGTCTGGTGGCCCTCCGCTCCCAATTGGCGACAGTCCTGCACCACAGTACCCCAAGAAAGCCCCCAGTGCACCTCCCACCTACCACTCGCTGAAGAAGGAGCTGCCACAAGCCCCACTGACCAACGGCAAGCTGGACTACCAGGAGAGCCTGGCCCAGGGGCGCTTCGCTCTGGCTGGGGCTCCCCCGGCACATGAGCTGGACCGGCTGCGTGAGCATCTGCGCCTGGCCCAGGAGCACCTGGAGGTGGCCTTCCACCTCCAGCCCCCTCCGAGGCCCCCCAGCCCTGCCCGCAGCAGCAGTCCTGAGGCCAACGGCATTGCTGCCGAGCAGAACCGCCTCAACCTCGCCCACGAGAAGGGGACCACTGCCTGCGACAGGACCACGGGTGAGCTGGGGAGAGGGCATGGAGGGGTGCTTCTAGGCTCCCCTGGAGAGGGGATGCCATCCCACCTGGGGCCGGGACTAACCTGCCTCTTGCTTCCCACAGGGCTGTGAGTGCCACCAGGGATGACGGCGGTGACTGCTGGAGCGGCTGGCGCCGCCACCATGGGACAGGCGTCCTGCCAGGAGTTGGAGGATGCCATGTGCCTGCCCAGCAGGGCAGTCTGGCAAGCCCTGTCCTGGTGGGCAGTGGAGGGGATGGGGGCCATGGGGTTCATTCCTACTTAATTTTCAAAAAGGGAATATCTTATTTTTGTACATTTTTATAAACTCATCAGCGTGTGCACCCTGGCATTTTTATACTCCATCCTGATATCCCTTCTGGGTCTGTGCTCCCCCATCTCCCATTTCACCCTTTTTTCCTCCTCCCACACCCATTTTCTGCAGCATGTTCTCCTCACACCTCCCTGTGCCCCCTATGCTAGCTGCCACCCACTGCAGCACTGTCCAGTGCTGTGCATCTGTGGGTGATGCTGGTGATTTTGGTACTGCCCCCAAGGTGTGGGGCTTTAGGGGAGCAGGCTGGGGGTCTGGCTGGCTGGGCTGAGCTGTGGGACAGAGAGCTGGGCTGGCATTACACTTGAAGTGGAGGGGATGGAAGGGGTCCTGGCAGCACTGCTGCTGGAAAGGGCCAGTATGGCCATGCTGCACAGCATCCTGGCACGGGGCTGTGAGCTGTGGGCTGGCCTGCTCAGAAATGTCTGTGCAGAGGTCAGGGGCTGTCCTTCCCGCTGTCTCCGCCCTGTCCTGGCAGGTCGCCCTTGGACCAAAACTCATTTCCTCCCACTCTGCCTGCGGGGCTGGGACCCCCCACACAGAGCCAGACCCTGGCCCCACAGTGTGGGGACATGGTGCCCCGAGCTGGGCTCGGCCAGGAGCCAGTGGAGCATTTCTTGTCATCTCAGCCTGGGTCACACGGGGACTTTTGTAGCGTTGTTTTTTACTCGGAAATGATTGTCACTGTTTTTCTTCCTTTTTTTTTTTTAATATCTATATTAGTAAAGGCTGAAGACGTTTTGTACTGAACTGCTGCATCTGGTCCTTTGGGAGGAAGGGGTGGGAAGGGAATCCTACGTGGCTGGGCTGGGACCTCCCTGCTGCCCAGGGTGACTCAGTCGTTCCCGCTCTGCAGAGGCTGTGACGGGGCAGCTTTCATCATCGGCCTGGTGGAGAAGAATTGCTCTGGCTGCATTCCTATTTGGCCCTATCCCTGTTGAGGGGCCGGGTGAGGGGCTTTCCCGTTCCTCCCCATCCTCCCACCATCCCCATGCCTCCTCATCCCTCTGTCACTCCTGTTCCTCTACAACCTGTTGCCCGGAGCAGAAGGGATGTTGCTCTGCCCTGTGCTTCCGTGCCCAGGACAATATCAAACCCAGCCATGCCATGCCAGTTTTGGCCAGCAGACCCCAGTCCCCTCTCTGGTACCCCAGGTCAGAGTTGGATGCCTATAAAGTACTTGCCCGTCCCCTCACTTCTCCATCTAGAAGCCCCCCAGGAAGGTTGCATCCCACTGCACAAACTGCATGCCACCTCCGTGGCTGCTTCTGATGGAAGCTGACATTTCCACACTGCTTTAGTAAAGGGAGCACGTTTATTTCACTCGTCCCGTTAAGCTTTCCAACAAGCTGTGCTGCCGGGAGAGGGCTCACTTGCGGTGCCATGCATGCCACCAGCCCTACCAGTGTGAGGTCCTGTTGTGGGCTTGCCCAGGCACAATCTGATCCTGTTGCAGCTGCCTGGCCCTGCCTGGAGCACAGGGAGGCTGTTGAATTCTGCAGTAGAAGCGGGACCCCAGTCTTTGGGGAGGGGCAGAATTGAGGGAGGGGAGCAGGTGGAGAGAGACGGCGGCTAACCTGGTTGCAGACAGCAGCCTGGCTTTGGCAGGGCAATGGTGCCTTTGCCAGAGGCTGTGCCTATCCCTGCCCTGCCATGCCCCAACTTGCTCTGGGCAGGGACTGGCCCTAGGGCAGGTCTGGCAGTGTGATAGTACCTGGGGCAGCCCAAAACTCTGACTTGTGCAGGGGAGGGTGGCACAGCCCAAAATGCTCCTCCAGGTCCCTTTGGTCCCTGCAGTGTGGGGCCAAGGTCCCAGTGGGAAAGCAACTCCTTCTCAGTGGGATCACAGTCTGGGGCTGGGCTGTGGGATGCTCTAGACACAGGTACAGTCCTGGGCCAGTATGTTGGGCACTGTCTCGTACTTGAAGGAGTACCCGCCATCGGAGGTGGTGCGGACGCGCAGGGAGCGCATGGTGCCGGGCAGGGCAGCGCAGCAGAGCTGCACGCCCAGCCGGTGGCTCAGCCCATGGCCCGCGGTGCAGCTCCCATGGCAGTAGTGGAAAACGAAGCTGCTGGGATGCACGATCCACTTGTCCCAACCCAGTTCCTCAAAGGAGATGTTGAGGGAAGCCCGGCGGCAGTTGGTGTGGGCAGCCAAGTCCTCGGATGGGCGCTGCAGCAGGCTCAGTGCAGCTGGGGACCAGGGCATGGTGGAGCGACGAGCCCTCTCACTGCCCTTGGCCTGGGTGGTGGCCACTAAGAAGGGCATCTTGTCCCCCTCGGCCAGGCAGGGGCAGCCAGGGCAGCGCACCAGGAGCACAAAGAGTGGCTGCGAGAGCTGGGGCAGCAGCACGGGGGCCAAGTGAAACACTGTCCAGTGCTCGGGTGTCTGCTCTGCCATGGCTGTCACCGGCACCCGGCCCTGTGGTGACAGGGCCAGCACGTCAGGGGCTGAGTGGTTCAGGGTGGCCAAAGGACCAGTGTAAAACCAGAGCTGGGCAGAAGTCACCATGCGGCTCAGGGTGTGTGCTGAGGGCTGGAAGAGATAGCTGAAAATCCCTTCTTCCTCCAGCAACTTGTCCGGCTGTGTGGGCTCACAGGGCACATCTGTGGTGGGGAAAAGATGATCAGGGTGTGTGCCCAAACCTGGGGAGAGTACCCCAGTGCCAGGCGGCAGGGGAAATGTTGCAGAGGGTCCCTGGGATGCTGGCAGGGCACTTGGCTGCCAGCATAGGCTGTGGCAGGGTGCAGGGGAGCTGCTGTCTAGTGCTACACAGCAGCTTCTGTGCTGTGTCCCACAGCCAAGCCCTGCTTATGCCCTGGGCTGGTCCATTAGTGTTGCCCCAGCATCCTGCCCCACCTCCTAGTGTCCTGCCCCATAGCTGGTCATCCTGCTGCCTTCCCCCAGCATCCACATCCTATCCCATCCCCCAGCATTCTGCCCCATCTCCCACTGTTGTGCTTTATAGCTGGTCATCCTGCCCTATCCCACAGCATCCTGCTCTGTCCCTTTGTATTCCATCCCATTTTCTAGTATCCTGCTCTACTCCCTAACATCCCACCCTATTCCACCCTGCCTGCACCTCAGCCCTACCCGTCTCTGCATCCTGCCTGGCCAGATGTTCCTCAGCCTCTTAGCACTCTCTTGTGCTGCCCACACCTCTCCCTGTCTGTACTGGGCTGCTCTCCCTGTCTGTACTGGGCTGCCTGTCCCTGCCTGCCATACCTTTCCCCCTCCTGGCTCTCCACCAAATCTTGCCCATGCCCGTGCCCCAGCCTGGCATACCCTCTTTCCCTTCTCCTGCAGACCACCACAGCAGCCTCTCCATCCTTCAGCATCTGTGTTGCCTTGAGGCCCCACCCTGCTTACCCCTCTGCCCTCTCCATTCCACCATGATGTTCTCACCTGTGGAAGGGAACAAGATCACCTGGGAGGTGTCCTCCAGCTCCTCTGGCTCAACTTCAGCGTCTTCAAGGATGTCTCTCCGGTGTACCCTCCTTGCTTCCGTCTGCGGCTTCTCCTGGAGAAGTGGGGGGCTCAGATGCTCCAGCACCCGAGCCCGCACCTTGGCCAGGATGAGCTGCCTGTCAGCACCTGCCCCAGTGCAGCTGGCCAGGGCAGCAGTGGGCAGCATGGCAGGCAGCAGGTGCAGGAGGAGCAGCATGACTGTGGGGTGTGCAGCAGGCCAGTGGCTCAGGGGGCTCTGCCGTGGGCTTCTGCCTGCCTGTCTGCCTGCTGTTCTCCCCCTGGGGCAGGGTGGCATTGAGATCTATCTGACACTGACGCAAACGTCTGCTCGCCGTGAATATTATCTCTGGGCTGTGAAAGCGCTGAGACGTCTGGAATGTGAGGACTGCAAGGACAGTGTGGTCTGGAGGGGGGGGGCAGCGCCTGGGCAAGGGGTGTGTGTGTGGGGGATGCTGCTGGGAGCAGCGGGTGCATGGGGCTGGGGAGGCCGTGCTGTGGGCAGGGTGCTGCCAGGAAGGTTTTCCTGTGCTGGCAGGGATGGAGGGGGCATCCTGAGCAAGCTTTGCAGCTGCTGGTGCTGGGTGCCCCCCCACGGTGGAGGAACTGGAGATCTGCAGCTTCAGGGGGGATAGTGGGAGGTGACAGCAGTTGTGCACAGCAGGGAAATCTGGGCAAAGACCTGATGGGGTTCAGAGCCCTGTGAGGCTCTGGCATGGGGGAGGCAAGTTGGGGCGTACAGGCTGGGCACTGGGATCTCTGGGACAAGCCAGGGCAACCAGGATGTGAGGACGGGGCCCTAGGGAGGGCAGGCTGGGGGGGAGTGGCTGTGGCATCTCCAGGACAGTCTGGAATCTGGCAAGGTCCTGGAGACATGAAGCAGGAGGGACAGCAAGAGGTCCCTGGGGCTGGGACTGGGGAATGCTAGGCCAGCTTCAGGGAGAGAAGAGGTGAGGCAAAGCCAAGCCAGCTGGAAACCCTGCAGCAGGCAAAGGATCCTGGACTGCTCCACGGGCTGGCTCACAGGGTGGGAGTTGCAGGAGAGGCATAGACATAGGCTGCAAGGGGACCCTGTACCCTTCCTCTAATGGCTGCCTGAGGGGACACTGCCGGGTGATTCGTCAGCCCTGCCTGCCCTGTGGGTGGTGGGCAGCCTGTGTATCCCCTCTGCTCCTCCCACAGCCCAGTGTCCTGCACAGCCCATGCACAGCCTGGCACCTCATGCAGCATCCAGTGCGGTACATCCCACCCCATGCAGTATGTCTCGCATGGCATGACCTCTCTCACTGCAGTCTGGTGTCCCACTCCATATACCCCACACCAGGCTGTACATCCCACATGGTGCATTGTCTCCTGCTGCTGGCTGAGCTATCATGGAGCCACAGCTGGGGCTGTGGCACCCCAGCTCTCTGGGGTGGCTCCCGCCAGGCTGCTATACATAGGTAGACCAGCCCTGCCTCAGTGAGGCGCTGAATGGAGCAGGCTCGGTCTTATCAGCCCAGCGTGTCATCAGAGGGTATTTTTGGGGACAGCAGCTGCAGGCATTTATAACGTTTGGTCCCTGTGCACTGACACCCAGGAGCAGAGCTGGAGGAAGCAGCAGGAGCTGGGCACCGAAACTGGGAGACACAGGGGAGAGGCAGCGGACCGAGGTGCGTGTGTGGAGATGGAGACTGGGCTGAGGGGCTGTCTGGGGCAGGGTGATCAGGGAAGGGGGTGGTTAAAGGGTGCAGTGGGGTGGCTGAGCCATCAGGTCTGTATGCATCTGCAGAGGCTGCTGTGGGGTGGGCTGTGGGTCAGGGGAGTTTTTGGCCGGGGAGGTGGCTCTGAATGGATGCACTGTTCCAGGGGTAGGGCGCTGGGAGGAGAAGCTGGCCCCAGTCCTTCTCACTCCTTGGGGAACAGCCCTCTCCCACCGTCCCCTCTGGCTCATTCAGGGAGTATTTTTTCCCCTCCCCCTGCACGAGCAAGGCAGAGACGGATATTGCCCCAGCCCCGGCCATGGTGTGGGCAGAGGCTGCAGTGCACTCACCCGGGGGAGGCACAGAGCACCCTGCCCTGCTCCTGCCTGTGATAGTGGGCATGGTTACCCAGAAAGCTGGGGATGGAGGCAATGCCCTCCAAAAGCAGGACCCACCTCCCCAGCCTTATCTTTGCCCCTGGGGCTGATCATTTCTAGTCATGACTTTCAGTGTGCAAGGGCTGGATCCTGCCTGTGGGACCACACTCTGGAGGGGAACCTGCTCCTGGGAGAGCCCACTTTGCCATAGGGCATGGCCCTGTGGGGTGGCCGCCGGGCACAGGGGGGGCCGCCTGCCCATCCGAGCCTGGGAGGAAGTACCCGGATCCATCCGGAGCCTCGCGCCCATGACAGCCCTGTGTCAGCACCTGCCTGCTGAGCCGGCCCAGATGATGTAGGAATGCGGCTCTGCCACCACCCGATACTGCAGGAATGCCCGGCGGGTGGGGAAGGGGTGGGAGGGGGGCCCTCTTGCCTCTGCTGTCCCCCAGCCTCAGCAAGCAAGTGCCTGTGCTCCCTGTCTAGGCAGGGATTGCCTGCTGCTCAAGCTTGGGTCCCCTCTGCAACCCTGGGGTAGGTAGGCTGTGAGTGCCCCAGGCCCTTGGGGTGCAAAGAGCTGCCTTTTATCCCCTCTCCTATTGCCGCGGGCTGGGAAATGGGTGATTTGGGTGACACAGGAGCATATCCAGTGGGGCTGAGCTGCTCAGAGAGAGGGTGATGCTCCTGCAGCATGGGGTCCGTGCTGGGAGTTTTGCTCTGGGCGCGGCTCCCTCCTGGTGGGGCTCCACACTGGTCAGTCTTTTTGATAAAGCCTTAGCCCCTACCCTGGTCTGTCTGTGTATCTCCCCAGGCTAATGGTCCCCACTGCTGCTCCAGCCATCTGCCTGCTGTGACCACAGGAGGTGGTGATGGAGGGGTTTGGGGGAGCCCCCAGGTTCCTGGCCTATCCGCGTGCCTTCACTGTCCAAAGTGGCACTGATGTGGTCCTGAGCTGCCAGATCAGGGGTGATCCCCAGCCAAGCATCCACTGGGAAAAGGACAAGAACCCCATTGAGCCCTCAGGCCGTTTCCATATAGAGACCAAGGGGGACCTGTACAGCCTGCTGGTGTCTGGTGCCAGCCCCCAGGACAGTGGGCTCTACATCTGCAAGGCCAAGAACAGTGTTGGCGAGACTTATGCTGCCACTGCACTCAGGGTGGAGGCGGCGGAGCCCCAAGAAGAGGAGGGATGCTTGGGTACTGAGGCACCTGCCTTCCTCATTACCCCCTCATCCATGAGGGTGTGCCGGGGGGAGGATGTGATGTTCACCTGCAGGGTGTCTGGGCAGCCCTGCCCAGTGCTGGAGTGGGAGAAGGATGGGCGCAAGCTCTCCGACCTCTTTGAGAGCAGTCACTTTGCAGTGGGGCAGAAGCCTGAGGACTGGCACTTCCTGAAGTTGTTTGGTGCCCGGCCCCCGGACGGGGGTGTGTATGTCTGCCGGGCACGCAGTGGCTCCCGTGAGGCCCTGGCTGCTGCCGTGCTCCTGGTTGAACCCCAGGCACTGATGGATGGGCTTCCCAATGGCTCTCCTGCTGATGGTCCCGAACCACTAGTGGAGCGGCAGCGGCGGCGGCGGCACACAGCGGGACGGCGCATGGGACCAGAGATTTGGGTGCCCAATGGCATAGTGCCAGCCAGGGTGCCAGCAGCTAAGGCATTTGCCGTGAGTGTGGGGAAGCACGCCAAGTTTCGCTGCTACGTTACTGGCAAGCCCAAGCCAGAGATCATCTGGCAGAAGGATGGTGAGCCCCTCGCCCCTGGCCGCAGGCATCTCATCTATGAGGACCGGGAGGGCTACTTCATCCTCAAGGTGCTGTACTGCAAGCCCCAGGACCAGGGGCTGTACATGTGCACTGCTTCCAACACTGCTGGCCAGACCCTCAGTGCAGTGCAGCTCCAGGTGAAAGGTAGGAGTGTGTCCAAGCAGTGCTAGGGGTGGCTGGGCACTGGGTGGGTACAGGGAGTTTTGTCTGGCAGGGGTGTGTCTGTGTGGGAGCCTAGCATCCCTAGGCTCCTTCCTGCCCTGTGCAGCCAGAGTCACCTCAGGCTCCTCAGGACAGAGCTGTGAGCTGGAAGCAGGGGATGTTGGGCTCCTCTGTGAGCTGTGTCCCCCTCCATGTCCCTCTCTTCTTGCAAACAGAGAGGTGGCCTCTTGGAATGGCTGTGGGTGTCCAACCATGAACAGGGAAGGGGGACAGTGCCTTGGTGACAAATTCCCCTGGAAGTGCTGAGTGATTTTGGCAGGCAACCCTTCAGGGCAAGGTTCCAACCATCTACACTGGCGGCAGCCCCATCCCCCCTGAGCCACCCTGCCAGCTGGAGAGAGCCCATTGCTGGAGTGACCCTGTCCCTGGTGCAGTCCCTGCCTGTGCACCCTACTGCTCCCCTCCGCTAAGATGCTTGCCACAGCGTGTTGTCTTCCATGCTTCTGCATCCCCCAAAACTCCCTGCTGAGATGCTGGGGGCATCCCTGGGTCTCCCCAAGCTGTGTCATGGTTCTCCCTGCTCTGGGGGATGTTTCTCAAGGCAGAGTCCATCTTATGCAGGCCAAATGAGAGGACAGAGGAGGGCCAAGGGCTCAGTGCTCTTTGTGAGCTGGGAACAATGTGAGCAAAGGACTGTGGTGGGTGCTGCACCCCGCATGCCCTCAGTTCCTGTCTCTTCTGGTGACAGAGCACCGGCTGCGGTTCCAGGTGCAACTGGCAGATGTGGAGGTGGCAGAACGAGAGGATGCTGTGTTGGAGTGCCAGGTGCCACTGGAGACCATTCCCACTGCCTGGTACCTGGAGGACAGGGAGCTGCAGCCCAGCCACAAGTACGTAATGGAAGAGCAAGGAGTGGTGCGGCGCCTGACCATCCGCGACGCCCGCACTGACGACGACGGCATCTACCTCTGCCAGATGAAGGACAAAGCGCGTAGCATCGCCGAGGTTTCTGTCCGAGGTGGGGGTTAGGTCTATGGTGGCACAGCTTTGTTTTCCTATCCCCCTCCTTGCCAGGGTCCCCACTGCCCTCTGCATTTGCCTTCCCTCCATTTGGCTGTGCTGCCTACTGCTGCCTCTCCTCAACCTCCTGCACCTCCTCCTCCTCCTCCTCCTCCTCCTCCTCCTCCTCGCCTCCTCTTCTTCTTTCTCACCTCAAAGAGCCCATTCTGTTCCCAAGCATCCCTCCCCAGCCTTCATATATCTCTTTCCATAGGGGTGATTGTGAAACGGCTGCCGCGGAAGCTGGATGTGATGGAGGGGGAGAATGCAGTTTTCTGTGTGGAGACACAAGATGAGGCAGAAGGGACCTGCTGGAGCCGGGATGGGCTACAGCTGCGGGAGTCACCCCGCACTGTGCTGAAGAGCTTCGGCAGGACACATCTCCTGGTGCTGGTGCATGTCACCCGCCAGGATGCGGGCATCATCTCCTTCACTGTCAGGGAGTCACAGACATCCTCCCAGCTCCGGGTCAAGTGTAAGCTGCAGGCTTGAAGGGGTCCCATGTCCTCTCTCCTGCCCATTCATGGGGGATGATAGAGAGTGGGAGGTGGAATGGGTACCCAGTATGCTGGGGATGTGATGCTGCAGTTTTTTTTGGGAAGGGAGCTTTCAACAGGGCTCCAGAACCCCAGTCTCACTGGCACTCACAAACCCCTGTAACTAGCACCATGCTACACAAAAGCAAGACCATCCCCTCCATCAAAGAGAGGATCCCCAAAGAAACAGGCTGTGTAGCCCCCCTCAGCCCTTCTGCCACCCCACTCAGAGTCTCGTTGCCATCCCCAAGCAGCCAACATGGGCTGTGACTTGCAGGTGTGAAGCACAATCCTCCGAGTGCACCGGTGGCAGCTGAGATGAGCGTGATGGAGAGCAACACGGCTCTGCTGACCTGGTGTCCTGCACCTGATGCCCACCTCCACCCTGCCAGCCGCTACCTGCTGGAGCGGCGGGAGGCAGTGGGGGGTGAGTGGGTGCAGTGCCTGGCCACTGACCTGCCCGGCTGTGTGCGGGTGCTGGGTGACAGCGTACCCCGCGAGGCCGACTACTGCTTCCGTATCTGCGCCACTAACAAGCACGGCAGGAGCAGCCCCGTGGAATTCCCCGGCTCCGTGCATCTCGGTGAGGATGCCGAGCCAGAGACTTCCACCTGGGAGCTGGGTCTCCCCAGGGGCGAGCTGGGATGTTGTGCTACAGCGTGCTGGTAGTCAGTGCCGCTGGGGCTCAGTCTGGCTGTGCTCCAGTCCCAGCAGCTCGCCTGGAGAGGGGTCTGCAGGATGTGCGGGTGCGGGACGGCGAGGATGCGCAGTTCTCCCTGGAGCTGTCAGCTGCAGTGCACGGCTCCTGGTTCCTCAACGGTGCCAGGCTGGGCGAGGAGGATGCAGCAGGTCGGTGCAGGATGCAGCACCGCGGGACGGAGCACTCACTGCTTATCCGGGGAGCACGGCTGGTTGACAGTGGGGCCCAGATCACCTTTGTGTCTGGTGGAGTGCGGGACTCAGCCATGCTGCATGTGCAAGGTGAGTAGGGCGCTTGCCTGGGGTCCTGCCGGGACCCTAACAGTGTGGGCTCTCATGGTGGAGGATGCTTCTCACCTCTCCGCGACGTCTCTCAGCCCCGCAGGTCCGTATTGCTCCAGTGCCCGAGGCCGAGCGGCTCCGGGAGGTGCCGACAGGGCTGCCTGTGCTGCTGGAATGTCAGGTGTCTGCCCCAGATGCTCCTGTCCGCTGGCTGAAGGACGGTGAGGCCGTGCCTCCAGATGACGTTATCGTAGTGCAGGCAGAGGGCTGCGTGCGGAGGCTGCTCCTCCGCTCAGCGAGTCCCTCGGACACTGGTGTGTACACCTGTGATGCTGGGGATGATGCTGTGAGCTTTGTGGTGACCGTAACCGGTGAGCTGGGGACTGCCTGTGGGAGCCTGGACCCCACCTGCTGATAGTGTTCCTGCCCCTCTTCTCACCCCCATAATGGGGCTGAAAGCTGCAGCTAGTTGGGTACCCATGCTGAGCCCCACATTATCCTTGGCAGATGTGCCAGTGAGGATCATCAGCTCCAATGAGGAGGCCACCCACACCTATGTGGCTGGGCAGCGTGTGGAGCTGTGGTGCCAGCTGTCCCGCCTGGTAGCCCCAGTGCACTGGTACAAGGATGGAGAGGAGGTGGAGATGGATGAGAGCCTGGTACTGGAGCAGGAGGGGCCACGGTGCCAACTGGTGCTACCCTGCGCCCGGCCACAGGACACAGGGGAGTTCGTCTGTGATGCCGGTGGGGACTCTGCCTTCTACACCATCACTGTGGAAGGTGGGTATGATGCAGGAGGGCTGGCAGGGTCTCAGGTGGTGGTGCAGGGTGCCACAGCATGTGCATGCTGCTGTCAGTATTGCTGTCACTTGCCGCTATGGGACACTTGTCAGACATGCTCTTGCCAGGTCCTCACCAGCAGTTTGGTCGGTTGGTTGGTTGGAGTCTTTGTGGCAGCTCTGGTGCATAAAACCACCCAAACTGACTGCTAGAAGGAACAGCTTGCTCTGCTTGTCCAAAACACTGGAGCACCCGAGGGCACCCAGCACCTGCATACCAGGGTGTTTGCCAGGCCTCTGTCATGGCCAGTAACCAAACCCTCCTCCAAAGTCCTAAAAATAGTGGGCCGGGCACCTGGCGTGGGGTGACTCACGGTCAGACATCACTCTGATGGGCAGAATTAATTGCTGACCTGAAAATTAGTGGTTGCCTGGAGACCAATGATTGGGGGTGTTTGCTGGGTGGGAGCAGCGGACAGCATCCCGCAGCGGCTGCCTCGGCTGTGGAGCGGCTGCTGGCGTCTCTGGCTGGTAGAAGATAATGAAAGCTGAAAGTGAGTGAAAGGCTTCCCCTTGCTGGCCCCAAAACCCACATCCCACAGTCACAGGAAGATGACTGGGGGCAGAGCTAAAACCCAGTTAAAAAGCTCTGTTATCACAGCGGTAAAGCCTTGCTGTGGTGCTAACATGGGACAAAGGGCCAAAGTTGATGGCAGAGGATGTAAGTCAAGATGGGATGAGTGATAAGAGTTGCTTGAAGAGTCAATGGAGTGGTGACTGCTGGAAGAGTGAGGAAGGGAGGTTTTTTAGTGAGATAAAGGCCAAATCGCTAGTGGGAAGGACAGGCAGCGTGGGCTTTGGGCAGAGGCAGGAGTCATTGTCTGCCTTGCGGGAGCATGGGGCATGGAGAGCTCTGCTTCCCTCGGGTAGGAGGGGGAACACCATCTGCTGAAGCTCAGCCTTTTGACTGAGCAGCTTTGCATAACTTCAACAGAAGGGTCTTAGGGAAGCTGACTTGGTTTGATCTGGATTTGGACATCAATGTCACCAGCAGGGCTGGGGGTGGGTGACAGGAGGCTCAGGCTGACACCTCTCTGGCACGCGTGCCAGGCTGGCTGCTGCAGTTAAGCACTGCTGTGGCATGCTTGGGTTTCCCCGAGGCATCCCAGCTATCCCCCATGGGGCTGCTGTGGCATGGAGCATGTCTGCCTCAAGCCTGGCCACCCCTGTGCACCTCTGGGTCTTCTGGTAGCTGCTGAGTGCTGGAGCTCCCTCAGAGCTGGTGAGAGGCTGAGGCCAGAGTGGTGCTGCCTGCTGAGGGTTGGCACATCACCCCCTCCTTGCTTTGGTGCTGCTCAACATCTCCAGTTGCACTTCAGTGATGTGACTGCTTTTAGCAGGCCCAGGGAAAGAGGCAGCTACCAGCTGTTTGATCAGAAAGCCAGGCGGATGCAGGCTCAGTGTGTGGCAGGTTAATCACTGCAAACTGGCGCCGCACGCACGCTGTGGGGCTGTGGTGTGTTGCTGGGCCTGGGCATGGTAGCTGGGAGCCATCTGGGAAGTTTCCAGGCTAGATACCCAGTATGGGGCAGCTGTGGGCTATGAGAAGGGCATGTTACTGCTTGTTTGCTGGTGTGTGCTCCGATGCTGGCTGTACCTCGTGCCTGTCTGGAGCCATGGGCTGGATGAACACCCACAGCAGAGTCCAGGCCAGCTGCAGCTGGCTGCAATGCATGTGGCCAGGTAGGCAGTGCCGGTTGTGCGTAGCATCCTGATCCTCTCCCAGGAGGGCTGGTCACCTAAAATTTGTACTGGGAGCCCCTCTTCCTTTAGATCTCTGACTCAAGTCAGGGGGGAGATGTGAGCAGTGGCACTCATTTCATGTGTAACCCATTAACAGTGGTGTTTAGTGATCACTGCAATCTGGAATTGGGTCCTGGGCCCTGGTGAGACAGAGGAATAGGGCTGCTGGCCACAGGTAAGCCATATGCCTGCATCGCAGTGTCAGAAAATGCCAAAGCTGAGCCAAGACAGAAACATCAGCTGGCCCCTGGTGGCCTCTGAAATGGGGAGACAGGCAGAGAAGTGGGCACCCCCGGTAGAGCAGCCACAGGGGCTGGTGCTGACACCACAGACAGTGATTAGCAGTGCTGAGGTTTGCTAATGAGGTGCTTGTTTACCCACAACCTCCCTCCACATCCCTCAGCTCCATCACAGGGCAGAGTAGGGCAGGTACCACGGGTGCGAGGGCGCTGCAGCAATTTACAGCCAGCTTGAAGCCAGGTACTCCTCCTGGGTGTGATGGACGAGAAGAGGGAAACCTGGGCAGGTCTATGTGCCTGCTACATAGAAGCTTGTGCTATGTAGGCTGTGGATGAGGTGGTGCCTTCCAGCCTTAAAGCCAACAAGCTGGTTAAAGCATCACTCCACACAGGGCTGTGACTGCCACCATCACTGGCTCTGGTCTTTATGTCCTGGCTGAACCCCGTGTCTCTTCCTGGCAGAGGCGCCGGTGAGGATTGTCAGTTCCAATGAGGGGGCCTCCCATGCCTACGTGGCTGGGCAGCGTGTGGAGCTGTGGTGCCAGCTGTCCCATCAGGTGGCCCCAGTGCACTGGTACAAGGATGGGGAGGAGGTGGAGGCAGGTGAGAGCCTGGTGCTGGAGCAGGAGGGGCTGCAGTGCCAGCTGGTGCTGCCCTGCGCCCAGCCACAGGACACAGGGGAGTTCGTCTGTGATGCTGGCGGGGACTCTGTCTTCTACACTGTCACTGTGGCAGGTGGGTGAGATGCACACCTACATCCCTCTTCCCCTTCTCCCTCTGGCCCAGCTCCATGCTTACACTGTGGCTGCAGCACTTCAGCTGCCCCCCACCTCCTTGTGAGCGGCTCTTTGCCCATGCCCCTAGGATACAGGCAGCGGCAGGCCAGCTGCTCTGTCTCCTAGAGCCCTGTGCCACACTGCCACTCTACACCCCAAAGCACAACCAGCTGCCTGCCCGTGGTTTATTCTACCTCACACATCAGCCCTGGTGTTCCCTCAACTTGCAGTTACCAGCACTGCAGGGCTGGGAAGTCCAAGCGACACAGGGTCTTGGTCCTCTCAGCCCCGCAGGTCCACATCACCCCAGTGACTGAGGCACAGCAGCTCCAGGAGGTGCTGGCAGGGCTGCCCTTGGTGCTGGAGTGCGAAGTGTCCCCCCCAGATGCCCATGTCCACTGGATGAAGGATGGCAAGGCCGTGGTCCCAACCCAGGTCCTGACCATCTGCTCAGAGGGATGCTCGCAGAGGCTGCACATTGCCACAACCACACCATCTGACTCGGGGGTGTACGTCTGCCATGCTGGGGACGATGCTGCCAGCTTCAGGGTGACTGTGAGAGGTGGGTGAGCTGCTCCAGGGGATGCCTGTCTTCACATGGGCCTCACTCAGTACCAAGGCTGAGCCTCACCATGTGTCCCCCAACAGAGGTACCAGTGAGGATTGTCAGTTCCAACAAGGAGGCCCCTCACTCCTATGTGGCTGGGCAGCGTGTCGAGCTGTGGTGCCAGCTGTCCCGTCCGGTGGCCCAAGTGCGCTGGTACAAGGACGGGGAGGAAGTGGAGATGGATGAGAGCCTGGTGCTGGAACAGGAGGGGCCACAGTACCGGCTGGTGCTGCCCTGTGCCCGGCCACAGGACACAGGGGAGTTTAGCTGCGACGCTGGAGATGTATCTGTCTCCTACTCCATCTCGGTGGCAGGTTAGTGGCACACCAGGGACATCCTGAGAAGGGCAGCACTGCCCCAGCTCTGTGCTGTGGAGTCCCCAGCCCTGCTCCCTGCCCTCAGCATTATGTGGCTGTATCTGTGTGCCTACTGCCCCTGTCCTCAAACAGCTCCCGCCTCTTTGCACTGGGGTGAGACACTGTAGCATCTGTACAGTCCCTGAGGAACAGGGGCACAGGTGACAGTAAGCTGAGACAGCAGAGCCAGGAGCAGTGCAGTGAGCAGGTCTCACACCCTTCCTCTGCACCCCTGGCAGAGCCACCAGTGAGGATCCTGCACCCTCCACAGCGCTCACTGGAGCTGCTGGTTCAGGCACCGGGGTGTGTGGAGCTGCGGTGCGAGCTCTCTGTGCCAGATGCTCCTGTACGGTGGTTCAAGGATGGGCTGGAGGTGGATGAGACTGACAACCTTCTGCTGCTGGTGGAGGGGGCCTGGCGCTGTCTCTTCATCCCCAAGAGCAGCATGGAGGACACAGGCGAGTACATCTGCGAGAGCAAGGATGAGGCCGTCTCCTTCGACGTCAAGGTGTCAGGTCAGTGGAGACCCGGGAGCAGGGAGGTGCTGATTTGGTTCTGGCTGCAGGGTCTGTCCCAGCCTGGGGGAGAGGACTGGCTCCTCCATGGTGATGATGGTGGGTGCCCACTGATAGGGCCACCAGTGCAGTTGCTCGCCTGGGGCTGGCACCAGAGGAGTGTCCTGGGCCACGATGTCCCTGCGCTGCTTTGCATCACAGACATGCCATCCCTGCAGAGCCTCCAGTAAGGATACTGCAGCCCTGCAGACCTGTCCCTGTCATGACGGTGTCCCTGGGGGAGACAGTGACACTGTGCTGTGAGCTGTCCCGTGTGGATGCACCTGTGCGCTGGGCCAAGGAGGACGTCAGGCTGGAGGCTGGGGGCAGCCTGGTCCTGGAAGAGGAGGGTGCCTATCGCCGGCTGCTCATCCCTGCTGCTCAAGCCGAGCATGCTGGAAAATACACCTGTGACACTGCCAATGACACAGTGACCTTCACTGTCCAAGTGTTGGGTGAGCAAGAGGCTAGGGGAGAGCCTGGTTGGAAGAGCTGGGTGCACAGACCCCAGAGACCCCAGCTCTGTTGGTACTGGATGCTGCAGATCCGCTGGTCATGATCCTGGAGAGGGATATCCTGCTGACCCACCGGCATTGCCGGGCCATGGAGGACCTGGTGCTGGAGGTGCACCTCTCACACGCCCACGGGGAGGTGAAGTGGTACAAAGATGGGGAGAAGCTGCAGGACACGGGGCGTGTGCGGCTCGAGGAGGATGGGGCACGCCGATCCCTTGTGATCCTGGGCACCATGGGCAGGGATGCGGGCGAGTACCTCTGTGACACCGGTGATGACAGTATCGTCTTCTTCATCACTGTAGAAGGTGAGCAGGAGCTCCCAGTGGAGATGGCCAGAGGGGCAAGGACTGAGGTGGGTCTGTAGCTGCTGCCAGGCTAGTCTGGGGCTGGGCTGGGTGGCAGTGAGCATAGGGAGGCTGGTAGGGGGCAAATGGGGAGCAGACTGCACCTGTGTGGTGGCCTTGTGGAAACCCCGGCGCTACCCAGCTGCAGGCAGAGGCGTCTGAACTGAGTCTGGCCATTGCAACACCTGGCATAGTCTGCTCCTGTGGTGACTGCCCATCTCTTCAGTCCCAGAGCCACCAGTAACCATCGTGGGCAGCAGAGGCACTGTGGTACATCGCTGCCTGGTGGCCGGGGAGGATCTGGTGATGGCTTGTGAGCTGTCCCGGCCCGACGCCATCGTGCGCTGGCTCCGGAATGGCCATGAGGTGCATCCAGGTGAACGGGTGCAGGTTGAGGCCCGTGGGGTGCTGCGACAGCTCACCATCCGTGGGGCACAGCCCAGCGACTCAGGGTGCTACATCTGTGACGCTGCCAGCGACCGCATGGTGACAAATGTGGAGGTGTCGGGTGAGCTGGCTCAGCACCCCGGGGACCCTCAGCGTGGTGGGATCATGCCACAGACCTGGGGGAGGGGAGGGGATACCTATGTGACCCCGCTGATAGCAGAGGACAGGGTGGCAGCATGTTGGGGAGGGTAGAAACCCTGTCCTCAACCCTACAGAAGTTGTTGGTCAGAAAGGGACATGTCAGGGTTGTGGCGAGACATGTCCCTGCTGCGTCCCCCAGCCAGGGACTATTTAAATTTAGCCTTGGCCGGCTCCCAGGCGCCGCTCCTCCTGCTTTGGCTGCCAAAGGCTGAACTAAGCCCAGACCCTTATCAACTGGAGATGGAGGGCTGGGCAGGGTGGGAGAGGGCCTGGTGCATGCAGGAGCCCTGGCTCCCCAGCAAGGTGTTCAGGATGGAGGGGTGCACCAAAATTAATGGTCCCAACCTGGCAGCTGAGCTGCCTGTGCAGGGAGTGATGCAGGAATGACAGGCTGTGCTGACAACCTGAGTTTCCTGAGCGGACTCTGAGCTGCCAGACCCCTCCAGCCTGCATGCCTGCCCCTCTGGGACCCCTGTCTGGTCCCACCATGACCCCCAGCCAGCTCCACAGTCCTCCTGCCTTGCAGTAACTCATTGAGGGATCATCTCTGCTTGCAGCGGTCCTGCCCCTGCACTGCTCCACACTATGGGGACACCCCTGAGCCCTGTCTTGTCTCATGCCCCTCAGCTCGGCCCGTGTGCATTGTCAACAAGGAGGAAGCACAGAGCCCGCTGGAGGTACAGGAGGGGGACAGTGTGACGCTGGTGGCTCGGCTGTCCCCGGAGACAGCGGCAGTGCAGTGGCAGAAGGATGGACAGAAGCTGTGCTCAGGTGGGCGGCTGCTGGTGTGCAGTGAGGGTCCCACACGCAGCCTCACCATCAAGCAAGTGGAGCTGGGTGATGGTGGCATCTTTCTCTGCGATGCTGGTGATGATGAGGTGCATTTCACACTGCATGTGAAAGGTGAGCCTGGAGGTGTCCCTCAGCCATGTCAGGGGCAGGAGCAGTCCACTGCCTCATGCCAGCATGGTTTTACCCCTATTCCATGCTGGTGCCACTGCCAGGGGCACGGCTGAGCCCAATGCTCCCATGGCACAGAGGCGCCCATGTTGTTCGTGAACAAACGGGAGGAGCAGGAGAAGCTGCTGGTGCTGGAGGGTGGCAGTGCTGTGCTTTCTGCCATCACCTCCACAGAGCGATCTGATGTCACCTGGCTGGGCCCGCAGCAAGCAGCGGTGAGTGGTGAGCGCTGCGAGCTGCGTCGGGAGGGCCGCGTGCACAGCCTCATCCTCCACAGTGTGGCCATGGAGGACGCCGGCATCTACACCTGCCTCTCACCCCACGACCAGATGCAGTTCGACGTGAGCGTCAGAGGTGGGCAGCTGGGGGGCAGTGGCGTTCCTGGGGAACCCCTGCTGTGGCAGCAGGTGCTGACATGGGGGGTTTGACTGTGCAGAGCTGCAGGTGAAGTTCCTGCGTGGGCTGTCAGATGTGCGAGCACGGCAGGGTGAGCGGGTGGTTCTGTGGTGCGAGCTTTGCAAGCCACGGGGCGATGTGGTGTGGCGGAAAGATGGGCGGGTGCTGGCGCCTGGCCCCCACCGGCAGATGATGGCAGAGGGACGGGAACGCTTGCTGGTGCTGAGCCACGTGGAGCCTGGGGACGCTGGCGAGTACTGCTGCGAGTCCAACGACGACCAGACGCTGGCAACACTGACAGTGCAGGGTGAGCCCAAGGCTTGACCACCACTCCAGGGACCCTTATGCCATGGGGGTGGCAGGGAAGCTGGGCACAGTGATGTCAGGGTTGCAGGGATGCTTAGTGGCTCTGCAGGACAGGGGGTGCCTTGTGTTGAGCCCTGACACCCCGGCTGTAGTCCCCAGGGTGGTGGAGATCATCATGGAGCTGCAGAGCCTGACAGTGCTGGAGGGGGAGGATGTCACCTTCAAGTGCCTGGTGTCCCCTGAGGATGTGGCTGTGACATGGCAGCTGAACGGCCAGCCTGTGGTCCCCAGTGAGCGGCTGATGGTGACAAGGAGTGGGCTGTGCCACAGCCTCACCCTCCGGCAGTGCCAGCCAGGGGATGCAGGCACTGTGACAGCCAACGCCGAGGGGCTGGTGACCATGGCCCGGCTGAGTGTGCAAGGTGAGGGGGAAGGAGACAGGTGGGGCTCAGCCCAAGGCACAGCCCTGGGGCAAGCTGCTGACCCAGTGTATGGGCCATTTAGAGGCACAGGTGCTGTTTGTGAGGAAGCTGCAGGACATGGTGGCAGAGGAGCAGGGGGACGTGTGCCTGGAGGTGGAGGTGAGCCATGAGGCCGCTGAGGTGCAGTGGCTGAAGCAAGGTGTCCTCCTCCAGCCAAGCAGCAAGTACGTGCTGCAGGAGTCGGGGTGCCTGCGCACCCTCACCATCCGCTGCCTTGGCCCTGCTGACCGTGGCACCTACCGCTGTGAGAGCCTGCATGACCGCACACAGGCCAAGCTCTGTGTGGAGCGTGAGTATCATCCTGGGATGGAAGGTGACATGGATGGGGATGGGAATGGGGAGGGCACCCAACTGCTGCAATGGGAGAGTGTGGGCAGAGCTGATCCTTGGCTGGAAGGTGGTTGAGCAGAGAGGTAGATGAGTGTGTGGGCAGGGGTGGGAGCCTGGTATAAATGGCTGGATTTAGAGTACTGCTTCAGCAAGTGCAGACTGGGAACCCAGGGGCTGGGCAGACACCTACTCATGGACATGGGTCTCTCACAGCCCAGAAGGTGTCGATCCGGACACCACTGGCAGATGTGGAGACTTTTGAGAAGGAGACAGCCACCTTCCACCTGGAGTTGTCTCACCCTCACGTGCCTGGAGTCTGGACACGAGATGGCATCCGGGTGAAGCCCAGTGGCACATGCCGGATCAGTGCCATGGGCTGTGGACACAGCCTGACACTGGAGAGGCTGGCACTGGAAGACTCGGGCACCATCACCTTCACTGCTGACACCCTGCGCTGCAGTGCCCGCCTGCGTGTACGGGGTACGGTCCCTGGGGCAGGCTGGGGGTGCATGGCACTGGCACTGTCTGTCCTGCAGCTGTTCAGTACTGGGGGAGATTCCAGAAGTGAGCTGAGCCACTCTGGGCACATGTTGGCAAGTGTCGCCCTGTCCTCAGGGAGGAGATGTGAACTAGGCAGTGGGTCCAGCCAGGGTTTGGGTTCAGAGGTGGCTGGACCACCACTGATGAGTGCTTGCTCATGGTGGTGCCTTGAGAAGTGCCACTCACCCCATGCTGAAATGATCCAGGCACAGATACCCTTCTTGGTGTGTCTTTGCCCTACCAAACCTTCCTGCCCTGTGTTCTGCCTCCTCAGAGCCTCCAGTCACTATGGTCAGGGTCCTGCGAGACCTGGGGGTCCCAGAGACAGGGGTCGCCAGCTTTGAGTGTGAGTTGTCTCGCTCCAATGCAGAGGTGAAATGGTTCAAGGTGAGGGTTTGCACCAATCCTCTCCAGCAGTGCCTGGCCACATCCTCCTCCCTGCTTTGTCCTCCGGTTGTTGCCCTCCCTGACAGGGCTGCTGGCAGGGCAGATGGGGGCAAAGCAGCAGGGTGCTGCCTGCTTGCACCCTTGAGCACACTCTCCCTGGGCAGGATGGACAGGAGCTGCGGCCAGGGCCCCACTGCCGCATCTACTCAGCGGGCCGGCGCCGCATCCTGCAGCTGAGCCACTGTGACTTGGCCGACGCAGGCAGCTACACCTGCGATGCAGGCGACTGCCAGGCCTCCGCCGTGCTGCATGTCCAGGGTACAGTCACTCAGCTCCTGGGGGTTTGTGCAACCCCAAACCCTACACAGCCTGCTCCCCTTCACCCTTGGCTGCCCTGGCACCCTGCCCCTTACCTGCAGAGCGCCAGGTCCACATTGTGCAGGAGCTGCAGGAGGTCCAGGTGCGGGAAGGTGACAACGCTGTCTTCACCTGTGAGGTGTCACATGAGGATGTGAAGGGCGAGTGGTTCCGGGACGGGGAGAAAATCAAGGTCTCCAGCATAGTGAAGACACGGCAAGAAGGTGGGGTTGCAGGTGGTCCCACACCTGGTTTGGGGCTGGGAGGGGGTGAATTCAAGCAACGGGAGTTTGTGTGGACAAAAGGGGATCTCTGCCCCCGCCTGCTATGGGTGCCAACTAAGCCAGCCTCTCCCTCCCCAGGGACCCGCCATTTCCTGTTGTTCTGCGGTGTGCGCCCTGAGGACCAGGGACTCATCCGTTTTGCAGCCGGGACAGCCATCTCTGAGGCCAGTCTGCATGTGGAAGGTACAGTGCAGGCAGTGAGGTCAGGCTGGGCTCCAGCACCAGGGCTGGGGTGCACCAGGTCAGCTTGTGGTGTCCCCATGGGAGCCCACTCACCTCGCAATGCTGATACCCCGCCCCTTCCCACCAGCGCTGCCCATCCGGATTGTGAAGCCGCTGCGGGACAAGACGGTGCTGGCGAGGCACAAGGCGACACTGGAGTGCACTGTGTCCCACGCCCGGGGCCGGGTGCGCTGGCTCCGTGGGGACACCGAGATCTTTGCTGGTGACAAGTACGAGATCTGCAATCTGGACTGCTACCGCACACTCATCATCCACCGCGTGGGGCCAGAGGATGAGGACTCATACACCTGTGATGCCTTTGATGACCGCTCCACTGCCCGGCTCCTGGTAGAGGGTGAGTGGGCACCTGGGGGGGGCACCACTGGGGGCTGGCAGTGCTGATCTGCCTTGCAGTGGAGGGACACCAGAGGCCTTGTCCCCATGCCCCACTGCTTGCAAGAGTCTGAGTGCTGGTGTGGGGGGAAAAGGCTGGATATGGGTCCAGGGGTCTGTGCCTCCCTGTCTGGGATACACTTTTTGGGTGCCCCACCAGCTCTGGCAATGCTCCAGCTCTCTCTGACTCCCATTGTTCCCACAGGGAGCTAGAAGCCAGGATGCGGCACTCAGGACCTGCACACAGACAGACTGATGCTGCTGCTGGGAGATGGGGTCACACTTCTCCCACCACGTACAGACACACGGACTCCATCCCATGCCTGCTCCAGCCTCAGGGCTCTGCATTAAACACTCTTTTTTTCTGACATGGTTTCTTCCACGCCAGCGAGTCAGGGTCCCATTAAGAGAAGGGGTGGTGGCACCACCCAACATCCCCGGGAGCCTGGTCCCTGGGGCGGTCCCTCACCCCTGCCCCCGGCACAGCCCTGGGCCTCACACGCCAGACTCCGAAAGGCTCTTTACTGTGTGGCCGAGGCCTCAGCAGCATTTGGCACATTTACAAAAGACTGAAAAGGAGATGGCAGCACGACGCTGCAGGAGAGGGGGTGCCTGGCAGAAACATGCAGTTCCTGGGGCAGCAGGGCCAGCTGGGCTGCGCGGTGGGGGGCTCCCAAAGTAAGGGGCTCCCTGGTCCAGTCTCACCACCATCCTGCCTGCCTGGCCATGGGGAAATCCTGGCTCACTCCATAATAAGTTAATACAAATCACAGCAAGAGAAATATATACAAGGCGTGAGTCTCTGCCCTCAGCAGTGCTCTGGGCAGGGGCTCCTGCCCTGCCCTGCCCCAGGGCCCCCCTGGCCACTATAAAAATCCAGTCGCCAGCAAAACAGCGACGGTCTCTGACACTGCAGAGGTCCCCACATCCCTGAGGCAGCCCAGCCTCCGCCCAAAGGCTGGAGCCAGTGTCCTGTCTCCCATCAAAACATTTTGTGGGGGATGCACTCCGTGAGTGCGACTCCCGCTGGACAGGCACCACTTGCCAGCATCATGCTGGGAACCACCTGGCTCTGGCAGTCTCTGCCCCAGGATCACCCCGGTCCAGCTTGGGAAAAAGGGGAGTGGCAAGCTGCTCTGGGGTGTAGGAAGGGTGGCTAGGGCAGGGGGACCTTCTGAGGAGGCAGGTTTTGGGAAATGTTGCCTGGGAGCTGCTCTTGGGGCCAGGGTGGGACAGGGCACACATGCTCAGGGGAGTCCCTGCGGGGAAAAGGGCTGTGGGACCTGCTCTTTGAGGAAGGGACATAGGGGACAGGCACTTGGGGAGTTGCTGGGTGGTGCAATGGGGTGGGGGCAGGCATGGGGAGCTGCTCTTGGGAAAGGGGGGCTCAAATATGGGGAGGGAAATGTTAGGATGCAGGATGAGAGTGCCCAGACCATAGGGTAACACGCAGCAGTAGGGGCTCAGGAACCCACCACCCCAGCAGAGCCACTCGCAATGCATGTCCATGGGTGCTGGCCCTTGGGCTGAGTCCCTGTCGAAGGGCTTCCCCAGCACCTCTGGATCTCATGGGCAGCTAGAGCTTTCCCAGACAAGTCCCACATGTCTCCAAGAAGGGTCTCCATCTGCAGCCCCCAGCTGCACGTGGCCATCTGGGGCTGAAGACACAGCCCTGCCTGTCCCAGGGGTTCTGTCGGAGCAGACTGGGGTGCTGGTGTTGCTCGAGGTCACTGGGTTGGCTTATACCCTCACAGCAGGGCCAGAGCCTGTGGTGAGGGGCACGGTGGAGCTGCAGTCATAGTCCAGGTCCACCACGGCGTGGGAGCTGGCAATGAGACTGTTCAGAGATGGTCCCGTCTGCCGCTCCCGGAAACTCTGGATGTAGCTCTGCTTGAGAGAGGGGGAACAGAGAATGAGAGGGGCTCTGCTCCTGGCTCACTCCACCCCACTCCACCCTAAACTTTGCAGCAGCATTCCCCCTCCTCTTCCCTGAAACAGCCCTGTGCAATCCCCAGCACTCAGGCCCTCATGGGGCGGTCCAGAGCAGGGTGCAGAGTCTCATGCCTTCCCTGGGCACACACTTCACACCTTGCCTACCACCTGTTTCTACTGTGCCCACAGTGCTTTGACCAGCAGTTTTCATTTCCTTCCAAAGGCTGAATTGCTCTGTGGTGGTAATGTCCTAGCTTAGCCCTTCCTGAGCTGCCTGGTCCCTGGGATGCCCCAGTCTCATCCCTTGAGGTGCTAAGATGTCAACTGAGGTGCCTGGACACCTTTCCACGCTGCGGCCCACCCACATGGAGAAGGAAGGGCTGTGGAGTCTGGGGGAGATCTCTACCCTGGCTGTGGGACTCACAGGGGAGAGCACATCCCCATCGAAGCGGCGCACAGGATTGGGCTTGCGGCGGTAAGCAGGCTCTGGTGGGTGGGCTTTGTGCTGGTGGGGTGGCGGGTGGTGGGGTCTCCTCTTCTTCTTCTTCTCCTTTCGGTCTTCCCTCTGCTTGATGCGCATCAGCTGCACCCGGCGTTGCTGCCGGCTGATGATCACTGTGGAGCAGAGGGGCCTGTGAGCACTGGGGAGCACACCCAAATGATCTCCGCACCCAAACCAGTGTCAGCTTTGTGCACTCAAGCCTCCCTTTGAGTCCCAAACCCCATATCTGTCCATGCAAACGAGGTGCTGGGAACCTCCACCCCAGTCCCTAGCGTCCCTGGCTCCTCCATTCACCCTGCACATGCAAATCTCCCCCAGTTCCCACACACCTTCTGTATGGGAGTAGCCCTCGCCTGTGACCTTCCACTGGACCAGGACACCCAGTGTGGTGAGGAGTGGCCAGACGCCCAGAATGACCCAGCTGTACCAGCACACGGGGCGAGCAGGGGCCACCTTGATGCGCTCGTAGATGTATTGCACCAGGAGGAAGAGCTCAATGAAGTAGTCGACGGTGACGGTCATGATGGCGCTCCCAAAGACGGCGGTGGAGAGGGTGGTGAAGAAGCGCTGCCACTGCAGGGTGAGGACGGCGAAGAGCATCCCCACACCCAGGAGCAGCGCAATGGGAATCCACACTGTTGGCGGGTGGTAGAATTGCTCCATCACTACCAGTGTGGCCACTGCCAGCAGCAGCCCCAGGAGCAGCCCCACCATGAAGAGGCCAACGCTGCGCACCAGCATGGTGACCAGTCCACACAGGACTCCAATGCCCAGCCCAATGCCCACTGAGGCCTCCACGCTCAGCTGTGTGTCCAGCACCCGCTCCTTGTAGCACAGCATGAAGATGATGATGGAGCCGAACATCAGCCCTGTCAGGAACATGACGGCCTTGAAGCAGCGGTAGCCTATGGAGAGACCACCGCAGTCAGGGAGTGGATGGACAGCACCCCCAGCTCCCCCCTGCCCTTCTCCCTGTTTGCCCCACCAGCTGCTGGGCTGGCCTGGCTCACCAAAGAAGCAGTAGATGATGCCAAAAAGGCAGCACATGGCGCACACCACCGAGGGCACCACCTGGTAGCGACGCTCGATTTCCTGCTGGCAGCTGGGCTCCCACTCCTGGCCTGGCTCGTGCGGCAGCAGCTTGAACCGCAGCGTCTGCACAGTTGCAGTCATGGCTCTGGGGACTCCTGGGAGAGGCATCAAAATCTCCACTCCTGCCTCATGGCTTGCCGGCAAAACTGTGTTCCGGCACCCGCCCCACCTGGTGAGAAAGAGACAAGGGGAATGGAGACACCACTGGCATGTGCCCAGAAGCAATCCCAGCACTCAGCCACCAGAAATCCTGCTCTGTCCCCTCACTACTATGTGGGAAGGGAGGGAATGGGCAAACAGCCTCATCGGTGGGGGTGCAGACCATCACATAGCATGTGGCTGAAGGGATGCACTGTCCCCAGAGAACCTGTCTGCACCCCCAGGAGCTTCGCGTTGTTTTATAATTTGTCTGTGTCTTCAATTTCCTGCCCGTGGCTCTCCAGCACCCTTTTCCTGCTCGATTAACGGGAGACTTCCACAACCTGGTATTTTCTGCCTGTGAAGTAATTATGCTCAGTAATTAAGTCACCCCTCAGTCTTCTATTTTTATAGGCTAAACAGATTGAGCTCTTTAAGCTTGTACTCCAAGGCATTTTCTCCAATCCTCTAATCATATTTCTGGCTATTTTTCATCTCTGCTCCAGCTCCTAGAGTCCTTGTAAAAACAAATTGGGCCTCCACACTGTATCCAGCCCTCCCATGCCAACCTATGGGGCCAGAGAGGCACCAGCCCTAGATGTTCCTGCTCCTTACCCGAGGGCTCACCCCTAATGCTGCAGCTGTGCCAGGACGCTGAGCAAGCAGTTACTAGGCCCCCCACAGCGCCTACACAGACGGAGGGGTCATAATCCCCTGCAAAGACTGATCCAGCTCCAGTTTAAACCTAATTACAGCAGCTGTCTGCCTGCTCCCACCTGGAGCCAGTTCCAGCATCCCTTTGCCCCCGTAGTCCCTTTAAAGGCTCAGTTGGTTTAGAATGGGTTTATTGTCACTGATTGTCCCCAGGCCAGCATCACTCCTTCCCAGTGCCAAGTTGAAGCAGTCAGTTCAGGACAGCTCACAAAAACAGTGCTCTGAGAAGGAGCAGGGAAGAGGGCAGAGGCTGCAGTCATGGCTCCCTGTTGCCCAGCACCTCGCTGCTGCCCGGCCGGACTCCACTGGCATCTCTTCCCCTGCCACTGGCCTCCTCCCTCCCTCCGGCTGGGGAAGGAACCACCAGCTAGGGCAAATCCCCGTGGGGAAGCCAAGCACAGAGCCTAATCCCAAGGAAGCGGGCGGGCACAGAGCGGGCAGCCAAGTGCGGGGCCCCGAGGGGATGCTAAGCAGGATTGGACTTTACCCGAAGAGCCCAGGAGCGACGAGCCGGCCCTGGCGGGGCTGGGTAGTGCTGTGTGGGGTGAGAGTAGGGCTCTGCCACCCCAGGGAGTCGGGGATGGGGCAGGGCACGGCTGGCTGGCCGGCGTGGGGACAGCATGGCTTGGCACGGCTCAGCACGGCCGGTGGAGTGGCAGGAGGGCAGCGGGGGGTGCTGCTCTGTGCCCTGAGGCCCACGGCGGGCCGTGCAGAGCTCGGGCAGTGGCCGCCCGGGAGGGCCGGTCCCAGCGGGCGGGCCGGGCAGGGCTGCGGGCAGCGGCGCGGGCGGCTTGGCGGCGCCCATTGGCGCGGGCACTGTGTGCTAGGGGGAGCCCAGCGCCTGCTCATTGGCGCCGGGACTTACCCACCTGCTGCCGCCCGCCCCGGCCCCCCGGCCTCCCCTTCCCGCCCGCGAGGGCACGGCGCGGGCGGGGGGCCGGGGCAGCCGCCCGGGACACGGCCCGCCGCGGCGCGCCCCGGTCGGGCCCCACCGCACCCGCCGGGGCCCTTGGACCGCCAGGCGGGCCGCGCGTTGACCGAGCGACGGCCGCAAAGGCCGCCGGGGCGCGGGCCGCTCCGCCCCTCTTCTTTTGTTCGGGGGCGGGGTCCCGGGGGCCGCTCCGGCCAGGGCCAACCCGCATGCCCATCCCGGGCTGCGCGGCTCGCTCCCGCCGCACGATGGGGAGGACCGGAGCGCGTTGCCAAAAGCCCTTCCCCCGAGGGGTCCCGGGCGCGTCCCCCGCCTGCCGGAACCCCCACGTCGGACCCCCGTGCCGCTCCGCCTGCTCCACCTGCGCTCCCGGCGCGGCAGCGGCGGCGGCCCGCGGCGCCGGCGCTCCCGGCGCTCCCGGGCCGCGGGCCCCGCGCATGGTGGCGCGCGGCCCCGCGCGGTGCTGAGCGGGACAGCTCGGCTGACGTCACCGCGCCGTCACCGCGGCCCGGGGGCGGGGGCCTCGCGGCCTGGGGGGGCGGGGCCTCTGCGATGGGCGGGCGTGAGGGTGGGGTGTGCGGGGGGGTCTGAATGGTTGTGCGGTGCGTGTGAATCGGGCGTGGCGTGGGGTGTGAATTGGCGGTGTGCAGTGCGGTGAAATCGGGCGTGTGCGGCGTTGCGGTGTAGAATCGGGGTGTCGGTTGGGGTGTGAATTGGGGTGTGCGGTGCGGTGTGAATCGGGGCGTGCGGTGGGGTGTGAATCGGGGTGTGCGGTGCGGTGTGCGCGGGCACGTGCACTGTGTGTACATCGGAGTGTGTATTGGGCTGTGCATTGGGCGGTGCACTGAGGTGTACAATGAGGTGTGCACTGGGGTGTGCACTGGGGTTTGCATTGGGATGTGCCCTTGGGTGTGTATGTGGGTGTACGTTGGGGTGCACTGAGGTGTGCGTTGCGGTGTGCTCTGGCACGTGCACTTGGGTGTGCCTTGGAGTGTGCATTTTGTACACTGGAGTTTGCACTGTGGTGTGCCCTGGGCTGTCCACTGGGATGTGCTCTGGGATGTGCACAGGTGTGCGTTGGGATGTGCCCTGGGGTGGGCACTGGGGGTGTGCACAAGCACGTGCACTGTGGTGTACATCAGGGTGTGCACTGGGGTGCCATGCCCTGTGCCATGGGGGACTCAGCCCAAGGCCCTATGTGCAGCACAGTGCAGTGCGCTCCGTGCCATGCCATGTGTGCCATGTGCTGGGTGTACAGCGGCTGTGAGGGCTGTGGGCCCCTCAGGATGGTGCATAGGGACAGAGTGGATTGGGATGCAGGGGTGTGGATGTGAAAACTGCAGGATAACCTCACATCAGTTGTGCATGGGGTTGTGCAGTGTGCAAGGGGCTGTGCTAGGGCCACAGGAATTGCAGTGCCTGCATTCTGACGGGGCAAATGTACACATCAAGGGCACCTAGAGTGGCTGCCCAACCATCCCCCCACGAGTGGATGGGAGATACAGCCATGGCAGGCAGATGTGGGGACACAGCTCTCTGCAGAGGCAGAGCTCTCTGGAGCTGGCGCCTCCTGGCTGTGGCGCACAGGGACCCCCGGGAAATCCTGGCAGGGAGAAAGCTCTTGGCAGAAGCTGCCGTTCCCCTGGCAGCCCCTTCCCAGCCCCATGCCAACACTGGAGAGACAAAGGCGGGAGCTGCAGCTGGTAGGGGGCTAGAAGGGGCTGCTGGAGGAACGGCACTGCTGCCTGCTTGCCCCACAGGATCTCCCAAGGCTGGGCACGAGGACCCTGGGCTCAGCCACTGCCCAGGCAAGCCCTGGAGAGACATGTGCTCTGACCACAGCTTATTCTCCATGCAGGTTTCCCAGGCTAAAAGTCTGAAAAACTCATTATTTTCTCTGATCTGTACCTCTGTCTAAATATAAGTTCAGATCAACAGTGTCATTTCAGAATGAAACCTCTTATCACTCGTGTAAAATGATCCAGGTTTGTACAAGGTGGCTAAAGTTACATATTCCAACCCATAAAGGAAATCAAATACATCTATTTCTATCACATTTCTCTGTGTACAGAAAACAGGCTCATTTGTTTTTTATATGATCATGCCTGTTTTTTTGACCTTTGTGCGTGGAAAATCTTTGCTCATTTCTTAGTTCTGCATCTTTTCCCTTCCAGTATCTCCTCATCCCATTGCATTCTCTCTGTTTCTAGTTTTTATATGTTCTTCATTAAACTGCCGTCCACGTGACTGCCTTTGCCTATTGCTTGTCTTGGCCTATTCAGGAGAAAAAAGGCCTATGAAAATGAGCCGAACTTGGATGATGGTCTAGTATCTCAGGGGGGTGAGATGCTGCCAACCGCTTCTCGATGAAAACAGGCTGCTTTGTTTCAGAAAATGAAAGAGATCCTGGAACTGAGCGGGCCTCCGGCTGCCCTCAGTGCCCACAGTGCTCTGTGGCTGCTGGTGCTCCCAAGGGCAGGTGGGCTGCGTTTCATGGGGAGGGTGGAATGGGTTCCCCACCAGCCAGAGTAAATCCAGAGGCACTTGAGAGTCCCAGTGCCTGTGACGCTGCTGGAAGTGAAGCCATAGGCTGGGAATGGGCGGAAAGGCCAGGTCCTCCTTCTTGTCCTTATTCAGTAATGCCTGGCACTGAGTGGCCATGTAGGGCTGCTGTCCTTGTAGCTTCTGGGTTGGATCATTCCTGTGCTGGAAGCTCTGTTTGTGCAGCAAACTCTGCTCCAAGACGGTTTTTCCAGCTCTGTCTGCCCGGGGGGCTCTTTCTGGCAGCCGGTGCAACAGTGTCTATGTGCTGCAGACAGCTCATGGTGGAATGGTGACCCAACCAAAGGAGCCCACTTTGGTCCAGTTTGACTCACATGATAGGGGTCCCTGCTGCTGGTATTTCCTACAGTCTGCCTGTCCTCTGTACTTTATCCTCCCTGCAGCCACCTAGGATTTTTCTCTCTGCAAGCATGGTTTTCTGCTCTGCATCCAAGGGGTTTCCAGCTGGCATACCTGGCATGCTCAGCTGCCAATTGCAGCCCGCGGCTCACGCTTTGCTGAGGCCAGACCCTCACCCCTCATCCACCCACAATCACTGGGCACCTCCTGAGGACTTTCAGGTAGAGCCAAGCACCACCACCCACATCTTTTGGAAGACCCTCGGGCAGAGATTTGGGGAACGCGTCGCTTGAAGCCCACCATGAAATCACCAGCGTCGTGGTTTGGGCTGTCCCGGGGAGGAGACACACGGCCCCGCGGCGGCCACCCTGCCCCGGGCACAAAGGGCCGGGGAAACGCGCCCTTAAGCCGGCTCAGGTGCCAGGTCTCCGGCGGACGCGCTTTCCGAGCCGGAGGGCGCTCTGTGGGCGGGGGAGCTGCACTGCTGCCCTACAGCGCCGGGGGTGCACACTGAAACGGCACCGGGGCAGCCCCGGGCCTCCCCTGCTCCGCCGGTTGCCCTCGGGGGTTGCGGAAGGTCCCGGCCGGTGCCTCGGGGTCCCCGCCGCGCGGATCTTCTCCATCAAGCCTGGACGCCGCCAAAACTGCCCCCGCCTGCGATTGGCCTGAGCATGCGCGTGACGCTCCTCCCTGCAGCACGGCCCCATTGGCAGGGCGGGTGACGCGAACGGGGCGGGGCAGTGGTGAAACTCGGACGGCGGCGCGCGCCAGGCCCCGGAGCCGCCCGGTCCCGGTCGTGGGTCCCGTCCCGGCCATGCGGCTGTCGTGGTGCTGTCGGTGCTGCGTGCCCGCCGGGCCCGTGGCATCGGCGTCTCGCTGCCGTCACGCTCAGCTTGCTTAGTCACTGGTGGAGGAGCCTGCGGGCCGCGCGCACCCGCACCCGCCAGCGTCCGCGAGGCGGCCGCCGCGGCCGCCCCGGCCGCCAACGGCCACAAGCGGGCGCAACGTGCCCAAACTCCGTCGCCGCCGGGCTGGCGCGTACAGCTGGGAGCCCGCGAGTCCGTGCTAGAGCCCGCCAGCCCGGAAGGCCGCCAGAAGGCTGTCAGTGTGCGGGGGGGCCGGGCCCGGCCGGGCTGGGGGAGCTGGCCCCGTGAGGCGGGCGGCGCGGCTGCCCGGGCTTTATAGGGTAACTGGCGGCCGAGCGGTGCCCGGGTGTGGGTGTGTGCCTGCCGGGCCGCGGCAGGGGGGCTTTCCAGGAGGCCCAGCGATGTACTTTATCCTCCCTGCAGCCACCTAGGATTTTTCTCTCTGCAAGCGCCCTCTGCCCCCCCTTCTCCTTACTCCCAGCCCTCAGCAGGCACTCAGAAGAGCCTCCTGCCCACGCTGCTGCCTGCTGTGCGAAGGTTGCCCTCTGTGCAAAGGTTCCCTGCTATGCGAAGGCTGCCTGCTGCAGCACGTGCTGCCGGGCACCGTGCCACGGTCCCCTCCTGCCTGAGCAGGGACCCCTCCCGCGGTGGCTTGTCCCCACCCGGCTCTGCAAACTCCAGCCTGCTCCAGAGCCGGCTGCAGCCCCGTCTCAGTGTCCCCTGGATGACAGGGGGCAGGCAGTGAAAGGGCCTCCTTGTCCTGGCGAGGTGGTGGGCGGATGAAGGGGGCTGAATGGGGCCAGTGTGTACCAGGCAGCGGCTGGGGGACGGGATGGGGGGGTCGCTTCCTGCCGCTGCACCAGGCTGGGAGAATTAAACCTGAAAGTCATTCTGAATGTGACAGCTGGGGGCCGTGGTGGGGAGGGGGACACAACCAGCCACCTGTGTGGGGCCTGACTTCCGCAGGGAGGGCAGCAAGGACTCTCCTGCCTGCCTTTTGTAGGGCAGTATGTCTGGTAAGGGCAGCAGGAAGGTGCTTCCCAGTTTGTCTGTCCTGGCTGGGGCTGGCCTCATAGTGTGGGTGCCTGGTGGGTCATGTCTCTGCTAGGGCTAGGGTGTGCAGCCCTGTTTCCTGCTTTTAGCTGTTTTCAGCCTTTTGAGAGCCTCTGTTTTAAGCTGGACTAGCCAGCTCGTGGGAAGGGAGGGTCCTCCATGGTCTCAGGTTGACAGGGGACCTCAGCAAAGTGCTCTGCTGTGCCTCTGGCATAGTGGCAGCTGGTGATGCTGGGGTGATGTCTTGTGTGTGTGGTTGAAGCCCGGGAGCAGTTCCTGCAGAGGAACCGAGGTTGGTGCCATTGGTTGCAGCAGGGAGGGTGCAGGCTGAGGTGGGGTGCAGTGCCCCAGAAGACATTGTCTTCCTCCTGCAGGACCCGATACATCAGCACAGAGCTGGGGATGCGGCAGCGGCTCTTTGTGGGTGTGCTGACCTCCAAGAGCACACTGAACACCCTGGGAGTGGCTGTCAACCGCACTCTGGCCCACCGCCTGGAGCGCCTGGTGTACTTCACAGGCACACGGGGCCGCAAGGTGCCCCACGGCATGGTGGTGGTGACACACAGTGACGAGCGGCCCATCTGGAACATGTACCAGACTGTCAGATACCTTCTGGAGCACTACGTGAACGACTTCGATTGGTTCTTCCTGGTGCAGGATGATACCTACACAGAGGCACACCGCATCAGCCGCCTGGTTGCCCACCTCAGCATCGACACCCACCTCTACCTGGGCCGTCCCGAGGAGTTCATCGGTGGGGACACTGAGGGACGTTACTGCTACGGAGGGTTTGGCTACCTGCTGTCCCGCAGCCTCCTCCTGCTCCTTCAGCAGCACCTGGAGAGCTGCCGCAATGACATCCTCAGCGCCCGGCCCGATGAGTGGCTGGGCCGCTGCATCATCGACTACACAGGTGTCAACTGTGCTGAGGAACATGAGGTAGGTCCTGCAGCAGAGATGTCCTGGGAGGACTATCCATTGCAGCCTTATATCCTTTGAG
Organism: Manacus vitellinus; assembly: GCF_001715985.3. Lineage (NCBI taxonomy): Eukaryota > Metazoa > Chordata > Aves > Passeriformes > Pipridae > Manacus > Manacus vitellinus. The sequence goes on along the minus strand of NW_021939632.1, from coordinate 9,564,150 downwards.
CTTGCTGTGCTGGCATCTGCTGGGGTGGGAGCGCAGGCTGGGGCTGGCTGTGACCTATCTCTCCTGACTGGCACAGGGTCTGCATTACCACTATTTTGAGCTGGGGAAGAACGTGGACCCTGAACGGGAGACTGACCTCCGTTTCCAGAGCGCCTTCACTGTCCACCCTGTGCTGGATCCCCTCCAGATGTACCGGCTGCACAAGTACTTTGCACAGGTGGAGCTTGAGAGCACCTACCAGGAGATCCAGCAGCTCCAGGTGAGACTTGGCTTGGCTGGGAGGGTCTTGGTTCCATCTGTCATCCCTGTGGGCTTTCTGGTTACTCTGCAAGTTTCTCACCTGATCCTGCTGTGGGACACGATCAGTTGAGCCCATGTGGCTACAGAGGCAGTGGTGCTGTCTGAAGAGCAGCTTTAGACCTAGATAGGTCCTGGAGAGATGGTGGTGGTTCAGGGTGATGAGGCAAACAGGGTACAGAAGTCTGTCAGCAAAGGCCAGGTAGGGTGGCAGAGCAAACCTGAGGTGCTGGATGGGAATCAGGTTGAAGGCAGAGTTGTTCTGACACTGCTCTTTGAGCCAGCTCTGGCAGATCTCTGAATATCAGGAGTCAGCTTGGCTGCTGCCAGAGCGGGAAGACCTACTTGTGTCTTGGCTGTCACTCCTCCATCTCTCCTCTTGCAGATGGAGATCCAGAACGCCAGCAGCCTGTCTGCTGATGGGGACCACAGCGCCACATGGCCCATCGGCATCCCGCCCCCATTCCAGCCCAAAACCCGCTTTGAGGTGCTGCGCTGGGACTATTTCACTGAGGAGCAAGTCTACGCCTGTGTGGATGGCTCCCCCAAGTGTGAGCTGCGTGGTGCGGATCTGGCGGACGTTGCCGACGTGGTGGCCACGGCCATGGAGGAGCTGAACCGCAAGTACCAGCCGGTGCTCCATGTCCGCAAGCAGCAGCTGGTGAATGGGTACCGGCGCTTCGACCCCACACGTGGCATGGAGTACACACTGGACCTTCAGGTGGAGGTGGTCACCCAGAAGGGGCACAGCCGCTCCGTCACAAAACGTGTGCACCTGGTGCGGCCCCTCAGCGAGGTGGAGATCATCCCCATGCCGTATGTGACGGAGGCCAGTCGCATCAATGTCATCCTGCCGCTGACAGCCCATGACCGGGACTATGCTGCCCGCTTTTTGGAGGCTTATGCGGCAGCCGCTTTTGAGAGCAGTGAGAATGCAGTGCTCACCTTCCTCTTCATTTATGACCCCTTTGAGGCCCAGCAGGTCACCCAAAATGACATCTTCGCCTCTGTGAAGGCCCAGATCACTGAGTATGAGCGCAAATATGCAGAGGTAAAGATCCCGTGGATCAGTGTTAAGACAGACGCACCTTCCCAAATCAAGGTCATGGACATTATCTCCAAGAAGCATCCCGTGGACACGCTTTTCTTTGTGGCCGGCGTGGGGACGGAGGTCACCGTCGACTTCCTGAACCGCTGCCGGATGAACACCATAAACAACTGGCAGGTCTTCTTCCCCATCCACTTCCAGGGCTACAACCCAGCTATTGCTTACCACAACCAGGTGCCACCTACCACGCTGGACCTGCTGCGGGATGTGGGGCGGTTTGACCGGGATGTCTTCCACGAAGCCTGCTTCTACAACGCCGACTACATGGCAGCACGCACCCGCATGGCAGGTGATGTGCAGGAGAATGAAGACATCCTGGAAACCCTGGACATCTACGACATGTTCATCAAGTACTCCAACCTCCATGTCTTCCGGGCTGTGGAGCCTGCCCTGCTGCAGCACTACCGGCACCAGGCCTGCAACCCTCGGCTCAGCGAGGAGATCTACCACCGCTGTGTGCAGAGCAGCCTGGAGGGCATAGGCTCTCGCTCCCAGCTGGCCATGGTGCTTTTTGAGCAGGAGCAAGGGAACAGCACCTGAACTCTGGGGTGGAGAGAGGCTGGCCCTGCCATGCCATGCCATGCCTGCCTGCTCACCTCACCTCTTCTGCTGCCCAAATCTGTCTTCCTTCTCCCAGCAGCTGCAGGGATTGCTGGTACCTGAGCTCTTGACTTGCCCTGCCGGGGCTGCCTGGACCGGGGTCTGCCATCCCAGGGTGCCTGGGTCTTTCTGGAGTGGCCATGGCTGTGCAGACCCCGGGGCAAGAAGGGGGCAGAGTCACTGAGCCGCAAGCTGGAATGCCTGGCTCCTCATCACAGAGCTCCTGGCTGCTGTCCCCATCCCTTTGTCCTGTCCCTACTGCTCAGCACAGGGGAGATGGGCTGCCCTGTCCCTTGCTGTCCCCCCTTGACTGGGGAAATGTAGAGCCCAAGGTTCCCCTGCTGCAGGGCCATGACTGCCACGGGGCCTGGAGTGATCCCTCATGGTTACCCCAGTGCCCTGGGACAAGCCTGTGCCCTTCGCTTCTTTGGAGCGTTGGCCTGGTTGTGCAGAGAGGGCCATGTCCCTGTGCCTGACACAGGCTTGGGCAGTGGGATGGGGCATGTCCCACCCCAAAAGAGCAAGAAGGAGGTTGGTTCTGGGGCTTTGCCACTTGGCAATGAGCTGGAGCGTTCCTGGCTGGTTGGGGTGTGGGGGACTTGGCCCCTGGGGCCGGTGGGCGCAGGGGGTGCTGGAGGGGATCCTGCTGTATTCACGTACCGTGAACTGCTCCCCATGGGAACCGTGACCCAGGCCGCTTTGGCCTTCGCAGTATTGATAGGACGTCGGAGGTCACAGCCCTCAAACGAGAGCCTCCTGACAGAGGTTGGATCCCTCCCCAGTGTGGGGGTCGAGGGACGTGGTGCCCGACACTGGTGGGCATGGAGGAGGGTTTGGCTGTGCATCTCCTAAGGAGAAAGCGACTGAGGAGCCTCTCTCTGCTCCTGGTTTGTATTTAATAGGGGAAAAGGAGGGGAAATGGGTTGCATTTACACTAATAAAATGGAGAGATGAACTAGTGAATCTGGCTGATTCTTTCATGGAGCACCTCTGGGTGTTCCGCTGCGTGTCTGTGTGGTGGTAGGTGCTGGCTGTTTGTAAAAACTCTGGGTGCATCTGGCTGGACAGATTCCTCACAGGCATGCTGCTTTTCCCATGCACCTGCAAACATCCTCTACCTGAGCTGGGAGATGACTGCCTCTTCCTGGGGAGACTGCAGGAGCCCATTTCCTTATGGACAGGGTGGCAGATGCTGGAATCATGCACCTCCTCTGATGCCCACGGTCCCTCAGGCTGTCCTGCTATAACTACCTGCTACCAGTCACTGGTGGTGCAGCAGGATGCTGAGCCCCTTGCCACAGAAAGTCCTTTGACTGCTGTCTTTCCTGTTGCTGTAAGCTTGTGGTCTCACTGACCAGTCCTCAGCCCTGTCTGTGCATGGAAGAGCACCAGTGAGGGGCTGGTGCAGCTGTGTGTCCTCCTGCATGTGCTGTCTCTGTAACAGTCTTTGTGGTCTGTGTGTGAGTAATGTGGGACCCCTGCCACTGTCAGAGTGCAGGCTGGCTGCCCAAGTAGGGTGAATTCTGCCCTCCAGCATCTGGGATCAGTTCTGAAGGAAACTCCCAGGCCAGGCCTCGACCTGCCCTCTGCATTGCTGTCACTTTTTTGGGGCTCTTTTACATCTCAGGCTTCTCAGCAGCTTGTGGTTTCCAGTTCTGAGTTGGGCAGAGCAGTGTCATCCTGCCCTGGACTGTTTCACCACCTACAGCTCCTGTTTTTGTTACAAGGAATGGGGACTGTGTCCCTTGCCCATGCCGCCTGCTGAAGGCATGATTTTCATGACTCCATGTACTCTTCCCACCAGCCCTGTACTCCTAATGTTTTACTGGTTCATGAAACACATGTATCAAAGAGACATCTCCAAGAATATGAACTGAACCTAGTCACTGTTACTTATCAAGGCTGTTAGTGCTCAGTGAAACTCATGGAGAGCCTCTGGGCTGTGTGACATGCCTTTCCCAAGGATACCTCATTCATCTATTCCTGCTCCAGTCTCGTATCCATGGTGTAGGAGTGTATATGTTTAAATATAATTTTATTATATTTCAGACAGTAGCCGTTAGCTTGTTCTGAGTATTTCTATTTTTGATCTTCCCTGAGCACATTTAAATTCCCTTTAAATGGAAATCTGGGACAGAGGGAGTGAGGCAGATGCAGATGTGTTACAGATACATTTTTTCTCTGAAAAGCAGACCTAGGAGTCAGATGTGATTAGGCATAAGAGGAGTATCCAAATACTAATAAAGCAAACTGGCTTCAAATTGAGTTGGCTGGGAAAAGAAACCCAGAACTGTCATTTAATTATCACAAGACTGTTTAGATAAAGTTGCTGTTGCCTCCTTATTGCTGTTTGCCCAGACTGAGTTAGAGATATTTGCATACTCTGCACTATCAATATCAGCAGAGCCTTCCCGCTCTGACATATGTATGAGCAAATGACAGTGCTTGTTGCACTCACAGCACTGTAACTGCTCCCTTTTCAAAGGAGCTTGCAGGGTTTGAAGCTGTTTTAGTGTTCGCCAGGTTATCTGCAGCATCAAAACATGACAAAACCCTGGAGAAGGATGTGCAAAGCTGAATGCTGGCTGTGAAGTAAGTGGGCTCACTGTGCCATGACAGAGACCAGGGACGATGGGGACATACCTGGGCACAACTGCGCTGTGCACCTCTCCTGCCCTCATAAGGCTGGCAGGGACAGGCAGGGCACCAGGGATGATGACAACCTTTGAAAGTGTCAGGAGGAGGAGCCCTGGGTGCTGACATGGATGACTGAGCATGCAGGAACATTCTGTGATCCCTATCAGGTTTGACTGGTACCTCCATCCAATGTGTGAACTTTTGCACTGACGCAGTTCCAGAGGCAGAGCAGCGAAAGGACAATTTTCCCAATGAGGCGGGAGAAAACACATCTCCTACCTTGTAGACTTTTGCTTCCCTTGAGGACACTTTTTAAGTGTTACTGGCTCACCACGCCATCAAGAAGGGCAAAGCAAGTTCCTCTTGGAAAATTTTTGAAAAGAATGAGTGAAGAGCTGGTTCAGAGCAGAGCACTCTGAAGCACAAGAGGGACTGGCTGGGTGCACTGGGGCTGGGCAGGAACCTGCCTCCCCTTCTGCCTCCCCTCTCCTTTCTGCACCAGGACAAGGAAAGGGACTCAAACTAGGGAAAACCCAAGATGCTACTGTGCTATACTCCCTGCCACCCCCTTCCTCCCAACACCCCCCTGCCCTTCCCCACAGTTTGTTCCCCTGTGCCTCTCTGCAAACACAGCAGTAAGCCTGTGAGCAGAGAAGGCAAAACCTGCTACTCTATCCCTGCTTGGGTCACTTCAGGCTATGCTAAACCCTGTGACAGAGCTACTTCAGCCCCTGCAATGTTGATCAGTTCGATGGCTGACCTTTGGAGGAAGTGGGAACTGCGGCCGTGCCAGCAGAGGGCTGGAGGGCAAGGGAAAGTTCAGTGCCTTTTCGTCCCTGTGCTTTTGTTGGGAAGGGGCCAGTGGTGCCTCGCTGCCTGTCCCGCAGGAGCAGCACTGCCAACCACAGGGCAGGACCCAGCTCCAGCAAGCGTTTCCTCCTGTCCGCAAGTGAAGGCAGGAGAGGCTGCTCTGCTTGAGGAGGAGCAGATAAGGAAATGCCAGGCTGTGCTTGTACCAAATCCCTCGGGTCACAGCCTAACGCACTGCTGAACCCCTCTAGAGGGTGTGAGGGGCTTTGATCAGGGCCAAAGCTCAGGAAAATTGGAGCCTTGATGAAGAAGAGCTGTTAATTGTAAGTGCAGACAGAGCTGCGGCCGATGTGTGCCTGCCTGGGGGGTTTCCCTGCACAGGGTGTCAGCATACCTAGCTATGCCCTCTGGGATCAAACACTCTTGGCAGTGGCAGAATGCGGGAGCCTGAAACTCTGGGGCTGGGGGAAAAAGGCCAGCAGCTTGCTTGGATTTTGATTTAAATTGCATTCTTATTTTTTCCAACCTGCTTGCCCACTGTCCAGGGCTGAGTGCTGGAAAGCGAGGGCTGTGTATCCCCTGCCTGGCCCCACTGATGAGCACCACCAGTCCATTTTTCCAGCAAGCAGGTCATGGGCAAATGACCAGGAGCAAAGCAACAAACTTGCCATGTGTATGTCATCCGGAGATGCTGAGAGTCACTCCTTTCTCCAGGTGTTGCCTGTCACCACTAGCATGTCCAGGCAGAAAATGCTTGGGGAGGAGGTGACAGAGGTGATGCCACATGTCCCATTACATTTCAGGGCTTAATTCCAACCTCTCTGCTCCCAAGCTGGATAGTTTTCTTTTCTTTGAAATGCAGCTTTTCCATGGGAACATGTAATTGCTGTTTGTGGTAGTGGAGGCATGTTGGGAAGTGCCCAAGGAGATGCCCACTACATTTTGGTGCGTCCTCCCTAGGGATTGGCACCACAGGAGCTGTGTCTGCTGGGGTTGTTGCCTCTACAATGACAGGAACTGTTGCCAGCACAGACGGTCCTGCTGTGATCAGGTACTTGGCATTTGTCCAGAGGGCTGCGCTCATTAAAATTAAGGGCCTGTTTCACTACAGTGAGTCCCCTTCTAATTATGCCCCTGCTATTTCTTGTAGCTCATTACAGGTGTTTCAAGCAGTGCTGGGCTTGGTGAGCCCCAGGTGGCACCGTCTCCATTCCTGGGGAAGACCAAACCTCTGGTGGTCGTGTGGCAGGGTCAGTGTGGGAGGGGGCACCCAGAGGCCACAGCACTGGGGTTTGGGACTGGCCCTGGGGTGCTAAACCTGAGTTGTCCCACTGGCCTTCGTCAGCCCAGCGCCATCTGCACTGGGACATGAGGCATGGCACGGGTAGGGGGAGATGCTGGGTTCACCTCACCTGCCTGCCCTATTTGGAGAGGTAGAGCTACAGGAACTGTCACCTCCAGATGGCACCTGGAAATTGTCACATTAAAGAACAGTGGTGCTGAGAGCAACAAAGAAAAATATATGTCATATCTTCACTAGGTCATCACTACAGCGCTGCTGGGACCTGTCCTGAGGCCACTTTACTGGCATAGAAGCCAGGATGGGCAGTGCATGAACCTCAGCATTTCCTTCAGCCATGCTTCACTCCTCTGCATGGTGCTGAAGGAGCTGGAGGACATGCTGAGGAAGAGCCTCGTGGGCTCAACATGCAATCCTGTTCTCCTTCTTGCTCAGCTCCTCTGACATGTCTTCACTGTGGAGCAGGAGGCAGCATGAGCCCTCAGTCATGGTCTTGGTGTGGATGAAGGTGGCTAGGTGATGGGGCATCCTGGAGGGGCAGATGGGTCAGAACTTGGTGGCAGGGGCAGCCTCATCCCAAAAGGGATGATCCTCTTACTTGGTGATGAAAAGATGTGGAGGATGTAGCTATTTCTCTGCTTTTCCCTTCAGCACTCATTGCTTTAGCACTCAATGTTCCTCTTGCAGGGCATGGTGTGAGCTGTGGGATGGGGGTCCTATGTCCCAGCTGTAGCCAGTTAACCCAAGCATCTTCAGCCCTCACCAGTTTAGAGGGGAAACCTGTGATGCCTGCTGCTGGCAGCCTGCACCATGAGGTCAGCTTTTGTTTCCTGTTTTGTCCCCTCTCTGTGCTGCAGGGTAGCTGAGGCAGATGGAGAAAGGTCTGGAGAAGGCAGGAGCTGGAGGAGCACCTGTGCCAGGGAAAGCTGTAGACTCTGTCCCACCAGAGCCTCCCTTCACTGCCACCCATTCTCTGCCTCCCTCGTTTCAGTTTTACCCTTCACTCCTCACTCACGGCTCCCAGAGCTGTCCTGCTAGAGGTGCCACTGTGGGACAGGCTTTCTGTGGGCAGGGGAGCAGAGATGCTCAGCTGCCTGTGATTTGTCACGCTGGCTCTTGCAGAGCCTAGCACGTGGGCGCAGGGCTGTAAAGTGCTCCCTGGTCCCACCACCACCACGTCCCCCCTGGGGTCATGGCTCCCCCACCTCTCTTCCCCCCCAGCCCAAGTAGGCATATCCAGACCTACTTGTGCCTCTTTATTAGGGAGCATTTGTACATTTATAAAACAGTGATGCACATCTCTCACGTTCACCATCACGAGGGCGTTCGCGCAGGCCCTCCCACCATGGTGCCCGTGCCCACCCCGCTCGGGGCTTGCTGCTCCAGCTGGCAGGGAGAGACCCACATCCTGTGTCCCCTGCTTGCTGCAGGAGACCTTGGTGTAAGGCTGGTTGGCATGGCCATGGCACCTCCCTGGGCTAATGTGTGGCGCCCCTCTGGGGACACTCCCGCTCGCAGGTTGGTGTATGAGGACCCCATGGGGAGCTGGCATGGGGTGCTCTGGAAGGACTTCCTGGGGAGCACCAGAGTGTCTGCCCTGCTGGGAGGCTTGCTGTGGTCCCCTCCATGTGGGGGGACATGGTACACCATGCAGTTGGGTGCTTGCACCAACAGGGAACATGTTTACACATAGGTGCATATTTTGGGGGGTCATTGGGCCACGCATACCCAGAGCCAGGGCTGCTGGGCACATCACCAGGCTGGTGCTCTGGTTCCTGCCCTGCATATCCCATGTGTGGGGCCTTGAGGGCTTCAAGGATGATGGCTCCTCCTGTATCTATGGCTTTGGGCACAGCGTGGCATGGCCATGTTCCATCTGTGGGCACCAGGGATGGGGACCAAACTAACAGGGCCAGGAGCTGCCTGGCTCAACCCCAGCCTTCCCCAGAGATCCCAAATTCCTGCCCTGGGGTCCCCCTCTGCCAAGTGTGTGTGTTGAGGGGGGCTTTACCAGCTTGCCCCCCCTCCTGAGATATTTTGGGGCAGTTTGCCCTGCGCTGGTGTCTGCTACAGTGGAGGAGGTGGAGGCAGTGTCTGACAGGACAGGGGGAGTGCTGCGGGTCCTGACATGGATCCTGCCATGGCTCCCACCATCTCAGGACAGGCAGGAGGACTGTGGGTGCCGGTTCTGGCCAAGGATCCGGCCAGCAGGTTGGACTGTGGCTATTTGGGCGGCGCTCAGCACGGAGCACCCTCCTAACTGTGTACAGTCTGGGGGAGGCACAGCAGGTGCTCAGCACCCGGGGGTGGGAGCATGGTAAGGGGTACGTGCACGGTGCAAAAGAGCAACAACAGGCAGGGGAGCGAGGGCAGGACCCGCCGTGCTGCCTGGGCTGTGCCGGGCAGCTGCACCAAGGGATGAGCCACTTTGGGCAATACCTGGGCAGGGAGAGCATGGGTTCACAATGGATTGGGGTAGAAGACAGGGGAGGCAGCAGGTTTGCGGTGCCAAAATGACTGGGGACTACTGGGGACCAACACTGGAGTGACACAGGAAATCACAGTGCAGGGGTCTGGCTGGGAACAGTGATGTGGGGCCTGCAGCCCTGGTAGGCTGCAGAAGGTTGGGGAAGGGCAGGTGGATGTTTGGAAGGGTGTCACAGTGGTGGTGGTGCCAGGGGTCAGGGTGGTGCCATGCAGGTGTGGCTGCAGTTGGGGTGTCCCTGGACTGGCTGTGGGGGCCATACTGCTCAGAGAGCTGCCCTGCAACACTGCCCTGCCCTGCCGCAAGAAGGCAGGGAGGTGGTCCCTGGGCAGGGGAGAAGCTGTTCCAGGCATGTCTGTCTCCTGGGGGGAACCATGCAGGGCAGAGACCACCACCCAGGAGGGGTCAGCAGGGGAGGGCTAGGAGGGGCTCACAGGAACCTCAGCTTACCCCCTTCATACTCTGTAGTGTCAGGGCCCCTCTGGCCCACACCTGCTGCTCCCCCAAACCCCCCTGGCATGCCCATCCCCCTCCATGCCGTGTGCTTGAGACTGGGCTGAGCCCACGTGCTAGGGGCAAGCAGAGGGGACAGGCAAAAGGACCGAGGGCCTGCTCCAGTGCCAGTGCCAGTGCCAAGGCAGCTCCAGTGGCATCACTGGGGGCACATAGTGTGGCCGGTCCTGGCAGTGGGTTGGGGGAGGTGGGGGCCTGCACCCTCCACACCCAGCGCCGCAGTCCCTCTCCATGAGAACGGTGGGGAGGGGAGCGGCAGGGGGCTGCCCCCTAGTTCCGATCTTGCCTAGCAGGCGAAGTCCTCGAAGACACCCTGATGAGGGTAGTGGTGGCGGTGGTGGTGGTTGGGCAGGATGCCTGTGTTGTAGGTGCCCTCCATGTGCCGGCCCAGTGTCTCACAGGGGCTCTGCAGGGATGGCAGTCAGTGAGGTGAGCATAGACTCCATGCACCCTGCTCACCCCCCAGTCTCCCCACCCAACATAGCCTGTCCATAGGAACCCCCCTAGGGGCACCCAGCTCTCTGCCTCCCTGGGACTGCCCTGACTCTGCAGCCTGAGGGCACCAAAAGCAGAGCCACACTGTCCCTTGGTCTTGGGACCATGGCCCTTCCCCCTGAGGTGGGGGCGGACACTGCCCAGGCCCTGTCCTTGCAGCCTTCAGACAGCCTACTCCTATGGGGGTACCTGGTCCTTCGTTTCCTCCAGTCCCAGTGTGGCAATGCTGCCCGAGGGCTTCTTCAGGGGTGGCTTGGAGCGGCGCAGAACTCGGCTCACCCTGTCTCGGATCACCTAGGTGCAGATGGAGGGGTCAGACCCAGACCCACACGCAGGTGGCACCCTGTGTGTGGATACCCCAGTCTACATGGAACTGCTGCCCACTGTCCTGCCCACCCAGGGACAGTGGGGACAGCACCTCTGCCCACTACCCTCCCTGTCCTCAGGTCACTGAGGAATGCTGGATGACCCGTTCTCCTCCCACTGCCCTCCTCTGGGTGTTCCCCAATTTGGGGGCTGTAATAGCCCTCTAGGGTGGCCACGCATGGTATGCCCTCCCCAGGGAGCCCATTCCCCCCTCCCACTGCTGAGACTCATCCCTGAAGGCTCAGCACACCTCATAGATGTAGTCCAGGATCTCCAGGATGGTGAGAATGCTGGCACCGATGAACAGGCCCATCTGCCCCCCGATGTCCCCTGGGGGGGAGGAGGAGGAGATGGTCACCAGGAGATGCTGTGCAGCCCACTGTGAGCCTGGGGTTGGGCCAGCAGGGCTGTGGGCAATGCCAGGACTGCTGGATGGAGGGGGACAGTGCAGTCACAGGGGCAGGGGCAGCAGGATGGAGGGAGTGGGGAGCATGCGGGATAGGGGAGACCCAGCAGCATTCCACCCTTCAACCAGTCTGTGGCTAGCTGGCTGCTGCTCTATGTGGTCCCTCCCACACCAGACCCACATCCTCCCAGGGCTGGGACCCAGCGCCTCAAGGCCCCACAGTTAGGTGAGGGGAGTCACCGAGAAGCCCAGCAAGGTCATAGGCTTTCTTCTGCTCGATGGCTTCATAGTTGAGCGCTTCAAAGAAGATGTCCAGCACCAGGAAGTTCTCCCTGTGGGGACACCATTGTGCTAAGCAGGGAGGACTGGTCACCAACTCTCCCACCCCCACTGCCCACAAATCTCCCCTGTCCCCCAGTCCTCCATCTCCCAGGTGCTCCCAGGGCCCTCGTGAGTTATTCAGGCTGGTCCAGTGGGGACATGAGCAGTGCATATCCCAGGCAAGGTCATGGGGACATCTGGCCATGGGGTGGGGAGATGCTGGCAGGAGGGCTGGAAGGACACTGATGGGTTAGAGAGATGTTCTAGTGGCAACACCCCTGGATAGAGGACCTTGTATGCCAGGACCCACTCCCTGTATGTTGCCAAGACTAGGATGGAGGGTCCCCAGGTCCCCATCCCCCTGCCTACCCCCTGGAACACCCTTGTGCTGGCAGCTCACCGAATGTAGGTCTCGTTCTTGTTGTACTTGCGGGCGAGGTAGCGTGCCGAGCCCTTGTTGGGAATGCGGACCATGGAGATCTCCTTGCCATAGCGTGTCAGGTTGCACGGCGTGGGGCAGCTGCAGCGCTCCTGGCTGTCCTCCACTGCTGCATCTGGGAGCAGACACACATTGGCATGGCTGCAACCCCCAGCTCCCTCCCTGGGAGCTCTCAGCTGGCTCCCAGATGCCCGCCCACTGCCGCACCTACCCAGTGTGTGGTCAGCACACTCAATGTACACATTAGGGGAGCAGATGGACTCATTGCCTGTGGAGAAACAGCTGGTTGGGAGGGTGGGAGTCTGGCCATACTCTGCCCCTCACCCTTGACTCATTCCCCTAAAGGTAGTGGGGCAGAGTGTGGAGTAAATAGGGATGAGTGGTCCTTGGGTGCAGGTTGGCTGAGGCAGGGATGGTCCCTAGGTACAGGGCAGACAGGGAAGGGGCTGACCTATGGTGTAAGGAGGGTAGGACAGGGGCTGACTCATTGTGTGGAGAGGATGGGATGGTCCCCAGGTAGAGACGGATGGGGCGGGGGGATCTCAGAGTGCAGAGGGATGGACAGCAGAGTGGTCATTGGGTGCAGAGGGATGAGGAATCGGGGAACATTGGGTGCAGAGTGATAGGGCAGGGGTGATCTTTGGGTGCAGGCTGCAGGGAGTTGGGGTAGCCTCAGGCAGAACTGCTGGGGCAGTGAGGTGCCCCCCACACCATCATGCACAGCCCTCACCTGGCATGTGGACCATGCGGCAGTGGCAGGTCTGCACCACGGCCTCCTTCTCACACTGGAGACGGCAGGCGGCGATGCTGTAGGTGTCATAGCCAGGCAGCATCTGCTCCCCCTGCATGCTGGCCCGGCAGTTCCCCCATGGCTGTGGCAGGTAGGTGAGCTGTCAGGGTGAGAAGGGCATCTCTGCAGGGCTGTGCTGGACTGTGTGCCCACAGGCACCATCCTGGGGACTGTGGGGCATCCCTCCTTACCCGCTGCTCCTGGCAGGACACGAAGGTCTGGAAGCCGGGTGAGACACCAAAGCCCAGCTGATGGATATAGGGCGGCTCATCCTGGCTGTGGATCTGGACTCGGATGCCAGCTTCAAATGATGTCTCATCTGTGGGAGAAGGGCAGAAGTGCTGCATGGCTGCACTGACCCAGCACCTGCATCTCTCTGGTGCCTTGCCTGACCCATAGTCCCCACTCAGGATGCCCTCCTTGCCCAGTAACCCCTCCCTCCTAGCACCCTTCACCTGTGCCCTGCCCAAGCCATAGCCCCACTCACTGGTCTCTCTCCAGATGGGCAGGTACTCTTCCTGCTGAATGTCCAGCATGATCTCCAGCCCGTTGCCCATGCCCCCTTGGCGGGTCACACGCGGATTCTTACGGTCCCCGTTGAAGGTGTAGCACTTACCATAGCGTGTGTAGACCTGAGAATGGAGAAAGGGGAGGGGTAAAGGAGCAGGCAGGGATCTGGCAGGGTGTTCTACAAGCAGGATGAGGTCCTGGAACCCCTTTCCAATTCCATGGAGGTGCTAGAAGGGAGGTACAGTCTTGCATGGCTCTTGGAAGGGTTCATCTCAGCCTCACTCCTGATGATGTCACTCCTCCACCCTTGCTGCAGCAGGGGTGAAGCGTCACTCCCAGCCCAGCTGTCCTGCTCCTGCCAGGAGGAGACTCACAGGGGCAAAGTGTTGGGGGCCACAGCGCTCTCCCTGAAAACGACACTCCACCAGCATGTCCTCGATCTGGTGGCCCAGGCGGTGAAAGAAGCTCTGCATGGTGCGTTCGGAGCGGCGGGGTGGCAGGAAGCGCGAGTAGTTGGCCAGATGCGTCAGCCATGCACGCTGGTCCTCCCCCAGCACGGCCAGCATCTCGGGCACCAGCGAGCGGTTCTCCCGGGACAGCCCCAGCCACTGTCCCA